>NW_027526407.1:57940068-58225324 GCF_048455015.1 Haemaphysalis longicornis | reverse complement strand
TTTATTTTTCACTCTACTGTAGTATTGAGTCGAACAGGAAGAACGCTTAGAAATCGGTCGGGCTGGTCAGAAGTGCGCTTTAGCGGAGGGACTTGATTTGCTAAGAAGTGTTAGCTTTGTTAGTTATGTAAAAGATCTAATGAAACTGGCCCGCAATGACCGGATGCTTGAGTGGCATTTATTGTGCGCTCCTGATTGAAAATTTCCCCCTTTTGGTTTTTAGGTGGACATACAGTTTGCGAGTATGTACTTTCACCAATGTCTCATCCAATGTCTTATGAGACAAACACCGTCTTTGTACATTTTGTAGAGCAGCTAGCAGGTCAACTCTTGAGTCACCTGCCAGTCTACAAGCCGAGCATGTGGAAGCTGTTAGTCTAAGAATTCATCGGCCTTTGCTCATTGGCCAGGCGCGCATTCAAGAAATGCTTTTGGCTGGTGGTCGTTAGATGGTGCCACCGCTGCAGTGTTCGCTCTCTCCTCCGCTATCACTGTGGTCTTGTGCTGAAACAGTTTGTTGGAAGACGTGGCTGAAAGTTTAGGAAAAAGATTTTGAACAATGTGTGCTTTAGAACTTTAGGCTTATTGAACGAGGGAAATAGCGTGGGAAAAGTTTTTCAATTTCACTGTGTACACCTGTATAGTCCGTAAGTTTTAGGGAAGGTGTGCTCAGACATTTCGAGAACATCATGGCAGGAAATTCATTGTCTGCTGCTGAGAAAGACGTCGCATGTTGTGGCTGGCTTTGCTTGAGCAGGGCAATAAATTTTTATTGCGCTACAAAGCGGGGACCCCTTATGTGGGTGTGGATATATATATATATATATATATATATATATATATATATATATATATATATATATATATATATATATATATATATATGTGTGTGTGTGTGTGTGTGTGTGTGTGTGGATATATATTAATGTGTACCGTATTTGCACGATTATAATGCACCCCGAAGGTTATGTGCAGGTAAGTTCTCTCATAAAACTCTGGGAAAATAATTGAGAAATAATTAGGTTGAACAGGTGGCAAAAGTGTGCGCATTGAGGTATGTATACATTAAAATTCACTCATGTGATGTTGATGAATTGTATTGAGTTGGATGTTTGTGTCTTAGGCTATGCCGCTAGATGCTTCGAAGTCGATTTTAGTTTTCGCCCAATTGTGACGCGCATACAAATTTCAGGGCTACCTTTAGTGAAAAAAAGGTGCGCATTAGAATTATGCAAATACGGTGCAGTATAGCCCACTTATAGTGAACGCGGTTTTAACGGAATGGCGGCTATAACGAACAAATCTTCGTTTCCCGTTACGTTTTGTATACATAGATTTTGTGCCCAGATATAGTAAAAAGCGGATATAACGAACTTATGAGCGGGATCGACTGTATTTAGATATGCATATACATGTGGATATATATTTATGTATACCCATGCATATACGTATGGCTTAAGTATACATATTTGTTCACGTATGCACTGCAAGACATTCCCAAGTCCACTTGTTTAGCTGGCATCAAGTCTGTTTAGCAACCTTTCTTCTTATTATTTTTCTTCCTTCGTTTTTGCTGCTTAATCTTGCATTGAGCAGTTGGCTTCTTGCTACTGGAAGTGTACGAAATACCAGAAGGTTGGGCTGGACTATAAAAGTGGGCCTTGCTTTCCTTTATCGACAAACCACAATATCGGTAATTTTGTGATTGTATCTTCCATGAAGAATATTCTGTATCTTTTTTTTTTATCATGTACCCCACAGCCTTGCCTTGACCAAGCTGGATATCCTGGACACGTTTGAGGAGATCAAGATCGGCACAGCGTACCGAATAGATGGCAAAGAGCACAAGTACCCACCAGGTGAGATTGCACACATTTGCAGACCAAAAATGTTAATTACCTCGGGTGTTTCTGTCCTGTAAAACTGCATATAATCTGTTAAGCGAGCCTCTAAAGAACGTGCTTTGCTTACAGCGGACTTGTGTGGTTCTCGTCATGAAATCAAAGGAAGCAACCGTAACGGAGCAACCATAGGGTCGCGTAAATCGTGCGAAACAAATTTGTTTTTGGGAAATACTTGGCTCTGGATATGGAACCTTTACTCCTTGTGGTGTCAAGATAATTTTCTTCTGAAACTCATTCGCAATTCCTAAAAATACATATATTCTGTCCGTGCAAATGGCAAAAAGGCAAACTGAAGCCCCTAAAAAGCTTAGTCTTTCACGCTTAGTCTTTCATGCTGGCGATGTTCAGCTCGAACCTTTGTCTTCCCATTTCTGGCCACCTGTTTCATCTTCGCGTACTCGCGAACGGGCCAACAAACAACAATACGAATCTACGGAATGAAGTAACCGATGGACTCTAAGTTCGGGCTGGCTTTGCAAGCGACATGCTGGGATAGCGTCCCTGGTTGGGTGTCGTCATGCCAAGAAAATTGCTACCCTCCCCCTTCTCCCGCTTTATACAACTTTTCCATGTGTGTGGCTCCGCGCCATTGCTAAATGCACTCTGTGTGCGCGGTAAAGATATTCGCACTAGAAAGCACCATGCGACTTCAGCATTTTCTGATTGAGCGCGGTAGTATCAGATATTGATATTGCAGTTGTGTGAAACAAAAATGTGTGATGGGAGCTCCTCCGGGAATGAAGTTTCACGCGTGCTCTTCTTTTTTGCCAGCGAGTGCCGATCAGATGGCGAAAGCAGAAGTCGACTACATGGTCCTGCCTGGTTGGTGCACATCGACGTCTAAATGCCGGAAGTACTCCGACCTACCTGCCAATGCCCGCAAGTACGTCGAGACGGTACAAGAACTCCTGGGAGTCCCCTGTGAGTACACATCCGCTGCTGTTGCTTGATTCACTCTTTTGTTGGCCGGATTTAAGGGGGCACACTGGTCTTAGAAACTTCTTTCTTACTTTCCAAAAAATTTTAATGAAACTTTGTGGGCTTGTTTAGTTTCTTTGGCTGATTTTAAAAATCCAATTAGTTTTGATCTGAGGTAACTAGTTTCCAAGTTAATTAAAAACTTGATTGTTGTTGAGAACAATAGGAAAAAACTAACAAAAAATTACCAGCAAGGCATGAATAGATACCAGAAGTTGTGGAAAATGACATGTGGTAAGCAGTTTTTTTGGCGATCACATACAGGTTTTGGCAATCACATACATACATGCAATTATTACATGGCAAAAAGGTGAAAGTTGAAACAGTTTGAAATAAATTAAGCATCTGTAAATAGACCAGTGTGGCGACGAAAGCCACAGCCTCTTTTCAAACGGAATTCAACTCATACGTATCGTCATCATGGAGTGGTGTTCCCGTGGCATTTTTGAGTGTTGGCACACACTGCTTACTCTTGAACGGCGCTTTTTCCTTTGTGGAAAATTCTAGCCGACTTTAGCCAATATTTTTTCTCAGGTTGTTATATTGTTAAAGGTGTGTTTGAAACATGAGCACTGTCAATTCTAACTTCCAGGTTTGAACTACTCCTGCCAGCCAAAAAAAATAATGGTAATTAAACAATTACTGAAACACAAAATGCGAAATCTGCTTCCCATGTTGGACGGCCTAAATATCCAGCTTCACAGTGCAAAAGAAATGATCTTCCTAGCTGCACTACATGCTGGGATGTACCTCTCGAGAATTTCCTATCGCTGCAATACCACTCGTGGCGAAGAAGTGGGGAATTATTGAAAAATTATTAGTTTTTGTTGAAATAGGGCCTCTATGGCGTTTATAAATACCTGGTACTGTTCCAAGCACGGAAGTTTCGAAGGCAGAACGCTGCAGGTCGAGAAAAGAGTGATACCTAAAACAGTGTTTTGGGCAATTTTTCGGTCCCGAAGTCCCATGTGCCTCCTGAAAGGTACAGTCAACCGAATGCTGGCAACCGCGACAATGAGATGTGCGGCAACATACCGTAGCTTCGCTCGTATAACCCACCCCTGCATCTGCGCCCCCACTTTCAGTTCACGAATAAGAATATATATATATATATATATATATATATATATATATATATATATATATATATATATATATATATATAGCAGAGAAGGAATTCTTGGCTACTGTTTAAATATTCAAAAACTTGGGAGCGACCACTTGGAAAGCACTAACAAAGACTTTGTTTCGACAGTTTCGACCAGTGGCCTGGTCTGCTTCAGGGAAAATTACAATAGACTGCGTATTGCCCGCACATTTTATACAGGAAAGGCTGGACCAAAGCTACGAAAGCAACATGGCACATTTGTTGACGTAGAAAATTTACCTGTGTTCTGGATATTGAATACATTTACGGCCTAAGCCACAATAAATCATTGTCACTGCTCTCGCTAGAGCTATCGCTTGGGCTGCAGTCGTCACTGTCATAAACAATATCTTCTTCAGTTACGTCCATGCTGTTTGTAGCGCAGCATTTCTTAAAGCTCTTGCAAACCATCTCAGCAAGAATCTCCTTCCATGCCTTGACAATTCACTTAAAAAACAGCGCAACATTAGGCCTATGGATGCAGCCTGTCGGCATTACCGTATTTATTCGATTATAAGATGATGGTGCAGTTTCGAGAGTAAAAAAATCGCCATGTATATATATAGTGAGCTTCGAATATAAGGCGGAGTATGACTGAGACTACGGATTTTGGAAAAAAAACTCGCCTTATATTCGAGTAAATACGGAAGTCGTACCGACTTTCAGCCATCCATTCAGCATAAAGATGCTTGACGTGTGCTTTGAATGGTCTTCTTTTCAATGAAACATCGTGAGGCACCGCCACCAACCATTCCTGTAAGAATGAACAATGCAATTATTACATGGCAAAAAGGTGAAAGTTGAAACAGACCAGTGCGGCGACGAAAGCCACAGTCTCATTTCCAACGGAATTCAACTCGTACGTATCATCATCGTGGAGTGGCGTTCCCGTAGTGTTTTCGAGTGTTGGCACTTACACGTGCTTACTCTTGAACGGCGCTTTTTCCTTTGTGCAAAATTCTAGCCGACTTTGGCCAATATTTTTTCTCAGGTTGTTATAGTGTTAAAGCTGTGTGTGAGACATAAGCACTGTCAGTGGGATAAAAGCGGTTTAGCCGCTATTACTGCTGCAGGAGCCTCGCGGCACAACGCGCATTGCCGTGATGCTGCAGCGAAGGAAATATCTCGCATAATAATAATCCGCACCTATAATAATAATACTCATAACATAATAGTAATCTGCACAAGGAAATAATCCGCACCTCTACTTTGCCCCTGAAATTGTCGCATTTTTGGTGTGAGTTATACATGCGAAAATACAGTACTTTTAACGTATGCGGGATGGAGAAAGGTACATAAGAACTCATCCCCACCTAAAGCAATAATAAGATGCAGTCTTTCCTATTCCTTTATGCGCTTGTTGAATCGCGCATCGAAAACGAAGGAGTTGTTTGGACACGTAACGTAGTGCCACGTTTAGACAGCACAACATAAGAAAGTTTAGTGTCAAGTTAAAATTACTTCCACCAATTTATTTAGGAATTCCTTGTGGTTATCCCACTGTGTAAAATGCTGGCTTTCATACGAGCTGGAAAACAAGCACTCCACAGAAGGCGGTTGGCTGTCCCTTAAACGATGTGAGCTGTAGAAGAAAGCTACGTTGCTGCGTGTAGGACACTCCATTAACGGCATGCATGGGAAGGTGGCAGCACAAGTGATCTCGATCTGCTGTTTAAAAGCGTGAAAATGGCCTGCACTGATCGTTAATGGTGAAGGTTTTCCACTTGCTACCACTGATGTTAATGTTGTTTGTGGAACTATATCAGCTGAACCCTTTGAAGGGACCCTATAAAGACAAAATATCTCCATTATTTGTTTGAAGTTTGCAGTAAAATTGGTAGCATCGTTATTGGGACAAAGCAGTTTTTCTTATGCACTAAACTTGTATTTTGCCTCTTTGTGGCCTCTTTAAGGGGGGACTCTGGTCTTCAAACTTCATTTAATTTCCAAGCAAACTTTGTGAAACTCGTCAGCCTTGCTGCTTTTTCCCACCGATTTTAAATGTGCCATTATTTTTTCAGTCCGTCAATTAGTTATCAAGATAATTAGAGATAATCATCCATTTTTGGTCAATCAATAGTCAAACAGTGTTGGTCATAAAACTGTAATCTCTATATATCCCAATACGAGAACCCTGGTGAATGCAATAATCGAAGCAGTTTCTTGATCCATCGCTTCGAACTAATTTTACAGCTCATTAAACTTCGGTGTTTGGAATTGGCTCTCAAAATGATTCCCTGCCACTGGTGCCACCAAAGTTTAATGAACTGTAAAATTCGTTCCAAGTGGTGCATCAAAAACTTCTTCGATTATTGCATTCACTAGGGTTCATAGTATTGGAAAATATAAGGATTATATTTTTATGAGAAACACTGTTTTGTCTATTGTTGGACCAAAAATGGCTAATTAATTGCCCGACTCGAAAAATAATGGCATATTTGAAATCGGTGGGAAAAAAGCAGGAAGGCTGACATGTTTCACAAAGTTAACTTGAAAATGAAAAGTAGTCGTTTTAAGGCCCTAAACTCTTCGCGACCGGTGGAAAATTGACCGATTTTTAAGTGTCCAAGAAAATATTTTTTTCTGCTAGAAAAAATTGGTTAAGCACTAACTACAGGAACACAAAATGCAGATTATTTAAAGGCCTTTCCAATAACACCAATGTTTTAAATGTTTTCATATATCATAGTTGCGAAAAAAATATCAAAAATAAAATTTTTGTCCAGTTGTCGAAAAAATAATAAAAAAGGAGTTGTGTATATCAAACCACCGGTACTAGAAAAAAAATTAGAATATGCATTTTGTAAGGAAACATTTCAAAAACACGTCCTAGAAAAAATGCTGACTTGCGGGGAACAGTCTGTCAGATAAAAAAATGTTGGCACGCACGGTGCTCGTGTCATGTGGTGAAGCCCAACCTCCAATTCGAAATGTGCAATTTCGGGTGGTTCCCTGGAAGAAATCTGGCGGTTCGACATTATCAGAGGCACCAATTTGCCCCCACATAACGTAAAAACATCTTGTCAAGGACTGACTTTCATTTACAGCGAGCACAATATTTGGGACAAACACGCGATGCGGAAAAACATGCATGAAGTTGAAAACGGAACTCCGTGGTTGATGCTTGTTAACGTTCACAGTCAGTTAGCTCTCAAAGCATAAAGTTGAGCTTTATTATCATCTTCTGACTCGAAATTATAGCCTTGCTTTCAGGAATGAGGTGCGATGCGCTAGAATCGTGCCGTGCAATCTTTGGCCGAGTAGCTGTTGCGCGATAAAAAAGATCAGCACAATGAGCCTTCTCTACTGCAGCACCACCTAACATTTTTGAAATAAAACAGTATGAAAATTTATCGGAGACTCCTTCAGATAGTTTAACTAAGGAGCAACACTAGACCCTCGGAGATACCCTCGTAAGGAAACGAAACTGGAAGGCGAACAGCTGGCAGTGTAAAGCCGGTTTGAAGCGCTGTCCTCGTCGGAACAGACATCTGCCGACTGGGTGTGATCTTTTGACTTGCATCTGAAGTTCTTAGCACAGAAATCGGGTTAGGGTGGGAAGAAATTAGTACCGGCATGCTTTGTTCGAGGCTCAGTCGCAGACGCTTAAGGCGCTATGGCAGTTAGCCTTGAAGTTGGGTAACTGCGTAGTAGTGCTAAAATAGTTTCGTGGTGCAGAAACGAAACCGGAACTGTTGCAATCTGTTCGCGAATGGTATTGGGGTAAGTAGAACTACCACACAACTTTGAACAACGCGCGCAAAAGCAATAAAACTGCCTAAAATCATAAATTAGTTTTTAAACAGGCACTGCTTGACATTTTCAACCGATTTCTAGAATTATTACTGTCGGAGTGCGGACCTGACGATTGAGAATCGTTTGCTGGTTCACCGTTCATGCCCTGATAGCAAAAAACAAACGCCGGTGCAGAGCAATTAACGCTGGTGAAGAGTGGTACGCATTCTTCGTTGGTAGCCCTGACGCGCGATGACGACGCCCCTTTTTCACACCCGGGTGATTCAAGCACGTGTCAAAAATCATGCTTTCGTTGCAAAAATGAAAACAAATTCCAAACAGCTTTACTTGTTCGAGCAATACCTGGAACGTATGAAATGGCGCTCCCAAAGTATCGTTCAAATTGATCGATTTTGAATAGGCGTGGTCGCGAAAGAATTAATGCATCCCGTCAATTCAGCTGTAATGGACACCAGGGCTTCAGCCCCAGATGACTGGGTACCTATCTTTTGGGTATGAACTACATTGTGCATGGACAAGTGACGCTGACGTCTTGTCTTGTCTTGTCTTGTCTTATTCCAGTCAAGTGGATCGGTATTGGCAAGTCTCGCGACGCCGTCATCACCATCACCTGATGAACGGCTGCCGCGACCTTTGAACTCCGCAGGGTCGACATTGCGAAAGAACTTTGTATGCTTGGAAATGATCCTTTTGTTTTATTCTTACGCCTTGTTGTTTTTAATTGTTGTTGTAAGTGTAAAGAAAATTGTGCAACCATTGTTATCATTTACCCGCTGTTATAAAAGGGTGCAGTTGCTTATTTCTTTTGGCGGGTGTGTCTTCGTTGACGTTTGCACTACTTCGCCTGGAGCTATGCACTACGTGTCGTTGTCTTGGGCCGTACGCGAGCAACCAGAGTGCTGGTGGGGAGTGGCTAAGTCTATAATGCCTATTCGTCGATGGAGTTTGATGAATGTATACTTAAGGGGAAGGTTTTCGGGTGTTTTTGCCACACTTCTTTTGGATTGCATGCACTGTGTGCTGGGGCTAATACGGAAGACACTAAAGCGATAATGTTACCTATCGAAGATCTGTTTTGACGGAAGCCATTCATTTCTTGTGGGAAAGTTTTCCTGCTCTCAAGAGTGCTTTTTTTTTTGCTTCTTCGTTTTTTTTTTCCTCTCTCTTTTTTTTTTCTTTTCTGCCCACCTCTCTCTAGGGCTGTTCTCCCTACATCCCCGACCCCTAGCAGAGAAGCATGTAGGTGATCACAAACACCGGCAAAACTCTCTGCTTTTTCAATAAAGAGCCTTCTCTCTCTCTCTAATACGGAAACTTCAGATCTATAATGGTTATAATGGTTAAGTCTGGTCTGGTGCTTGTAAAAATATGGTTGCAATGGCCTTGGTAGGAGTACTGGTGAGGTTGTTTCCGGAGTACGAAGAACTGAGCTAGTTGGACTACAGTGATGGTTCACACCACATGAAGGCAGAACACGGTGAATGTGGTGTTTTTGTCGATGTTTTGTCTTTTTGTGCTATGAACTATGTTTTTAGGGGCAGGTATACATTATGTGTTGTGACGACGACGTAGACGTAACACGCCGTGAGCCTTCCCAACTGTTTTAGTGTAGTTGCAGTGGGAAACTGAATATTCTTTAATGTTTGTTGCGGTAATCAGTCTGCGCGGCGGCAAAAAGATTTAATATAAGTGTTGGTTCAAGAACTACTCTATTGTTGCATTGGAACGCTACTCTGATTGAAAAATGCTGATGAAGTTGTTTGGTAGTGTTTGCCGTCTTGTTGATAGTAGCAAAGGTCGATTTTGTATTTGTATCTGAATTGCTTTTTAGCTTCGGTCCCAGGGAACAGCGATATTTAGGAACAATATTACGCCTCCTTCTTTTCTTTTGAAAAGAAGGAGGCATACATAGCATACACATACTAAGGCATACATAAAACAATACGTGTTTGTAATATGCGGTTGAGCACACTTCCAAGCTAATTAGCTGAATGAAACTTTGAAGGACGAGAGGTTTAGTAGTCTAGGGGACAAACATGAGGATGTACGTTTCCCTCTCATATCGTACACATCTTACTGTTTGTGTAGCACACCAACTTAAACTGCTTGACCATGGAGGACAGCAGACAGGTCACATTAAATCTCCCCACCAGCACAACGAGCATGGAATCTGCGAGTGTGCGAAGCCTGTCTGCATGTGCGCTCCACCTCCCCTTCACGTGTTCTTAGGCGGGAAAGACACCGGCCAAAATGTTGCTCCTGAAGTCCTTCAAGGTGGATGAGAAAAACACCAACCAAAAAGTCGCACCAGAAGCCTTTCAAGAAAAAAAACGCATGCCAGCTCTTTGGTGCAATTAGTTTAATGCGGCGTGGCAACAGACAGCTTCGCTGTGAAGACAGGTGGCTTTAATGAGCAACTCTTTGATGGTCTATATATCTTTGTAAGGGGCCTCTCTGGATGTCAATGAAAGGTCTAATAGTAGCTTTCATCTTTGTACACGAGCTAATCTCTGATATTTTTATGACAGCACAGGAGATGATAATAGAAGGGTGCACAGAGCATGTAAGTGGTAATCAATTGGCTAATCATGGTAGTTGTATGTCGCACAACTCCTGTGTTGTGACGATATACTGTATTTGCGTGATTCTAATCCTAGTGTAATGTGCGAGTAAGTTCGCGCAGGAAAATTGAAAAAAAAATTACACTGACTGTACCACGCAGATGAAAAAGACGTGACACCATATATCTGGAAGGAGATTTTATTTGGCGTATGCAGCTGTGGAAGCCAATAATGATTGGGCTTCATAAGATTGCTTATCCAGCTGATGCTGAAATAAAGTTATAGCGGGGTACATTGAAGCTGTTTCTAATTTCAAGTGCCTTGATCTTCATAATTCTAGGCGTGATGGGCTATTGCAGCAGCACAAAAAATGTGCAACAGCTGACCAAGGTATGCGGCACGCCATTGAGGAATTAGCTGCTGGCCGCTTTGGAGCTGATTTTGGTTTCTAGCCTGATTGTAACACGCACACAAATATGAAGGCTACCTTTTAGCAAAGAAGGGTGCACGTTAGAATCGGGAAAATACAGTAGTTGCAGTGCCCGATTTATTCACCCGATTTTATTATGTAACCAATTTAGCAATGACTATAAATTGGTGGCAAGACAAAGCAAGTAAAGTGCATGCTATAATCACTGCCTATGAGAAAAGAATTCTATTCCATTTGAAATTTTGTTGTTTCAAGAGATTGAGGGATGAGCATCAGACAAAATGGGCTTTTGCAAAACTTTCTTCCTCGTTTGCCCTCTGAAAACTAGAGATTCAACCAAACTAACTATGCTGTGAATTGTAGAGCAAAATGAACTGAACAAGCACGAAGATAGTTGCACGAGGTAGTAGCCTTGTCTTCCAACGTATCAAAAGGGGCAGTTGCACTTCATCCGCTCATTTTGTTTCCCTGAAAAGATCGAACGAATGAAAATGCCAGTCGTGATATTTTCGCTTTTATTCGTCAATTTCTGAAATTTCAGCTTTGCCAGGTCACGCTCAAGTGAAAATTTACTGTTCCGTTCCAACTGCGTGCACCGAATTTGTTGCACTACATTTCGAGTCCGTTGGATTGAAGACTCTAATTAATGCTGAAAAAAAGGTTCTAATTGTCGCCGTGCTTCGCGTTTTTCTCTAGCGGTCCATCTCGATTGTAATTTTCCTGGTGTTCCGGAGTCTTCCAGTGTTCGAGCTTAGATTGTTGGCTCGTGAAGAGCATATGCTGCAGGGCTGACAGCGAATGATGCTATTTTTCGGTTTCGGCTCCACTGGTGGCTGTGCGGCAGGTCCCGAGCCGCTGGCTTCTGCTTCGTCTTCATTCCCGGCTGCTTCCTTGGCTTGGTCGAGCTTGGCCTGGAGAGTTTTCCGATGCCTCGCGCCATCGAGGTGCTGCACGTATTGTATCGCCCCACGAAACTCCAACCCGCACTCCCTGCAAATAAATTTTCTGTCCCATGGCTGCAAAGATCGTGAGAGAGCAGACGTGTTGACCGCGTGTCCTGAAACATTACCTCACAATGCATCTGGGACTCAGGCCGCTAATAAGGCAAGGTGTTTCCACATTTTCAGTTTGTCGCTTGTGCTATGCGAGAAATTGTGTCAAAGTCATTGAATGTGTTAGCAGGGCTAGACACTCTTGCCGGTATCACGGTCATGTCCGCGTCGCATGGCAGCACGTACATAGATGCCCGAAGTTCGGGAAGTACGTTGTCCAATCAGGCTCAAAGCTTCTTAATTTTGGAGGTGAGCAAAACTTCGGTGCAGTTTAGCCCGTTAGTGGCTACATATTTAGAGCGAAAGCTCTACTACGCTACATCTTTCAAGGTGATTCATCGTGTCGCATGACCTTGAGCCACCGGTGTACAAGCTGCTACTTTCTTATTGCTTCGCTGCTTAGCTCTTTGATGCCCAGTGTTGCACCATCTGTCGACAGACAAAGGATCGCGGACCTTCAAAATTTAAAAAAGAGAGGGCAGCACGTACTTCTGTTAAAATTGTTTACATGTGTCAACTCGCACAGAGCCCGGGTGGCTCAATGGGCTAGTGACACGTAACAGAAATTGTGAAATCTCGTTGTTATTACAAATGATAGCAATATTACAAACCTTACGTTATAGTCCTCACTTGAACCATAAATCATGGCGATCAAGGTAGCTCTTTTGTTCAAGGGATATATTGGGAGCCAGTGCCCAGTGTGTCCTAGTGTCCGTCCTAATGAACCAAATTTTTTGTGATGTCAGAAATCCTTCAGATAAAAAAACTTCTCACATGCTTAAGCAAGATAATAAAGTTTGGGCATCAAAGGGTTAGTGCCACGTGACTAGGTAAAGGTAAAACAGCTGTTTCGCCGATTGCTGGGCACCGGCCGGGCCGTATGTGCATGCACGTCAGCAAAAGCGAAAAGCTGAATCTAGTCATCCAGTGAATAAAGTTAGACGGCAAGCTGCGAAGTCTCAAGCAAAGCCAAGTAACAAGGTTTATATTAAGCCTGAGCCATTTTTGAAACTACAGGCTACCCTATACACGGTACATGGGAGCCGAAAGGTGAACTGAACCAGTGCATGGAGTGCACCTTCTCAACCCTAATTTTTCTTGGAGACTAACATTGCACACTGCCCACCTGATGGAAGACAAGGGAGCTGTGATTCTGAGCCCAGCATTGGCTTTATTCAAATTTGGACGGAATCGAAAGCGCATACGCGCAGGACTGGAGGCATGCAGTTGAAATGGCAGTGGGGTCCATGTTTTAACGCGGCATCCGCTTGCACCATTATCAAAATACCTGCAATTTTTTTCTGCTTCTGTAGCTGGCATTTAACCGTAGTTGTACTGTCATGCAGTCCAACTGAAACTCCCTGTACGGCAGAAAGCTAACATACCTTCTGCCGCAAGGCAGTCTATTATAAGGGCCATAAAAGAACAAGTGTAAGGAAAAGCCACGACGGGTTTCAAAACCAACCTTATTCAAATTTAAGGCACACTTATGAAATGTGACATTTTATATGGTCAAGTTAGACGCCTGGGAATGAGGCTAGGGCATGACACGCAAATCGGCGTACACACTTGTGCAAATAAACAATAATGCGCGGTGCCGGTGGTTTCAAAGCATTTGGATCAGCCAGGTCGGCCAGTCCGAATTGTAAACTTTAGGCTTAGCATCGCGGGAGACATTCATTCTTTGCTTTTATTAGCAACGCGGGTGATTATCATTATCAATTAACCCCCACGTTGTCATGTTCACGTTCCTGCAGATGTAACTGCTTTCAACAAGTCTCATTCTAGCAAGGCTTAGCATTCTGCACGTAGGCATGTTGTTTCGTATCAGAAGAAAAGAAAAACCGTTCCTTGTCGCGCTAGCATTTAACAACAAACATGGAACAAACATCAACGAACATTAATTTTATCAGCTGTACCGAGCATCAGGTGCCGAGGGCAGTAATTAAAAGGTGGGAGGGTAGATCGATAAAACAATTACCCGCTTCTGCAGTTGCTCGTGCATGCGCACTTGATCCGTGCTGTCACGGGGCACGCAGAACGTTCTTTTATTTTGTTTTTTGTATTATCTACAAACTCAGCTAAGCTATAATCGTTGTCCGCAATGCTGATCGGGAAAAGGAACGTTTGAGGTAGGTCTCGGTCTAACTTTTTGGGTCGATGAGGTTCAGAAAAAACGCACTCTTCTTGAAATGCATCTGGGTGTGGAAAAGAAGTGTTTAAGGTGCACGCACGTTAGGTTTACGAACATGGTAAGCAAGGAGCACTGCTCGCAGTTACGGCTATAAGGTCTGTTCGATTCAACGGCACTTTGCCATTCATTAGCACCTGAACTGCGCCGTTCGATCCACAAGCGGTGCAGACGAGTTCACCGTTTCGTCTGCACGCCCTGCCGAGGAGGTACAGAAGCAGACGAAAAAAGTGCACGTCTGGTTCCCCTGTTCGTGCAGCATGGCGGAACCTACACTGAACTGCCATGAACTGGTTCAAGTGGTGCACGGTCTTCTTGCATGCCTGGATAGCGATAGCACGGCGTATTATTGCGAAGGATACATTTTATATAAACATTAACACTGCAGGCACGCTATTTTACCGACCTTAATTTATCTTGATACCCCTAAATTTGTTTTAATTGAAACCCACCTTGCTAAGCACTACAAGAAACAACGAATAAATTATTTCATTTTAATTCTCTTTAATCTGCCTTGGTTCATCCTAATTCATCTTAATCCTGCTTTACCAATCATATCAATAAACCGTAGTAACTTTGGTAATCATAAATCATTTCTTATACACGGTTCGGATGATTTGGTTTGCTTCTGGCCTTCCTCGATTTTTTGCATCATTCGTGTCGACGCTGGGGTCATTCGATCGAGGTCAACGTTTATATGAAACATGTATATATGCAAAGTGCATGATGAGGACTGGGGCATTGCTATGCCGGTTCACTGCTCCAAATGACAAGCGGACGCGGCTTCGAACCCCGGCCGCGGCGGCCGCTTTTCTGTTGGAGGAGAAAGCTTAACCGCCCGTGTGTTCGAGAATTCGGATCCCGTTAAAGAACCCCAGGGGGTCAAATTATTCTGCAGCCCGTGGCGTGCATCATTGGCTGTGACCATTGGCGTACGTCGGCACATTAAGCCTCCATCAATCGATATGACCAGCCTCAGATAAGGCAGGGCACAGCTGCCGTTACCGTGAAGAAATTTGTGCAGAGTCATTGGTATTAAGTAATCGGTATTTGTTTCCACTTATAAGCATAGCCGGGACATTTTGTGCTGTCATTCATTCTTCGCTCGTTGGAGGCTGTTCCACGGGGTGAACCCATACAGGGGGTCAACCCTAAGAGGACGCATGCAGGGGCCGAATTCTCTAAAAAACGGGCGTCGTTTTGAAACGACGGGGTAGCGCCATGCAAATGCATGTGTTCTGGGGTTGGGGCCGTCGCTTTGGGGCTACCGGCAAGGGTAATGACCGCAGAAAAGCGCTGTGGCAAGGGCGCGAAGCGACAAGTGAAGCGACGGGGGGGCAGTGGGTGTCGCTTCGCGCCCTTGCCACAGCGCTTTTCTGCGGTCATTACCCTTGCCGGTAGCCCCAAAGCGACGGCCCCAACCCCAGAACACATGCATTTGCATGGCGCTACCCCGTCGTTTCAAAACGACGCCTCGTCGTTTTAGAGAATTCGGCCCCAGATAACAGCCAAGGAATACTTTACCTTGTACATTGCAGGGAAACGGTTGTGAGCCTGAGGCGGGGATCGCCGTCCTTCCCCAGACCTGCAGTGGTGGTGGTGGTGGTGGCCCGAAAAATGGCGCATACCCACTTAGGGGGATTGGCCAAGAAGAATCAAGCAAGGCAAAATAATGGAGCAGAAGAAAGAATTTGGTCTAGGTTAATGAAAGAGAGAGAGTAAGAACACGAGTAAAAAAAACACAGAGAGAAGAATAGGAAAACTATAGTGCTCGTGTGGTAGTGAAGATGTCACTACTGCTTATGATGCTCGGGCGGAGATAGGGTGTGCCCGCGAGGAGGGGGATTGGCCAACTGGTCCATGCCAGGACTGATGCTACGTATGCTAAGGACCGTGTTCCTCCTCTCAAACTCTGCGGGGTTTCAAGTGAACTTTTTGTGTGTGTTCAGCATGACCGCTATGCTAGCGCTGAACGTACCCTGCTCGTGTGTGGATTCTGCGTGGTTTCAGAACTCTGTCCAACTTTAAACCGAACAGTTTCTCGGTTGTATTTTACCTTTTTTTTTACACCGAACTAATGAACTCTTCCTCCGCACGTCAACTCGGTTCATTACTTTTTGTGTACAATTCTTGAAAGCAAACAGCTGCAATGAACAAAAGAAAACGAAATGTTTTGCCCATTCTGTGGTTCGTCCGAGTCCACTCTTGCAGAATTGCATGCATGTACGCATGCGCCAGCCGGCTGAGCTCAAAGTTCGGCGTAGTTGCGTGTCTCTACAAGTTTATTCCTTTCGTTTGCGTTTGTCTTGACCCCTGTGCGCGAACGTTGCCCTTTCAGTGCATTCGGTTTGTGATGCTATTGAACATCGATGATTTCATGACTCTTTGATTAGCAGCTGGCTTACCTCAATGTCAACATCTTTGATACCTGGGTGTACGAGCGGATACAGAAGCTACACTCAAAGATCAGCCGAAATTTTCATATACAAATATATTTTGCCAATGCTAGCCTTACCCTAGAGACCCTCCGTAAATGGTACATCCCGTCTCTGCTGCCTCGATGTCCCTTCTGCGCCTTCCCAACGCCCGCCAATCTCCAGCACCAAATTTGGCACTGCCCGAAGTTCGCGCGCTACAGAACCTTCAAGCCTCCTCCAAATACCTCTCCTTGCATCGACCCTCCAGTGTACTATGGCCCCTAATAGGGACCTTACGTACAGTTTACAACTCACTCGCGCAAAGGTGAGTTACATTACGCCTTGAACCGCTATGCGTAACGTCACGCTTTGAGGTTGAACTTCGCGAACAGGTACAAATGGAAAAAAATTACTTTACGTCAAGCTGTGGTTACGGGATGACGTCATGAAACCATAAAGAAAGCCCACACCGTTGCTTAATCTGTTGTAGCTAGGCGATGCATGCCCATTTGCCCACAAATTTGTGGTGCATATCCGCAATGGGCTTTGGGGGCTGTGGAAGTGCTCGAGGCTCGCGGCAGACATCTTCCGCTGAACATCAAGGCTCGATCCCCAGGCCTAGAGGCACTCCCAAAAGAGACTGCCGTTTCCCTGTGGGCTTTTGTAAGTACTACGGGGATACTCAATGGAATGTAGACTGCCTCACTTCCTTTACCGCTTTCTCCAGCCCTGACTTGACATTGAGCCACCAATATAACCAAATAATATTTGAATATGTTGCTTATGTTAGCTATTGCATATACAGTCGAACACGGATATATCGAACACGGGTATATCGAATTATTGTCTATATCGAACTCATAAATTATCCCCTTGAAAATTGTGTGTAAAAGTATAGGAATTCGTACGTTTATATCGAACCGTATTTTTCCCGACATTGGGTATATCGAACGCCGCGCGAGCTGGAAGGTGCTCTTCGGCGGTCGCTGCACCAACGATTCAGGTTGAGGAGGATGTGGAGGAATGCGCGGGCATGGCCAAGACTGGCTCGCGGAACTAATTCACCCTACCGGAAGGAATTTGCGCTTGCCCAGTCGGGCCCCGCTACCGGCTGCCGTAGCGTTAGCGGAGGGAGCCCGGTATGCTAAATCTCTCTAGGCACACCAGCACGAACTCTCGGAAAATGTGACAGTGCGAGGTAGGGATGCCCCGACTGCGCGCGTCCTTTTTTTTTTTTTTTTTTTTTGCGGCTGCGTACGTTCCTCGGCTTGCCGAAAAAGAGATTTTTTTTTCTCTATCTCTGGGTCTGTCTTCTCCCGATGTCGTCTCGGGAAAGGGAAGAGAGAACGAAGGCGCTGGCGGCCTCCTCCTTCTTTTGTATTTTGCTGCTGTTGCTGCTGTTTGGCGCGTTGTCCCGCACCTTTCGGAGATCACTGTTTCTCTCAGAGATGACCATCGCGAGCGCTTTGTTGGAGTCCGTTCAGAGAGCCTTGGAATTGTTACCTTGAAATTTATTGTGGTACGTGCGCGCTGTTCTTCTTTTGCGTGCGTGTTGTGCATGGTGTGCGAAGGCGCAGCGTACTGATGAAATTTTCAAGTTGTGCAGCCTCGAGAAGATCGAGACCAGCGTCTTTAATTTCATTTCCTGGACGAAGAAGCAGGCCAAGATCAGCGATTTTTTTCCACAGAAATAAAGCGTCCTGTTGCGTCGTGAGTGCGAAATTAGTTGTCATTCTTGAATGCGACGATCGGTAAGTGATCGTCCGCCATAGGTGAGGTGTCAGAGTCCATATTTTTTATATCGAATTTTTCATATATCGAACTAATTCGCGATCCCCTTGGAGTTCGATATATCCGTGTTCGACTGTATGCACTAGCTAACATAAAAAGGTAACCCATATACCTTTACTCCTGGACATTTACACGGTTTGCGTACGCCGTGAACCATGGCGTACTGCAGCTTACGCCGTCTGACGCAAAGCGAAAAAATGGCCAGGCATTTCTTTTGACAAAATTCCCTGCGGCACGTTCATTGGAGCGCTAATGTGAACGAAAAATCTATCTCCGAAGTTATCTCGCCTTCAAAATTTTGCATCAGTACCCTAAGATGAAACGTTAGGCTTAACGTCACGCTTTGATGTTGAACTTCGCGAACAGGTACAAATGGGAAAAATTACTTTACGTCAAGTTGTGGTGACCCGCACATAGTTTGTCGCCATCGACGAGGAGATAGGCTGTTGAAATTTTGCGCGAAAAATAAAATAAGAAACGAACTCATATTTTCCTCTGTATTCCAGCAATTTAACTGCGTGCTACCGATGTCGCAATCAATGCTCTGCAGCCAGATTTTTTTTCGGTTGTTTGGCCACGCATTCAGAAAGAAAAGCTACATTTCTTCATGGACTTGTAAATGCGCAGTGCACCGTTACTGAGAATGACGGAGCCCAGTGATTACGAGCTAGGGGGAAATCTGTATTTTCTCCATGAAACGTGTTAAGCCCCAACCACATGGAGCGATTTTGCGAGCGACTTGGGGCGCGACGCGACTAGCGACGAACTACTTTTCGCCGCGCACCAAGTCGCTCATCGAATCGCTCGGTTCTGGGTCGCCAGAAACAGTCGCTCGCCTCCCGGAAGTGGCCTCAGCGACTAGCCAATAGGAGAGCTCCTACGTAAACACGCAACCTCCGGTTTTGAAAGAGAACGGGGGGAATATCCACGCAGACGACGTTTGCGGTGCAGCGGCAAAGAAAGCTTTGCGTGGCAAAGCTTGAGTACACGCTGAAGCAGAAGCAAGAAGGCTCCCGCTCACACTGGGCGAGACCCGTGTGGGAAAAACGACGTCAAGAAAGCGAATTCTTCACGGCGTTCATGTTGGAGCCGAGAAACGAGGCGCAGAAGGAAAAGCGTGCGCTAGAGATGCAATGAAGTGCAAAAAGCAAGGTAGAAAGGCGTAATACTTTTTAGTCATGCTTTTTATGACAAATGAACAAAAAAAATGTTTGCAAACATCCAACGTACCAAGCGCGTTACTATGCGCAGTGCGGAAACATTGAAATCGCCATCCTCAGTCGCATGCTCAGTCGCTCGAGCCGTCGCTGTCATGTGGTTGCCTCGGCGAGCGACTTCGGTTCGGCGACTGCGGATCCTAGTCGCGTCGCTCGTCGCGTCGCTGGAAAAATCGCTCCATGTGGTTAGCGCTTTACTACCCCGGCTGCGTCGTCTGCTACACGAACGGCTGCGCGCGCCGCGTGATGGCGGCTTTGCGAACCATCTATGATGGCTTGCATGATGGCTTGGTACTTGGCACAATGGCCTTCGCCGTTAATGAGCAGGCATTCCTAGTATAAGAGGCTGTGGTTAATCGCGCACATGCGTATGAGAATGTCGGAGCTGCCCATCCGCCCTACACTTGCCTAACGCGAACCGGAGTCTTCAGCATGCATTCCAGCAACAACGTCAGCGATCCACGCCGTGCGGACCAAATTAACAGGTACGTAGTTGACCCCCGTTTCAAAATAGTTGTTTTGCGCATGTCGAAGAGGGACAAGGCCACTTCCGGTTTCACGTTGTCCGTGCTTCTGGCACTCGAAACGGACGTTTTTTCGTCCCGAAAAGCTGACAATTCCGCCAAATTTGTGTTTCAAAGTACGAAATTATCAAAATTTTAAATAGTGTGCGTTTGAAAAGGCGGCGACTGCATGTGAAGAGCAGTCGGCGCAACATACCGGCGTCGTTGAGACAACTGAATTGCTTTAATCTTTCTTGAAGAAAGGCCGGTGGTTATTACCTAAGAGTAACGCGTCATTTATGCTGTAATGACCAGAATCAGTCACGCGTTAAAGCTCTTCGCTAGCATGCGACGTTTGCCTGCCGTTGAGCCTATAATTGCGCTGCCTCGAATATGGGAGGCACGCATAACGTGCTCGAGGAGGCTATCTTTGTAACGATCATCGTATCGTGAACGGACTCAAAACGTACACAAAGAAAAAACAAAGGCTGCGTCTAATCTCACGGCAGCCGCAAGAATTACTTCCGGGAAATTCTCACGGCAGTAAAAGGTGGCTGGCCTAAAATTTGCTGAATAATATTACTTCCCAACGTAACCTAGCATAACATATCCTCACCGAACCGAGCGTAACCTAACCGAACGCGTCATAACCTACTCAAATCCAGCCCAACTGCAACAAACCTAATCTAACCCAGCCCAATGACACAAAACACGCCCTACATTAAACATAATTCAACCCATTCTAGAAGTCCTGCGTGTCGATCGCTTGCTGTAGTGAAAACCAGAGTAAAGAAAAGCATTAACAAAATCACGATGACCGAAAGATTCTGAAAGCTTTAAGAAAAAAAAGCGTCGCACTGTCAGACTCGAACCTGAGCCTCCTCGTTTAAAACCAAGCCACAGCGCTGCACGGGCAGCTGCAAGCACGGCTTTTTAGGAAATATTTATCCCATAGAATCTCCACGTAGCATGCTTAGCCAGTAAGAGGCGACTGCCGTGAGAAATTTCTGACGGTAATTCGCACGGTTGCCGGGATAATAAACACTACCAAAAACTAAACGCGGGCACACAAGGTTAGTTCGAACGAAAGGCTGACTCATGGAAAATTATAGCGAAAAGCTGGGAGTGGGTGTTTGAGCTGGTCCCACCGAAAGTGTATTTCCCGCCTGGTTCAGCCCGCTGATTGGTGGGGACACTTTGCAGGTACAAGGCGCCCGCAGCCGGCACGCCTGGCGATGACCCAACTCCCGACTACATGAACGTCCTGTCCATGATATTCAGCATGTGCGGCCTCATGCTCAAGGTGAGGAGGTAGACGTAGGGCCCCTCAAGGATCTTCGCCTTACGCTGCTATTTTTCTGTCGGCAAAGTCTGCAGCTTTCAGCACATGGAATAACTCGCAGTCCACTCGCAGTGCCTGCAATAGAAGCAGTGCGCGACCTGTGAACGAGAAATTCCTGGGGGCACTGGTAACGCATTCCACAGCTTGCCTGAAATCAGTGTTCCAAGTGGCTGGGGTGCCTCTGTTCTAACCACGTGACATCACTTTCACGTGTCGCATGGCACCCTATGCACTATTGCAACCATAAAGTTTCATACAATAACAACTAGAGAGGAATCTGGCGCTGTGATCGTCTGCCGCAGTGGGCGTGATGGGCAGTTCTGGATTCGGATTGGCGCTCGATGGCTTGCGGAAGTTACTATGGATTAGATTGTGCAGACAGTTTGGTTTTCGTTTCGGACTTTCATGAACGCATTTGCCTACGCGGTATGTTGAAAGAATCGTTCAAAAATACGTTTCTCCTTGAACTGAATGCCGCACGCAGACTGACGCCGCCCTGAGTAGAAATGTTTTATGACCCAGAGTTGCGAATCGGATGGGTTATCAATTCATTGCCGCACAGCGAGCACGAAAACACGAATGAAGGCGCTCTGTGTGGCGAAGTTGTCTGCGAATTAGGAGTTGCGGCGCTGCTCATTCGGCAGAGCAATGTATTGCCGAAGCCGACGACGGTTGCGAATCGCTTGGAACAGCCACATCTTTCGTGCGAACGCCAGCAGTACCGCCGGCTGATAGGAACACAGCTTGATGAATGTCACTAATTCAGGCAAGAATAACTTCTCCAAATGTAGCCGGTTTCTCTTTTTTTTTTTATGAGCACAAACCTTTTCTTAGTACTATTACAAACTACAAGCGCCGAAACTTACAAATAGTTTTTAAAGAAGTCCGCGTCATGTTGTAGTTGGCGGCAAATGGCAAACCTGCTCCACAAACGTCCTTGACTCCGCGTCTGCTTTTTATTTAAACGTGCCGTTTTATTTCGTACAAAACCAGTTTTTGGTCACTAACTTTCTTGTTGGCCATGTAATTTGTAAACGAAGAATCGGGCAATACAAGTATTTTTGTCAAAAAACACAATTTGCGCATCCATAGGCTCGTTTCGATCCTACGCAATCCTGGCTCCAGAACTACCCATCATTCCCATTGAAGCGTAAGCGCCGCCGCCATGTTCGCGTGGACACTAGCGCCAGTTTCCCGTCTAGTTATTATTGTATGAAACTCTATGATTGCAACTTTTGTTTCTCTGCTGCCAACTTGCGGTGGTTGCGCAGTTGTACAGCACTTGATTGTTACTCTAGACCCACATTCATATCCCGTACGAGCTCAGATGTGTTCCTTATATGCTCTTTGCTGGGGCGGCCATTTTCTGTACTGGACACCAACGACAGTTTTCCGCAAGGTGGGGCTCTTATACTGACACAAAAATTTTATGATCCATTTTTGTTGCTTTTATCGATGTTTAATGGTCTGGCAAACCCGGCAAAGCGCTTTAAATACTTTAGCACGCGATAATTAATTACATTAAACGGCCTGAAAATCGTTCATTTCAATTTCCCGCGCATTCAGCCCGAGAGGCGCATATGACAGAATCCCGGCTTGACCTCGCCGCCTTGTGCAGACGTCAAAACACTGCGGAGGCCGGTGGGAGCGTCGTTTTGACCGCGCCACCGCCGGAGCTGAATGGCTGAGCTGCCTAAAGGTGCTAGGCCTACCAGTGCGGCGGAAATTCGATGACTGCTTTCAACAAAAGTCCTGATGGCGACTTCTCTTGCCATTCCGGGCTATGTTATCGCTTCCTTTCGCATGTGTGGAACTTTATTTTTGCCAACAGTGCCTTTCTGGGCAGCAGTTATGCCTGTAGCTCTGTGTACGTGCACCCATTTGTGAATGCGCCAGCGCCCGGTCGCCGCTCGCGGGGCCACGCGTGTGAAGTGACGTCGCGAGTTATCGACGAGCGCTGTCCGTGTCACTTCTTTTGGCTACCACGGGATGATGTCACACTGATGTCCATTTGCTGAGTGCCACTCTGCGTGCTGTTCTGTCGACGCAATAAATGAGATCCAATTAAAGTATGTTCTTCGCGTCGCAGGCCGCTCATATTTCAGCCAGGGTATTCTGTTGAGCAAAGGAAGCGAACTGTGCAATAATATTAATGCCGAAAATTGGTGTCGGTACTTCTTCAAGGCCTCTGCTTTAAAAGTTGCACAGTGCTCTCTGTCAAATTTAGACGATTGGAGGGAAGCGCAATGAAAGAGACGCACACCATTTGGGGCACTTGTTGCTTTATGCCCTTATCTGGGCTACGATTTCATTCTTGAAAAGTGCGCACAAGTGCCAAACTCGACTTCTTTTTTAACCACACTGCGGTTCCCAATGGGTAGTCGTTCTTATGATGCTGCAAACCGAGGTAGCTGCGACAAAAAAGAGCAAACGTTATGCTCGGTAAATAGCATTAGCACATCCTTTCAAAAGCAGTCGGCCAGTGTGTGTGTCCTGATGGCGCCATGGCAGGTGCGGCTGATCAGAAAGCTGCTAAAACTTCTGACGAATACAGGCAGAAAAGAAAAAAAACCTTTTTTATATTTCCTTCTGTCTCTGTCAAGAGTTCAAGTGGCTTTCCCGCGGTTAGATACCAACTCTATGATCTATGATCTATAAGCTGTTCTATGATCAGAGCAGCGTACAAGGCATCTCCTCTGACGGGGTGGGGTATTGGCAAGAAAAATGCTATTTGGACTCAACTTCATTAAGTTTTAACCTGATACCTGAATCAGGGTGCAACAAACAGTAACAGCCTGGTGGTAGTACTAATTTTTTTGGGTAGCCTTTGGCATCTCATTGAAGCATATGCAGGTAGAGCGCATACTACGGGATGGCACAAGTGGCTTCTTTTGCTAGGCACCTTGCACTGAGGCCTTTGTGAGTGCACCAATTTTGATTTTAGGTCAGTGTGGACTAGGGCTTCGATCAACAAGTGACAATTTTTTGACCAGTTGTCACCCAGACGTGCCGTACTGTGCCAATGTTTTCCGGCACTCACACTGAAGTCTCGCCTCCTTAGACAAGCCGAGAAGAAAAATAATTTTAAAGAACGCATTGGTGTCTGCTTTCTCTTTTCAATTTACAACCTGCATGGCCAGCTACACAGTCCGTCACTGACGTCTTGTGAACTTCACCAATTAAACCATTATCTTCTCTGCCTTTGTTGGCATGCCATTACCCTCGATGGCTTTTTTTGTGGCGGTTGGTGGCACGGCGCGCGATAAAACTGGCAGTCGATAGCTGCAGCAGGGCGGTGACACTTGCGTAGATATTGATTGATTGATTTTAGGGTTTAACGCGCCGACGCAACGCAGGCGATGAGGTGCGCCGTAGTGAAGGGCTTTGGGTTAATTTTGACCACCTGGGGATATTGAACGTGTGCCGAAATCTCGAACACACGGGCGTTTTTGCTTTTTGCCTCCATCAGAAACGCGGCCGCGGGAATCAAACTTGCGTCCTCGTGCTCAGCAGCGCAACGCTTTAGCCTTTGAGCCACCGCAACGGGTGACACTTACGTAGATCGAATTCTATGGACAGCTGCACCCACTAGCAAGGAAACTTTTTTTGAAAAATTACACCCCAAACCACCTTGATCTGTAATCGGGCACTGCTGCTTGTTCAGCAACCATCAGTACATTTTGCCTGTATGCAAGATGTCCAGCGCACATTTTGTGGTTTGTGCTGATCATGGCCCCCCCCCCCACCCCTCTCCCCTCTCTCTCCCTGTCTGCAGCTCAAGTGGTGTGCCTGGGTGGCCCTGTACTGTTCGAGCATCAGCTTCGCCAATTCGAGGATAAACGACGACACCAAGCAGGTACTGAGCAGCTTCATGTAAGTGGTGCGTGATCCTGCAGTTGTTTTCGCCTCAGTCCACCATGGCCGAACGGAAGTATTTGTGCCAGCGGCGCTGTGGGGATTCTCAAGTGCTGATTGAACTGAGAAGAAGCAGGTCTCTTCGGGGTATACTAAATCGTTGGTTGGGTTGTACAGCTCAATAGTTCACCCTGATCTTAACTCTCATTCCAATGGGCTAGGCTTAAAAGAGTACTGACACCAAAGCTTTATGTTCCTTTTTTATGGAGTTTATCAATGACTAACGGCCTGGCGAACCGAAAACATCACTTTACATACTTGAGCGTGCGATAATTAATTACATTGAACGGCCTGAAAATCGTCCGTTTTGGTTTCCCGCGCTTCCAGCCTGGAGGGCGCATGTAACAGAATCGCAGAATGAACTCGCCATTTTGTGCAGACGTCAAAACAACGATCGAAGGAGGCGTTGCTTCGACCGCCCTGCCGCCGGAGCTGAGCAGATGAGCTATCTGAAGGCGTTAGGCCTAGCATTGCGGTGGAACATTGATGACCGCTTTCAATAAAAGACCGGAGGGCGGCTTCTGTTGTGATTCTGGGCTTTATTATCGGCTCCTTTCCTGCACGTGTAACTTTATTTTTGACAAGAATGTCTTTCTGGGCAGCGGTTATGCCTGTAGCTCTGGCTACGCGTATAACTTTGTGAACGCGCCAGCACCTAATCACCGCTCGCCGAGCCGCACTTGTGAAGTGACGTCACGAGCTGCTGATGACCGTTGGGGGCAGATGGCTACGTCACTTCTGTTCCCTCTCACGGAGTGATGTCACGCTGATCTCCATTTGTTGTGTACCGCTCCGTGTGCTGGTCCGTCGGCACGATGAGGTATGTTAAATGCGTCGCAGGCCGCTCATATTTCAGACAGGGTATTCTGTTGAGTAAAGGAAGCAAGCTGTGTAACAATATTAACACAAGAAATTGGTGTCGAAACGAACAAGAATTGTAGTAGGGAAAGACGGCATGGCGAAAAAGCTTTGCACCATAAGGAGCTTAAACTTGGTTATAGCAAGAGGGGCCGTCCATGCCAGTACACCACAGATTAAAGGAGGGGAAGAATGCTGCTAAACTAGAGGACAGGCAAGCAGCGATAGTAATTATTCTCGTTGATGCTTCCGTAACACATGGCGTGAACTTCAAAATTCTAAAATATGCGAGAGGTCTTCACCTTTTGCATATTTCAGAATTTTGTTTGTTGTGTATGTGTTGCTCCTGAAAAGGAACAACACACCCACACACACACTGCACATTGTAGCAGAATCCCAAGCTACCTAAAGATTGTGAATAAAAACTTCCTTGCAGTTAGCTAACAGCGTTAGCAAAGCCGTGATCACATGCAGGGTTGCTGTCACCCTGCAATCGCATTGCAGAACAGTGCAGGAGAAATAGAAATGCGACTACGTTTCAGATGCCCTGTTGCTGATGACTCCATTATTAGTGAGTGAGAGGAGGGGGGCTTGCTTTTCATTACCATGCTTAAATGTGGGAAGTGTTGTTACGGTATACGGTATGGTAGAGTGTACGGCAGAGTACGGTACCCCATACCGTACACTGACTGCTCATTGCACCCAGTGTATGAGAAGAGGGTTTGGGGTTACAAGGTTTGTCGAATTATTGGAGGAGGAAGAAAAACGTTTATTCGAGTGATAAAAAAAGAAAACAAAAACCAGAAGTGATTGGCTTTCCAAATTTTCAGATCTTTTGAAAAATTTTGTTGAGCGGTGTTCTGAAGAGTGCTTGTGCCTCTTCCGAATGCAGGCAATGGCGTGGTCATCAACATTCCGCAGCTCTTTGACGAGATCAGGGCCAATGAGGAGAAGGGTCTGGACATTCTCTCCCGGCTTCTCATCTCAGACCGGTGCCACATAGGTGAGCGGTGGCTTTTCTTTTCCTTCCAGAATTTGAAATATTGCTTTGTTGTGTGCACCGACGATTTCGTGAACTCCCATGAAAGATAACACCTGATAACATAACACCTGATAAGGTGAAGACACCATGTCGATTACATGATTAATCTTTAGCTCCTGAACTGTGTAGGATTATTCCCATTATGGTTGCATCAATGGTGGCCCGGTTAGGTCGTACTATAGCGCCGGCATTGGATTTCATGCTCACACGCAGGATCACCCTACCATGTGTCAGATGTATTGCACTGAACAGTTCCTCTAAATGTGGACTTGTGGCCAGTTTTACTAGTTTCCATCATCTTTGACGACATTTTCGTGCAGAAGGTTGCATTTCGTGTGTCCTTTGATTTTTGCGGCAATCTTTTTGGCACCTAAAACTCTTTCTGGGCACAAAGTTGATATTCTGTATACGTAGTGGGGTAAACTGTAACGGGCAAACTTGTTTTGTTTTTCCACAGTCTTCGACTTCCACCAAGCCATGGACGGCCTTCAAGAGATTGAGAAGGGTTCCAAGAGGTAAGCTGTGTGTTCGCTCGGGGTGGAAGCGTTCAAGTTGTTCCACGTTGTAGTTTGCTGCGAGGAGCATTGCGGGGGAGCAAAAAAAAAGAAAGAAAGAAGAGAAAACCTGTTGGTCAGCTTCGGTGCCTGTGAACACGAACTGAGAAGATGGGGGCTTAGACCTTGTTTCGCATGTACTGTCAACAGCACAGACTTGAAACATTATCTTTCCGTAATACCGTATTTTCTCGATTCTAACGCGCCCCCGATTGTGACGCGCAGGAAAGTTTTGTGTAAATATTTTCGAAGAAAAGATTGTTTTGATTGGATTGAGTTGCATTTTTGAATGCGTTAAGGTGCATGGACATGCTGCTGGCCGCTTGCTTAGAAGGCGATTTCGGCTTTGAGCCCGATTTTAATGCACGCACAAATTTGAAGCTTGCTTTTAGCAAAAAAGGGGCACGTTAGAATCGTGCAAATACGGTACTCACTAATGCGAATTTGCACATGTCAGAGGCAGGGAGGGGTGCAGAGCCAGTTGTGTAACTGGTGGTGCTGGTTCATGTAGCGGGGGTTCAATTGAAACCATCTCAAAGATTATTCGTGGTCTTGATCACTGTCGAAAGGAAACAATTGCTCGGTTTTACGTCGTAACAATAGGGCTTTTGGTTCAACTCTACTTTGAAGACCCCTCTCATAGAATGATTGGGAAGACTATTCGCATAAACAGTTAGTGTTTTGTAGTGTGATGGTGTGCTTCTTACCCCCTTTCTTTCTTTCTTTCTTTCTTTCTTTCTTTCTTTCTTTCTTTCTTTCATTCCTTCTTTCAGTCTGGGCACCACAAAGAAGGGTATTGGTCCTACCTACGCCTGCAAAGTAAGTGGTGGAAGCACGATGTCTTGCTCAAAGCCGGATTTTGGCGGCTATTTTTTCTTTTATTTCGAACAAAGCCGATGACAATAAAGAAGGCATGCGTGCGCAGTGCTTCGCGTGCACTGAGAGGTTGTCACAATGGCGCCTTTTCCCTTCGCTTGTAGAACACCTTGTAGCCTAGGCAGCCTGTCTTGCTTTAACGTGTTGAATCTTGGTTTTGGCTGTTACTGTCGTAAGTGCAAGAGAAAGCTTCTTTTTTAGGGCAAGTTGAATTTCTCTGACACCATACACAGTGCTGTCTTCTGTGTCTGATGTCTTGCTTGAAAGGCGTTTTAGTGCCTCGTATGTCTTTCAACAAATGCCCCAACTTGTGCAAAAGCATCAAAGCTGTAATTGCTTTTTTATACAGCTTGTTAGACGGTCATAATATAGTGGCTATGCTAATTACAAAGTTTCGCCATTCTTCAAATATGTGTCTTGAGAACGGCGGAAAAAGTAAAGTGACACAACCGAAACATTGGGGCATGTTGCATCTTCGCATATATGTGTAATCTTTAACATCGATTTGCTTGCGGAAATTACATTGCTTAGGAAAATTTATGAAGACTAGGAGAATTTATCAGTGTTTATGGGCATTGTCGTGGTCATCAATGCTCCCGTTTTTATGGGGTATTGTTTAAATTGCCTAAATAAACCCCGAGAGCAAATGCTAATGGAGGTTTTTTCTTGAAGGAAATAGTGCATTTCCTGGTCTGCAGCCCTTTTTGGGTGTAAATGAGTAATAACTTTACAAAAAGTTGAATTAAAAAAACTATGGTTACCCTCACATTAAAGCACGTCAAAGTTGACACAATATTGCGCAAACTAAAGCTTCTGAAAATTTCAAGAATTTCTGCGTTGTTCTGTTGAGTTTCATTGACTGTTCTGCCGGCCGCTTAGTGGGCTGGGGGCTGGGATAATTAGCAACAAATCTGTGCTTTGCTGTGACTGAAACTTGACTGACGACTGAATCTGCCCCTTTCTCGACTTGCAGGCTTCGAGGACGGGTCTCAGAATGGCTGATCTAGTCAGCGACTTTGCTGTGTTTGAGCAAAGGTGAGGTCCCTGCGTCTCTCAGCATGCCTGCTAGATGTCGTCTGCTCTCGTGTGTTGTGGTGTGTGCAGGCTTGGACAGTTCGAAGAGGGGTCGCGGACAGTTGGATTCTGTTAGTGGGTCGCGGACAGTTGGATTCTGTTAGTTAGCAGACAGTTGTTAGGGCAACAGCTGTTTACAGGGGTACGGCTTTTAATAACACGATTGATAGATTGTAGGGTTTAACGCGCCGATGCAACGCAGGAGATGAGGCGCGCCGTAGTGGAGGTCTCCGGATTAATTTTGACCACCTGGGGATCTTTAATGCACGTCGAAATCTCGCACACATGGGCGTTTTAGCTTTTCGCCTCCATCAGAAAAGTGACCGCCGTGGCCAGGAATCGAACCCGCGTCTTCGTGCTCACCCTTAACCACTGGGCCACCGCGGTGGGTGGCTCTTAAAATAAATTGTTTTAATTTTCAAGCAAACCCTGTGAAACTTGTCAGCCTTGCTGCTTTCTTCCCACAGATTTCAAATATGCCATTATCTTTTTAGTCAGGCCACGATAATTAGAGATAATTAGCCAAGGTAATAAGATAGCAAAGATAATTAGCCATTTTTGGAGAAGCAGTAGACAAAATAGCCAAATGTGGCAAGATTTTGCTCTACTTGCACAGGACATGCCTAACCGCAAGAGCATGGTCAGACACCGCCGCCTTTGTGTTATTATTTTTTCTTGCTAAATTTAATGTTTGATATGGCATTGAATAATGAACTTAGCAGTGGCTTGCTATGCCTTATCCAGGAGTGGTTCTTACACTTAAAGGGATGGCCGCCCCAGAAAAGTTACTGTATAGGTAGTACGAGCCTTCAGGTAGGCTATAGGGCATTTATGCACGAAGCATTAAATACTTGACAGAGAATAATGCAACTATTTCAGAACACCAAGAGGGAGCTCAGTACAGCAGACTCGTCATTTGGGCTGTACTGAAATGTCGACCAGCTTCTCATGTTCGCTCAGAGCTCTGATAGAAGTTACGAGATGGGCTGCGTTAGAGACTCAAAACAGAAACGGAAATCACAACTGGCATGGCTTGACAAATACCGATGGCTGAATTATTCCGCTTTGCGTGAGGGGTAATCCTGCCATGTTCATGTAATTTTCGCCATTAACAGCGCTGTTTTTGTGCTTATATCTGTGTGTTTGTTGGTATTTGCTGAAATTATTGCTAGCGATATAACGCTTCTTGTATGCATGATTCATAGCCTGTCGTTTTTTTTAACAAAACACCTGCGCTACACATATATATTTGTAGTGCAGGTCTTATCTTAAAAAGAAAACGAGAGGCTAAAGTAACCTAAATTATGTTATAACGTAAGTGCATAAATTCGATGCAGACTGCACAGAATGAGCTCCATTGGCCTTACACTGGAAGCTGCTGTACGGGCGTAGAATGCTTATATGCCAAAATTTTCTTTTGCATTTGGGACAAGAACAACTAAATGAAAAAATCTCATTCTTGCTGCAGAACTGTGACCTTCCCAAGAGAAAATAATAGTTGTTACCACTGTTTTATGGTTAAATTCCCAGCTGGAACTAGCTGGTACCAGTTGGGACCAGCAAGGACCAGCTGGGCTGAAATGGGAATTTAACCATACACCACCTGGGACCAGTTACATTTTCTCTTGGGTTACCTTCGGAGTCGAGGTATGGTGATGGTCCCGGGGACGTGGGCTGGTCACAATCGGGTACACCGTGGTTCACCTGAAGTCGCTCTATATATACATGTCGCAGGGCTGCCTGGAGGGCTTGGAGCTGGGCGCGCCTGCTGCCTGTTTCGGGCAAAGGTTCCGCGCCTGGGGAGCTTCGGGTGCGGACGCTAGGCGAGGGCTTTTCACTGCTCTACCCAGAAGGTAGTGCTGGTAGCCCGTACATGCCTGGTAATGGAGAGGGCTCATTGGTGTGAGTACCCCCTGCCCTTGCCAGCAGCTGGTTCACTCCCTGTGAGATGCACGCGATGTGAACCAGATGGGCTGGTTCATAGCAATTTGTGGCACTGTTGCGGCAATGGCAAAGCTTACGTAAAACACTTCTCTGTGGTTACCATGCACACACAGGCTCTCCATCGTGGGCGTCAGACTTGGACTGCGATGTGCGAAGGCCCTGCACGCGAGGCTGGGCGCTTGGTCGCCGCATCAACAGCCTCCTGGGATGCTGCAGAGGCGCCTGCCTGCTGGCCCCCTCTCTGCCTTCTCGACGTTGTCCAGGAGGTGCATAGGTACGATGCTCCTTTGGTGCGCTCCAGTTACAACGTAGTGAGGCTCACCAACCCCGTATTCGGAAAGCCAACTTACTGAATGACATAAGAAATTCTTTCGTAAGGGCCGTAAAAGGTAGCATGAGAGAAAGCCAGCGTGCATTTCAAAAGTCATCCATATGAGAATTCAGTGGCCTTGTCGAAGTGGAGCAGTGAGGTTCAGTTAATGCAGGAGGAACGAACCTTAGGGGGTTGTGGATAGACAAGCAAGTTGGCTAGGGCGGTGGTCTTCGAGGGGCTGGGGGATCGTGTTAACGGTGCCACTTGAGAGTAAGCGTATTGTAGAGGGGTTGGCTGGAAGGCGAAGTGTTGCTCTGTATACCGTGCGCTGTAAAGCTTGATTGATTGTATCGCTTAACGCACCGACGCAACGCAGGCGACGAGGCGCGTTTTTTAGGTGCGGAGCACCTTAGGACCTCACAATGTCCGTCCGCGTCCGTGCGCATAACATTTAAAATCGCAAAAAATCACACAGGCACTGGCAGGATTCGAGCCTGTGTTTGGTAGACCAGACAGAGGTAGTGTCCGTCGTCTTACCCACTGGGCTACGACTGTGAGTTAGTACCCGAGAGCCAAACGGCTTACTCCCTCGCCTGTAAGGGTGCGGAGTACCTTAGGACCTCCCAATGTCCGTCCGCGTCAATCCGTGCGCACACCACCATTAAGCGAAAATCTGTGCGGAAACTATCTAAAAGGGTACAAGAGCACTCCAAAACACTCGAAAACAGGCACTAACATAATCTAGCAACGAGAAAACGCGCAAAAGCACCGGTGTAGTCAGGTTGTGATCAAGTTGTAATACACAGTGACTGCATCGAACTACGCTAAATGGCGCTACGCGGAAACACGAGATGGCGCCGCGGTGCACCGCGTATGTAAGCGGGTTCTGAAAATACCATACCCTCTTCCCGCCATGGACGGAAACGAACGTAAGACGCGTCGCGCTGCTGCTAACGTCTACGAAGACAACGAGCTTCCCTGAATACAAAATTAACCGCGGCAAGCGGAGGCAAAGTGACTCAAATCGAATGACGGTCGGGGCGCAAATCAGATTTCACTCGGGGTGCAACTTGGATGTCACGGTCCCCGTACTCCGCACCCTCGCCATTATCCACGGAGTTGAGATGCTGCCATTTTTGTTTAACGTGCGCCGAAATCTCGCACACACGGGTGTTTTTGCTTTTCGCCTCCATCAGAAAAGCGGCTGCCGCGGCCGGGAATCGAAGCCGCGACCTCGTAGAAGCATGACTGAAAGTCTATAAAACTAATTTCATGTAATCTGTGGTGCGTAAGGATGCTTATCGGCCTGCTCCCTTCCCTGCTATGGAGCTGTAATAAACCGGGTCGCCAGCCCGCAACTGCTTCCGTTCCTGACTGCTGCATATGTGTAACGTTGGCTTTTTCTTCTTGTTCTTTGTTTTCAGATGCTGCATTCACTTAGCTTCAGCACGCTGGCCTTGTTCGACAAGTCAGGACACCTCTTTGAAGTTCCAAACCCGAAGCGTGTCCAAGCCTGCCCGTGTTCTGTACAAGCTTGCAATCCTTCACGCCGCCATAACATGACGTCGTAGCATCTCGCCATGTCGCTCATACTCCTTGCTTCAATTGCGAAAATAAAAGAGTTTTCTAAATATTTGCTGCCTCTATCAAGGCTCCTGAGCTCGCTGGCTACGCCAGCTTGAGCACAGTGGCGTGCATGTACAGAATTGAAAAGAAAAAAATTAAAAATATGAATTAAAAGGGAATTTGGATGGGAAAGTACACGTTTTAGAACAAACCCTCACTCACTAAGATCTCTGAATACGAATAAATAAGATCACATGAAAACTCACGTCGAAGAGAAAACTTACACACGTGATGTGAACGTTTCCCTAAAAAGGTCTAACATTGCGCTGCATGCAAGGGAGCAAATTCTGACTTTCCTAGGCCAACCTCTCCAATAAACATATTTCTCTCTCTCTTTCTCTCTCGGGTGCAAGGACTGACACCTTTCTGCGGGGCTTATACTTCCACAGTTCCAGTGAAAAGTTTAACTAAAGAACGCTTGAGAAGACCCCCTTTATCAGCAAAAGATTTGCCCGATAACATGAAAGTTCTGACCCTTCGAGCCGAAGTATTCTGCACTATGGTCAAAAACACGGCAAGTTTGCTGAAAGGTCCGCGGATTTCTAAATTACTGTCTCCGTTAATTAATTACGCGAAAATCGGTAATGCGTGGCTAATTACATCTTCGCAGGCTTGTGGATGTGAAGGGGCGTATATTTTGAGCGTCCCGAAAATCTTTGGCCTGAACGGGCGTTGTCTAACCATTCTGAAGGCACCAAAAGGCGCAAGAAATGCGCTAAAAGGCACGATTTGCGTCGCCGTTATCAAGAAAATCTTTTGCTGATAAGGGGGGTCTTTTCAGCGAAACTTTTTTCCCTCAAAGGGTGTAGATATACCCCTGAAAAAGAGAGTCAGCACGTACACCCGCAAGGGAGTCAAATTTACACCTTTTCGCGCAGCCTAATGTTACACCATGGTTACACCTTCGAGTGAAAAGTTTTGCTAAAGAATGCTTGAAAATACCCCCCTTATCAGCAAAAGATTTTCCTGATAACGGCGACGCAAATTGTGCCTCTTGGCGCCTTCCTTGCCCTTTTCGGCGCCGTCGGAATGGTTAGAAAGAGCCCGTTGAGGCAAAGACTGCATGCGGGCCGAGTTGAGACGTACGTATTTCGTCCCCATTAGTACACCCGTGGCTAGTAGCGCTAGTTCTGAAGCTTTCAGCCTTAGCTTGACCAGGCAAATTACTCATGTGTTTAGTTCCACACGCATTAGGGAACATTATTAGAGCCATTTAATGGCGGAGTCTGTCCGTGAGAGGGCGTTTCTCTGCGCCAATGACGTGTGGAGGTTAGATGGCGGTATACAGTGGCCGGAAGATTTCGTCGTCTTGTCAGAGATTAAACCCCGCGCATAAGCCGTAAGCCTGATTCAGTACCTTTTCAGCATTTTTTTTTTCACTCCTGTTCCTTTCTCTTTTATTTCTTTTTTCTTTACTTAATTCAGTACATGTATTTCTATCGTCGAATAGGACTCCTCTGGTTTGAAGCGAAAATATGGCCGTATGTGAACATTATTTGTTTGCCGCTGTGCTTTCGGTGCCTCTGATTAGTGCTGAACGCTTTGGTGAGTGGAACAAGGGAGGACAACAATCGTGAATCATTTTATGCATTTTTATTGACCACGAAGGAAATATATTCTCTGCCAGGGCACACTTGCTTTCGAGATGAAGGAGCCCGCTGGCCAAGCAAGTAGGCGGGAGACATAACCAAACGTCTTTTGACCCTTGGCAGCGTCAACAGACACTGACGCCGCCATCACTACGAACACCGGAACGCGCACACACTGTTTATTTCCGGTGAGTTTGAAGCAAACGTCCCTCTGGGGGTGAAAACTCAGTCGGGGTTTCCCACAGGCTCACATCCTTCGCACAGGTAATGCACCACTCTGGCAGGGCTGCTAGGGTCCTCTGTGACGATCTGCTTGGGGCTTAGCGTCACTGAGGCGCTTTGCGACAGTTTTTCGCAATTGCCACCATGCATAATCGAGCCCTTCACTGCACATTTACGTACAACACTTGTCGATGCTGAATCGCTAATCTTTGAGCAGCTACATCTCATAACACTCTGGTATGGCACGCCATGGTTTATCTGGACACAAATTGGTGCAGTTAGAGCCACTGAGAAAACTAAACAGTACGCCGAGTATTACACTCAACTCTACGAGTGACGACAAGAACGGTCAGACTTCTGTCCGCATGGTATACTTTGCCGGCGGCTACGCCGGTCCCCTGTACAAGTTACACACAACAGTCTGTTTACCTTTTTCGCCGTCCGGGCCAAATCTTGGGAGGACACGTTGCCTAGAATGAACACTTTCACACCAGCCAGAGGACAAAGTACCCGGGTAAGAACTTCGCTTCATGAACGGTGCGACGTTCACACGGGGTCAATGGCTGTCCCTAAACGCACTCCTAGCGAATCATTTTTGGAATTATGCTCACTAGGAGTGCGAACTTGTTCGCTCTTTTTTTTTTCTCTCCCAACTTTAATTAGCGCCATTATGACAACTAGGATTTGCTAAAATACTGTTCGAAACGAGGTAAGAGACCGACACAGTACTTGATGTCGCTCGAGCCGACAGAGCCAGCGAGCCGCATCGACTGTGTACAAACGACAAAGGCAGTACTCCGGTTTCCAACAGGGTTTAATTCGAAGACAGGCGCAGCGACGGACAGCTCGACTCGAACGGCATCAGTGAAGGCTCGATGACGGCACGGTCCTCCAAGGTGGTAATCAGGACGCATAGATAGGAGGCGGTCTGCACCAAGAGGCAAATCACGTTAAAAATGTTACGTTTAGGGAGATCACCATTCCTTACCGATAGCAGAGTTTAATGATTTCAAGACAGGCGCAGCCATGTACAGCTCGACTCGAACGGCATTCTGGTCTCGATGACGGCCCCGTCCTGATCGGCGGTGCCGGTACGCATAGGCAGGAGGCGGTTTGGAACAAAAGGCAAAGCACGTTAGAAATGTTACGTTTTGGGAGGTCATCATTGCTTACCGAATGCGAGCAGGGTTTAACGATTTAAAGAAAGGCACATCCACGGACAGCTCGACTCGAACGGCATTCTGAACGGCTCGATGACGGCACCAGTCCTGCTCGGCGGTTGCCGGGACGCATAGACAGGAGGCGAACTGCAACAAAAGGCACATCGCGTTAAAAATGCTACATTTTGCGAGGTCATCATTGCTTACCGAGCGCGGGGTCCAGGATTACGCCTGACAGGAACGGGAAGGGACGCTGAAAGGCAAAGCAACACAGACGAACAACGACAGAACCACTTTTATTACCCGAAAACACCTCTGTACAGAACACGCGTCGTCGAGCTAGATAGGACAGATGGAGACGTGTACCTGCCTAGCCAGAAGAGTAGTGCATGTTTGCGGGAAGGAGTAAGTGCAATAAGACACGACGCAAGGGTCAGGGAAAGGGGAGGGCGGAGGCGGTGCAGGACGCGAACCTGAAAAGGAACCAAGGACACCAATTCAATCACTCGCCTTTGCCACGACCCCAATTTGGAGCCGCGGACCGCAGAGCTCCGTGCTTCAGTGATGCTCGTTGAAGGTGGCGACTGTATTCCGAACGCCGCGCGAACCGAGGACGTGCGAGCGGAAGGCATTATCGAAGTGCATATACCTCGGCTACCGCGGCGTTCGGAAAGGAAGACCGACTATCACCACAACCTAACGGGGCTTCCGAGCTGAGTCCGACGCTAGAGGCAGTGGCGAAGGGCTCCAACACCGCCACTGCGCCGCTGTCCCGAAAGCTACAGCCTAACGCGCACCGCAAAGCTTTGGTGACAGTCGGAATCCCTGCGTCGCGACGGCCCATGAAACGTCCGGCTCCGAGGCTAATGTGCGCTCGGTTAGGAAAATTCAAATACGCAAACGTTCAGCGTCGCGAAGAAAATAACACTAAAGCCGGTTTCGTGGGCACGCCGCACGTCGCACCGGGCCTTCAGCCACGGAACTCACCACTTGGAAGAGTCGTCGTTGAAGACTGTAAAGCAGCATACCGTGAAGGAAGTCCGTGAGGCCCTCGTGGGTATTCGCTTGTCCGAGCGGGCCGGTTGGGAGCGGGGATGGCACAGGCACAACGAAAAACGACTGAAGGAAACGAAAACGACAACACTTATGGCATTAAAACACCTCTTAGCGCGAACCAAACTTCCCCAATAGACAGTATACCGCGTGGAAAAAAACTCACCTGTCCATCGCCACTGTCACCGCGCCGCCAGCTACTCTGCGCCCGATGCGCAACAGGCATGCAGGCAAGATGGCGTACCCCTTGTTCTAAAACGCGCTCATCCTGGCATTACAGAGCGCTGCTATTGGTCGGCTACCGCCTACCCTTCCACTCTTTCACATCGATATCGTCTTCCAGAACATTCTGCCAGTTGTAAAACAAAACGAAAAAGTTATCGCATCAAGTCGCAGCCGCGCGGCCACCGGAGCATGCATGACAAGGCATTTTATGCTGCGTCACGGAGCAAGATAACCTTCTTGCTTGTGGTTCTTCATGTCGGCTGGGGGCTTCGGCTGGCGCGATTGCACGATCCTATCGATCATGCGGCCGTTACCGGCCGTCTTCCGCGGCTTTTGAAATCGAATAAAAAACGCCATGGCGTCTTGAAGAAACAGTCGACTGCGCGGGAACACAAATGCTACTGCGTACGAATTTAGTCGTTGCTATAGGCAGCGTCTAAATTGGTTACATAATAAAATTGGGTGTAATAAGTTAGGTATTGTGACTAAATCGCTATAGGCAACGTCTAAATTGGTTACAAGACAACGCGGAAAGCAAAAACGCCCGTGTGTTCGAGAAACGCGTGTGTTCGAGATTTCGGCGCACGTTAAAGATCCCCAGGTGGTCAAAATTAATCCGGAGCCCTCCACTACGGCGCGCCTCATCACCTGTGTAGCGTCGGCGCTTAAAACCCTACAAGCAATCAATCAACCGATTGGTCACTAGACAAAGCAAGTAAAGTGCATCACCGCTTCTGAGAAAAGAATTTCATTCCATTTGAAATTTCGTGGTGTCAAGAAAGTGACGGATGAGCATCATACGAAATGAGCATGTACAAAACTTAGTTTCTCGTTTCTCTGAAAATTGAACATTCAGCCAAACAAACCATGCTGTGAATGGGAGAGCAAAATGAACTGAACCACAAAGTTCGTTGCACAAGCCTTGTCTGCCAATTTAACTAGGCTTGCGAACGGGATCTCTTGCTATCAAACGTGGTAGTTGCAATTCATCCGCTCATTTTGCTTGTCTGAAAAGATCGACCGAATGAAAATGCCAGTTGTGATATTTTCGCTTTTATTCGTCAATTTTCGACATTTCAGCTTTGCTACGCCATGCTTAAGTGGAAATTTACTGTTCTGTTCCAACTGCGTGCATCGAATTAGTTGCACCACATTTTGAGTCCGTTGGGTTGAAGACTTATTTAGGCTGAAAAAAAGGTTCTAATTGTCGCCGCGTTTCGCCTTTTTCTCCGGCGGGCCATTGCCATTGTGATTTTCCTGGTGTTCTAGAGTCTTCCAGTGTTCGAGCTCCAGTGTTCGAGCTCCAGCAGTGTTCCAGCGGCGTATTGGGCAACCCTTTCTAAACAGGAATGTACTACGCGCGCTGCAGGGGCATGCGATTACAGCAGCCAAGCACTAGGAGGATCGACCACAAGGAAATCTGTCTTATGTTGAATTCCAATGGCAGATCCGGAGCGGTCACCGTGCTCCATACCGCGAAGAGCACGTACTCCGAACCTGCCTTTGGAACGCAACCGCTCCTGCCGGAGCAAAGTGCCAAACCATGACGGGAACAGTAAATCCCCAGCATTCTTTGAGTCGCGCCTTCCCGAAATCGTCTGGTTCCCGCGGGCGCGTTCTTCTCGCGCTGCGCGGCCAGCGCGGCTACAGGAGGCAGAAAAGGCAAGCACTGGCCGGAAGCGCAGATGGCGGCGACGTTGGCGATGTCACGCGGCAAAAGTAAGCGCCCTAGTGAGTTCCGGCCGACTCCGCCGAAATCGGCGGAGCAACTTTTCTTGCTCCACGGAGCGATCTCGGCTGCGACGGCGCTCCCGATCTGCCATTGGAACAGGATTTGGTTGCTCCCGATCTGCCATTGGAACGCGTCTGCTCCAGAGAGAGCAGAAAAGTTGCTCCGAAAGTTCTCCGGAACTGCCATTGGAATTCAACATCATACTCTTAATCCTGTATGCGTACTCTGAAGCCTAGCAAAGTGTTTCAGAGAAGTACATACAACACGGTATTTGTAAACGATTCCCAAATAAAAAAATTCACCATCTTCCGGATGGGGAACCCTGAGTAGTATGCGAAGCAGCCATGGGTTTGACTCAAGTTCCCATTAGTTTTCAGTTCGATCGCGGCGTTGCGGGATGAGAATGAGGGGAACGCGCGCACGCGTCATTTTTACCGCGGAGCTACAGTGGCGCCCCCAGCGGAGTATGCAGCGGCTACCGTCGCGTCTCTAACCCTAAGCTGCTTCGCACTATCGCGCGCGGAGACGCAGGTGTTGCCATTCGTTGCGCAATCCCGGAGAGGAGAGGAGAGGAGATGAGGAATGCCTCGCATACTACTCAGGGTTCCCCTACCGGAAGATGACGACGGTAGTTCAACGCGAAGCCACCTCGTGATGGATTCTTGGTTGGCCAATCCCTAGGGGCATCCTGCCACAATCATCATCAGCGGTGCCTGGCCAGGCATGCGCAGTAAGGGTGTGGTACTCAGGGTTCCCCTACGGGAAGATGACGACGGTGGTTGAACGCGAAGCTATCTCGTGATGGATTCTTTGGTTGGCCAGCTCCTAGGGGCATCCTGCCACAATCATCATCAGCGGTACCTGGCCAGGCATGCGCCGTGGGTGTGCAGACGGCGGACAACGACGACACGGGAGGGAGGAACACAGCCCCGAGCATGAGATGCTTCGCATCTAATCTAATCCCTAGGGGTATCCTGCCACAATCATCATCAGCGGTGCCTGGCCAGGCATGCGCAGTAGGGGTGTGGTACTCAGGGTTCCCCTACGGGAAGATGACGACGGTGGTTGAACGCGAAGCTATCTCGTGATGGATTCTTTGGTTAGCCAATCCCTAGGGGCATCCTGCCACAATCATCATCAGCGGTGCCTGACCAGGAAAGTGCAGTGGGTGTGCGGACGGCGGACAACGACGACAAGGGAGGGAGGGACACAGCCCCGAGCATGAGATGCTTCGCATCTAAAAGGAATGTATTTAATTGAAACTGTGCTGGGTGGCATAGGTGCTTCAGAAAGATCACTGCGTGTGAAGGGACCATTTTAAGGATCTGGCGCGTCAAAAAGACAAAAAAAAAATTCACGCATCCCCCCGAAGTGAACCATGACGAGTGGGCGAAGCACTGGGTATCGTTCTTACCGTAAATCACCCGTGGCATTGCCCACTCTCGCATGCAAATGAGCTAGGGACAACGTGTGTGTACAGTAGATACAGTTCCAATCTAATCCGATTCAATTCAATTTAATCCAATCCAATCCAATGCTCCTCGCGCATGCGCAACACTGTGCACACGGACGCCAAGGGACAAGCCACGGACAAAGCGAGGTCCTAAGGTGCTTCGCCCCTAAATGTCACAAGCGCATATACACTGCCCCCCGCCCTCCCAAACCACTAGAGAAAGACAAACAAGTGTTTTAGTTATAATGGGAAAATAGTTTTCTATTGTTACGTTTGCACGATGCGACATGTCCGAAAAATCAACCAGAAATGCAGAAATTTTCTTTTCTTCGAATATAGCAGAACATTTAGGTTTGCCCGCCAATCCGTCAGCCCGTACTGCTCACAGGCTGGAGAGAGCAAACCGCGCCCGTGATTTTCGAGACCTCGAGGTCGCAGCGGAACGAGCGGTAGAAATCCTCGAAGGCCGACATGAAGCGGTCCACGTCCCAGCCGAAAGTGGCCAACCTGCTGTAAGGCTGCCGACACAGAAGGTAGTGCACGAAGCTCATGTAAAAGAGCTGGCTTCTCGTCACCTCCCAGGCGCCAGCCGGACGAACCAGGCTGCCCCACTGGGCGTCGCGGGCCGCATCGATGCTGGTGGCCAGACTGAGCCACATGATGTCGGAGGGCCACTCGATCAGGGACCGGCTGTTGTCCTGGATGCAGCTGCCGTATGCCCGGAGTGCCGCGTTGCTCACCTGTCCCCAGTCGCTGTCGAAGACGAAGCTCCAGAGGGCGTCCGCGATGTAGACGCCCACTGTAGACGCCAGTAACAGCGGGTCGGTCACGTTGACCAGCGATATGATCGAGTAAACCATAGTTGGCACAACAAAGACGCCCTCGGTGAAGCTCGCGTTCCTCCCGAGAAAGTGCTTCGTGAAGCCCTCCGAGACACCCAGGCTGATCATTTGATGCCGCTGGGCTCGACGCACGTAGGCGCGCGCGACCAGTTCGGCACGGGCGTAGTTTGACGTCATCGTGGGGATGACCAAGTCTTCCGGAATGACCTGAGAAGGGAGGGCCACTCTCATCCCGTTCAGGGCCGTCGCAAGCCTGCGGAAGTCGCCACTTTCCATTCCGTTTTTCGCTCTATTGAGAACAGCTCCGGCGGCGACCCGGAAGGCAGTGACGATGGCGTCGTCCTGCGTCTTGCTTCGGAAGTACTCGATCCGGTCAAGGACCAGGAGTGGAAGCAAGTCGTTGGCTCGCTTGCGGCATTCCAGGCTTCTGACTTCCCTGCTGTCGGCATTCATTACCAGTCTGGACGCTAGCCTTGTCGAGGCGGATACTAGCGCCGACACGAGGCTCAGGGAGCGATGGTCAAGATTCAGAATATGGGCGAACGCGGCTTTCAGCTCTTTAAGGGGAAGGCCATAAATGGCCACGCTATCAGTCACATCAAACGTGCCTAGAATCTCCTTCCACTGGAGCGCCGTGAGCTCGGGATAGATGTCCCCAAGGGAATCAAAGGCGTAATGTTGGGTCGCGTTTATGCTCGACTCCGTCAACTTAGCCAAAAACGCGTCCACTTCTTGAAGGCTCAGCTTGAGGGAGAAATAATGGTTCACCGCTTCGAGAGCGTCTGCCTTGATCGCGGGGAGCATGCTCGCTGAAGGGTTGTCCAGGACGGAGTCGATTGGCGTAGGAACAGACACCCTTAGGTATACAGTTGAATTGCCGCCACTTTCTGTTTCAAATTGGATTAATGAGGGCAATCCATACTTCAGCGAGAGCTCGACGATCAGGGCGACGAGATGGCGGGACGTGGGTGGAGCGTTCGGGGGATTCGTGACGTTTAGGAGTACGTCTGCTGCCGCTCGCCCGTGCGGCGAGGTTTCAGTATTCCCGAGCGATTGGCAGGCTCGGAGGTAGGCGAGAACGGCCCTTCCGGCCTCGGTGGTCGCGAAGCCGTTGACGGGGTCATTGTTGAAAGCGGGTGGCTCGTTGTGCCCGTCCCTGGTCGCGACATACCCGTAGCAGGTGTGGTCGAAGATGCTTCGGCAGGGGTCGATGCCTGAATTGGCGCCATGGAAGATGTCCTTGAGGACTTGCGGGCAGCAGAACGCAGACGTCATGACCCGCTGATGCCGAGGCTTCTCGTACACGAAGAGGAGCAGGACGATGGCCAGCATGGTCACGAAGGCGCCGACAAAGCCGCAGGCGAATCCCGAGGGACTCTGTGCCTTCTTGCGCTCGTTGAGGCTGGATGTTTGCTCGAGTCCCGCTCCTTCGACCATCCTCGAACAGGAGAAATATATAACTGAGAGGTAGGGCTCCGTAATTTAGACGCTGCCGGGCTAGCAAGAGCTGAACGAATGGCACCGTGTCACTTCTGCTTCTTTTCCGCGTGCAGACGCACGAAGCTCGCGCGTTGCAAACTGGATCGCGGGCGCCACCTGTAAATTTGGAACCGCGCGAGCGGCTCCGTTTTCATTAGAATGATTAGAGAGTTTTAGCATAGCGTGCTCCGTCCGCTAACGCTACGGCGGCGGGTAGTGGGGCGCGACTGGGGTCACGGTGGGGTGGATTAGTTCCGCGCGGCCTGCCTTCGCCATGCCCGCTCTTTCCCTCCACTGAGGGGGCAACCTCCTCGCACTCCCCGCGCGCGCATGCGCAGTCCGGTCCCGCTACCCGCTAACCTTACCGTAGCGTACGGGAGCCGCTATGCTAAAACTCTCTATTTTTATAGGTTCAGTTTCTGATTTTTCGAATGGTGGTCCTCACCGCTCTGTCCTTAAACCTGTTCTTGCGTGATATTTTGAACCCATAATTCTTGTACATGTTGTTAAATCGGTCCCGAACCCTATTAAATGTTCCTCTCCCGAAAGCCACTGCATCGTCCACGCACTGATACCACTGCAACAAAAAAGTATGATGACATAAAAACGTAAAGCAAAAGCAATCTTGTTAGGAAAGGTGTTAACAGCCTTGTGTAGAGGGCGACAGGATCGTTATAGCTCTGACGGTTAGCAAATTTGGTGTAATTAGCAATCCACGGCGGGGTCAACCACTCGGAGTTTGTTGAACAGAACAAAGTTTGCTGAACAGAAACTACAGCTAACAGCTAGGCGCGTACTGCCAAGCAAGAGCTTGACGCTCAACAGTCCCGCACGGCAAAACCCTTGCCGCGAAAATTCCAAGTCCTGGGTGCTGGCTGACATTACTCTTTCCAGCGGCGGCCATTTTCCATACTGGACAACAACAATGCTGGTTTATGGCACGTATTAAGGGGCTACGCAGACAAAATACAATTAAGTTTGTTTTATTCGAAAGATTTTGTCTTTTGTGGTGCCCCCAGCACTTGTCTGGAAGCAAACGATGCTTTATAGTCACTGATAAATTAATCAATTTAAGTTAAAATTTTAATTCTCCCGCCAAATCGCGTTTTCATGACGTCTGCAATGAAATCACAAGACCAGGTCTTCAAGCTAAACCTAGTTTGCTGCGGAGCTTTGTTTACCGTTAGTCAACCTAGATGGAGCCACCATACCACGGCGAACCATTTTTCTGCCTTTGCTTTTTTTTTTGACCGTATTTGTATCTGGCTTGTTTTTGTTAAGGTAGGAGGTAATCGTTTTGTGAAACGTGACATTCGTTTGACAAATATAGTCACGCATGCAGACACCGTCGCTTTACGCCATTTTCGGCCAGTGTCGTCTAGCTGAGACAATCCCAAAGCGCCGAAGTGCTGTTCATCTAAAACAATAAACATAGTGCGCGCAATACCAACAGCAGTACGCATCTGTACTTCTATGTTTACGCGCACTTTCGTAACTTCCACTGTTTACCCCACCATTCTTACTGCCGCTATTAAAAGAATGTGCACTAAATGCAAGCGCAAGTAGTTCGACCGGCAAGCTTATAAGCGATGCCTAATTTTCGCTTGCTTTTGCCGACCTCAGCCAGTCGCACAGCAGGGCTTATGACATAGGTTCTGTTGCATGACCTTCCCTTTTTTCCCTAATTACGTAGCTTATCTGAGCGAAGTTTACGTTAAAAGTGGTGTCAGAGTGATTCGAACGAGGCAATCCTTCGAATGAATATGGGACTGACTACTTCATGACCCACTGATCTTAAAGCAGCCATGAAACCCGCCGCGGTGGCTCAGTAGCTAAGGCGTTGCGCTGCTGAGCACGAGGTCGCGGGTTCGATTCCCGGCCGCGGCGGCCGCTTTTCTGATGGAGGCGAAAAGCAAAAACGCCCGTGTGTACGAGATTTCGGTGCACGTTAAAGATCCCCAGGTGGTCAAAATTAATCCGGAGCCCTCCACTACGGCGCGCCTCATCGCCTGCGTTGCGTCGGCGCGTTAAACCCTACAATCAATCAATCAATCAATCAAAGCAGCCATGAAAACAAAATATAAGTTGAGTTTATTAGAAAGACTGCTTAGTCCGGATAACAATGATACCAATATCATCGTAATCTTCGAACAAATAACGGAGATATGAAAGAAAACGTGTGAAGCAGTCGCGACCCCCTAGCTAATTTCCCCCAAATTTTCTATGAAGTCACTGAACCTTGTTTGTGCGATTGGCGGCCGCCTAACTGACCTGTCGCGACGACACATGACTGGACGTCTGTAATGGGGCCTCTAGTTCCGTTTGACCGTATCACGAATGCTAACGAGCAGTTAACGCACTGAAAATTGTTTTATTGTTGGCCCGTATGACGCCACTCTTGCTCATAACACGTCACTGTGGCGCAAAATTTGAAATTTTTAAATACTTCTTGCTTTTTTTTTTCGTTAAAAAACATCTTTTGTGGCTGTAATGGAGCTGAGTGAGATACTGAATCCTAGTTCTTTCAAATTAAACGAAGTTGTATTTTCTCTTCATGGCTCCTTTAAAACCCATCGGGCACCAACACGAAAAGTTCTACAAACACATAGAAATGTGCAGAATGGCCTAGGTTGCTTTTTTTATATATATGTCACTTCTATACTGAAATAAAAAAATAGAACTGTAGAACATAGAACATGGAAGACCACTAGCACCATCTAATGATACTATAAAGTAACATGCATTTCTTGTTTATTTTTTGTTTCAGTAAAGATGCGCTACTTTTCTAAAAGAAGCAAAGTAGGCCATTAGGAACGTTTCGATGGATTTGTAAAACTTTTCGCAGTAGTACACGATGCTTTTTAAGCCCGTGGGTCATGTATTAGTTAGTCCCGTAGGATTGTGGTCAGACGAGTCCCCCTGCCACACTTCTAACTTTTTTTCTGAATCCTCAATGCTTTCAGTTCGTAGTCAACACATCCAATACTTAAAATAGGGGCTCACAAACCGCTTTAGCCAGAAATCACTGCCCATCAGATAACCTAGAAACTAGCTCAAAAAAATTTCGTTTTCCGGTCTTGGTGTTCGTCCAGCGCTCGAATTACGTCATTACAGTGGTGTAGCGGCTGGCTATTTGCTGGCTTCCTTTAAGTTGCAGCAATAAACGCATGCGATAGCCACTTAAAGAAGCCACAAAAGCAAAGCGGGAACGAAGGTACACCTGCTGCGACGAGCAAACCACGCAGTGCCGCTCTGTGCTGGTGATAACTATAGTTTTCACAACGCTTCCAGACGCGGAGGAAGAGGTGAAAATGTTTATCGGAAGTGTGGCGGAGTCTCTTTATTATCATCATCAAGACTCAAACCAGTCTTTTCTGCAAGAACCAGGTATGTGTTCTATCCAATATGCCAGGCAACCACCGGACGTCCGTCGGCCATCCATCTTACGTCCATTCCGGCTCTAACGGACGTCCGTACGACGTCCGTTTCAGGGCCGATGGACGTACCATGTACATCCGTGGGACGTCCGGAATCAACACTTCCGTACGTCCAGTCGGACGTCCGGAATTGGATGTAGTTTGTATGTTCAGTAAAAATTTCCAGAAATACATAACGAGATCATGTTCCTACAACGAATACTACACCGTACAAGACCAACACACTACTGAGCAGACAGGCATACATGTGAACAGTGAACCTGTTTCACTTGTTTCATAACCGGTTCTTAATTCTTATATATCGATCCTTCCCCAAAGAGATCATCCTTGGAGTCGGTGAGGTGCTTCAATGAAGTAACAAAATTAGGCTTAATTTTAGAAATATGAATATGAAACTTGCACTATACAAGTCAGGGTGTTGACGTACAAAATCTCACTTGGAAAGCGAAGTAGCTTTTTCGTTTTTGCGTTTATATTCAATCTAAGCCATTATTTTCGTACGTCCACTGGCGGATATGTAATTCGGACTTGTTCATCCATTTCTGGATATCCACCGTACGTCCGAAAATGTACATCCAAATATGGACGTACAGTGAGCATCCAAACCAGAATTTCGATTAAGGGGGGGGGGGGGGCTGTTGGTGGGGGGTAGAAATGCCATAATTGTGAAATCTTTTTCGGGGGGTGTTCAAATCCTTCTGGGGGGCAGGGATGTTAGTGGGAGTGTATAAATCCCTGCACTATGACATGGCATGCAGGGGCAATGTTTAAAGTACCTCTGAACAGTTTCACCTTTTAAGGTGAGAGGATAATGTGCCCCGTTGCGCAAAACACTGTCATTGCAGTTGTTGCCCACTGCTGCAAAAGTAAATAGCAAATTCAAGCAAATTTAACATGCAGACTGGTGACGTGCACGCAACCCAGCTCCCCTAAAATCGACGTTTAGTGCGGCTGGGATGCACCCGTCTTGCTCACGTGCCATCACGTTCACGCAGCACCCACTACTTTAACGTTTGTACCATTACTGCCAACGGCCGGAGGCAAAACGGTGTTCGCGCGCATTCCAGTCCAATACGAACTCACGAGCGCTTTATCTACCTGTTGCACCGGACAGTGACGATAATTTTTACACACAATGTGGCACTTAAGGCCTTTGCAAACGGCACTCGCTGTTTGATCACACTGTCGGGAAAAATACGTGCTATTTACCGACGGCTGCTGCTTCAGAATGGCTATGCGGGCCCCTCGGCAACTCTTACAATAAATAAGTGAAAACCATTCCTTATGGCTCAGTTATACAGCATAGTTTCGTGTTGCAACGAAATGCTGCCGAATTTAGTGCTGCTTCCGTCCCACTGTCGCCTTTACAGTGTTTCTAGCTATCGTAGTTCTTGGCTACCCTGCCGCTTCGCTCACTGCCCTGTTGTGAATCAGGAGGATGCATTTTGTCTCACTGCAGTTTGCTAAGGCTGCTCCGCCGCTGTTTGCTGTGCCTTTCAAGTTGTCCGGGGCGGGCTGGGTGGGAGAACGTTTTGCTGCAGCAGATCGCTACGCATGTTTTGCTGCGTGTTTAATAGTCCTGTACTTAGTATGTATTGAGCTGGTGCCTCCAGCCATGCTTTGCTGTAGCGCTTGATGGCGCAGACGCGGGCAATATTGCACACCTTACGCCAGCTTGCGCCATCTAGTGAATCACTCGCGAGTCTGCGTCAGGGGTGACAGCTGAAGCAGATTTGGGAGAAGTTTTTGGAGCAACGAAACCTCGATTTTTGAGCAGAAGAACCTTGCTTGATTTGGAGCAGAAGAACGACATTTTTGCGTCACCTTAGTAGCCTAAAAAATCAAATTTTTGGAAACTCGGGGGGGGGGGGGGGGGGGGGAGAGTCCACTTTTTAATCAGTTTTGAACGTACATAGCATTGAAACAGCCTTTAAATATAGTTTTTTCTACCAGAGTGTCACAAGGTACGAACTGCACTACCTTTTTACAAACCGCTTTTGAATTCGTAGGCTTTATGCATAGATAGCGTGGAGTGACGTTGAAAATACCGAATTTAATAACTAGGCAATCGTAAGCCACTTTTATTACCACGCGAATGCCGAAATTATTTTTGTAACCCCAGAATCGGTTTTACGCACAAGTGTACGTAGAGCCACGGCAAAAGTTGCGCAAAGCGACTTGACAGTCGTCGCACCCCAATCCCCAAGGTGCTCGTTCCCTATGATCGTAATTTGAGTAACGTTGGTATGTTAAGCCACCTCCCTTTTGGCATTAAATTTCACTTCAGATAGATGAACCATATTATCACTAGCGTGCAATAATAGCCCGTCCCACTATCGGACATTGCTTGAACATTTTGCGGCGATGTAGCCTGCGCCGCTAGCAGCGTCGATCGTCCCATTCCCGCCGCTCGCTGTCAAAGGCAGCAGTTTCATAACGCCGCAATGAGTCCGAAATTTCACTTCGAGCACGCACCGCGCTTCACACTCAAGGCCGAAACCCGGCGAATTTGCGGGCACCATGTTGTTTTTGATGAACTTCCGTCTTTCGAGTCGAGCAACTTTCCGCAACAGATAACAAGACTAAAGTAAACCCAGCCACCGCCATAAGCAAAACCACGGTAGAAATCGGCGAAGAGCACTGCCTGAACCACGAGCAATTTTCCAATCTTCACCACACCAAGATGGCGGCGCCCAGTAATATCGTTCCGGGGATACGGTGCTCCGAACATTGCCGTTTTTTCATCAACTTGCTCACGTAGTTTGTTGCCTCAGTACACATAAGTATTTTTTCTACAGGACTTTGCAATGGCTTTCGATGGGAAAACTTTCTATGCGGGTTTTAAAACAAAAGTGTTTTGTTCCGGGACACACAAATATTTAAGTGACGTCGTATCCGCCACGGAAGTGACACTAGTACAACAAAGCAAACGGCCTGTAAAGGATGCACCCCTGCACACAGGCTCTTCTTGCGGGAAAGCAACCTTTCGAACCAAAGAGTACGTTATACCTTGGGCTTTTCGTTTTCGGGTTTTATATTTTAACACGAAAGTGTTTTATGCCGCGATACCCAAAGATTTCACTGACGTCATATCCGTCACGGAAATGACGCCACACCTTTGCCGATGTGACCCTCCAGAAGGACGTCGCTCGCTAAGCACACCCACAAGACAGCCGCCAACCCGCAAATCATGCTCAGCTGCAGATTTCACTGCACATTTCGCTTTCGTGTTTTACCGATTCCTATGACAGAGGAATTAATCACATTTTTTACTGAATGATCAATCAAATAAACGTTTACACACAGCATCACGTCGGAGGTACGTGTTGGAAAATTATGCCGTCACTAAGTCCTTTTCTCCACTGAAACTGACGGGAGCGTTAAAATCCTTGGCTATCAGACTGTTTTGGAGCAGTTTAGCGCAATTTTTGCAATTCTCAAGCTTTTGGAGCAGCCTGGCGCAGGAAAACAAATTTGTATCAAAACAGCGCAATATGCGCAGCTGTCTCACCTCTGCTGCGCTGAAGGGCCCACTTGTTCCAATACCATTAGGGTTTTCCCACAATGAGCGAAACAATGCTTCCACTGGAACACGAAAAAATATTAAGGCCATGATAATCTAATCCACAGGCGTGGCCAAGCACCCCTTGCAAAACGTCTCCCAAGCAGTACTAGTGAAAAGAGAGCTTTGGAAATGAATTGTGTGATGCCGATTTCTTGAGCAGTGTTTGAACGTGCACTGACACAAGTGTTTCAAGGCCGTGCCTTCAGTCGCAGAAAAAGATGCAAGGGCTCATGTGACATATGCTGCAAAGATATGGTGACTGCTGTACTGAAAGCCAATAAGAGTGTCATTAGGCAACATGCAGGTATGCATCCAGAGTGACCTTCAGATGGGGGATTGGCAAGGGGGAGTGGCATGCACTAGCAGCTCAGAATTAAAAGAAGCTAGAGAGGATAGATCGTGGTTGGTCTGCAGTCATTAGCATCGTCTTTTTGCCCTTAAAGGGGCCATGCAGACAAAACACGTTTAATTCATTCTAAGGATTGCCTTGTTAGAATCATAGTGACATCACTTTTAACTGTGCTCAAATCACTACATAATTAGGATAGCTAGGAAAAAAGGAAATTCCCATGCAACCCACTAGCTCATTTGACGCAACAGAACCTATGGTGTCATATGCCAAGCTGTGCGATTGGCTGAGGCCAGCAAAAGCAAACGCAAATTAGGCCGGGCTTATAAGCTTGCCAAACGAGCTATCTGTGCCTAAATGTAATGCCTATTCATTTTACAGCAGTAAGAATGGAGGGGTAAACAGGGGAAGTTAAAAAAATGCATGTAAACATAGAGGTCCCGATTCGTACTGCTGTTGGTACTGCACGCACTATGCTTGTTTTAGCTGCCCAGCCCTGCGGGGCTCTGGGGTTGTCTCAGACGACACTGGCCAATTGGTGTAAGCGACGGTGTCTTATATGGCCATATTTGTCGAGCGAACACCATGCTTCATGAAACGGTTATTTTCAACCACAAAGGGACCCTGCAACACTTACCATAGACTACTTGGAATGTATTTTGGGGTAAAGTCTTTTGTCCCAGCAATCTCCTCCCGTAAGAATTATGAAAATCTGTTCACTATCACCGAAACTACGCGCAACGAGAAATCGCGCATAATTGCTCCCTCTCAACTCGAAGAAAGCTGCGCGCTCTCTCCCGGAGAGGGGGGCAGCTCACAGTGTTCTGTTCTGCGGCCTTCGACATATCACAGGCCGGGGAGTTTTCTTCTTTTCTCCGCAACGCGGAGGGGTCTATTTCCGGTCTGGTGCCACAAAAAAGCAGGCATGGCTTGCCTGCTCGCAAGCAAGCGCTCAGATGGTAGGGCATTTTTGAAGCAATAAACGTTTGTTGTCGAGTGGTCTCGTTGAAAGGAAAGTATTGAGTCTGTCACTCAAACTCCGCGCGCACTTAAAACAAAAGAAACACCAAAAGTGTGCGTACAGGTTCAGACATAGAAGAGGTTGGTACCCAGCGCCGCGATCGTCACAGGAAATGGGAGAAGCCGCGAAGTTGACCAGCGACAGCCAATCGGACAGCCATGGCCCAAATGACGTCGTTTAGGCCATGCCAGGGGTGCATAATGAGAATTGAAGAGGGCGCGGTAGGTTTTTGCGCGTCTTTCACGGCGATTTGCGCACTTACCACTTCACCTGCACGTGTAATATTTGGCTCGGGTATTCCTGGCGGTGCTAACCCAATTGTCGCGCGGGCTTACTTGCAGTGCAAAAAGTGTTGCGGATCCCTTTAACAAAAACAAGCCAGGTACAAATGCGGACAAAAACAAAGCAAAGGCAGAAAAGGGCCCAATGCGGTATGGTGGCTAGGTCGACTAACCTAGACGACCACCTAGGTTGACTAACGGTAAACAAAGCTCCACAATTGATTGCAGAGCGGTTCTTGTGATGTCATTACAGATGTCACGAAAACACGCGATTTGGCAGGAGAGTCAAAATTTTAACTTAGATTGTTTAATTTCTGAGTGAATAAAGCATCGTTTGCTTCCAAACAAGCACTGGGAGCACTATAAAACAAAATCGTTCAAATAAAATACTTATATTTTGTCTGCATGGCCCTTTAAAGGGACCCCGTAACAAAACAAACACGAGTGAACGGCATGGTGATTGATGTGACACGAAATGATCGGAGAACATTACGGTTGGCATTTTATTTGCTCGCCAACTGCAGCTGCTGCTTCATACAGATGGCTAGCTCAACTGCTCCACGAGCATGTGAGAATGGCCCAGGAAGATGCTGACATATGCAAAAGAACAGTTGCGCTCAACATACAACCAACATTCGAGAATGCCCGGTTGGCGTTTTTTTATTTGTTGGCCCACAGCAGTACGTTGTTGTGTAAAGACTGCTACTTATTATGCCCGTCGACACGGCTTGGGAAAACTGGGATACAAAATTAAAAGGACCACAAGGACAAAACATGTTATGGCCGCATCCTGCATTTCATCGAACTAGACCGGGGCACCACTCAGAACTAAAACCATGTGGCAAGACAACACGATGAAGCAGTTGCCGCTTGAAGGTTTTTAAACCCCGCCTTCTGCTACAATGAGATCACGTCACGCGAGGCATTTCTCCGGCTACAAGTTTTCCAAACTCACATTTCTTATCAAGCAGTATAGCCACACTTTCGGGAAAGTCTGAATTGACCTCTGGGGGCACCAAACTCCCAAGAGACACATCCTTAAACCTACAACACGTGTATAGTCATGCCGCTCCAGGTCAAAACGTCACGTTGAAAGAGACCTCCCGAAACAAGGAGGACTAAAGTGATTAGAAGACCTAGCAAAAAAAAAAAAAACCCTTTTACACTTTTGGTTTTTGCCACAACACTAAGGTTTCTGCACTGATTAGGTAAGAGCCGCAAAGACGAACTTGCATCGAAAGCCTTATTAAAGTGTTTAGGCCCACCCAGGCATAAAACTATGGCAGTGAAACAAACTGCAATCTGGCTTTTAAGAAACAAGCACCGTGGGTTTGCCCTCCAATGTACAGAAAGAAAAAAAATTGATGAAACTCGCTTACAACAGCTTCTTTGGCCTGACTGAAGTTTGCGCAACGCTGAATGTGTCAACCAGTAACAACGTGTGTTATGTAATGATAGTTTGCAGCCAAAAGTTGGTCTGCAGTAAATGCAATTAAGTCTGGGTGGGTAGCTTCCATTTGGTGTAAGTTGAAGTGCGGTGTAAACCTGCACTATAGGGCAGGTTTGCACTACAATAGGCGACTTTACTATTTACACTACTGAGTCAGTTTGGCTGCCCCATTAAGCCAGCTCAATGGTATTTTAGTCCAGCGAGCTTCCTTTAAACTGTAACTACTAAAAACAAACCACGCAGCCTTATAAGATATTCTCAAGCAGTTTGCTGACCCCTCAAGAAAAATTTTACACCGTCCCAGTTTTTGTATATCGCTTCCAAATTACGTTCCCTCCAGCTGAGATGACATATTAAACTGCATATGTTGGTTACCGTTGAAACGAACAACTCGTAAAAATCAAACTTTCACTACAAAAGCAACGAATGCCAATTAAAAGGCACAGACCAAAATGCCCATGGGAAATACACGAACCACAACACACCAGTTTGCTCAAAACTCCAGCGCAAAAGAATATTGCGCACACATTCCACCAACTGTCACACAAAGGTTCTCACAGGCTTTGATAGATGGCGCAACTCCATAGGGACATCTTTCACCGCAACCACCGGCAAGATAGCATAGACTGTTCGTGCATCAAACGCAACCTTAGTAGGGAGGTCCAGAAACACATTTTTAACAGCCAAATGAGCAGAGCATCACATCACGCAAACCTTTCTAACACCTCTTCTGGCGCCATCTATCAAAGCACAAGCGAACCACCCCAATCTGTGCGGCCAACATACATATGCCAGACCCTTTTCAACTTCAATGCCACCACGTTGTAATGCCCACCAAACACAGCACTGTAAAACTAAAAGGGGCGTGAACCCCAAAGCTTATTACGCTACTTTCAACAATGCCCGTTTCAAGGTGCAATAAACGACTTGACGGGGCACATCATGACTTAAGACGACCAATGCGGCACGCTTTCTGGGATGAGGAATACACACGACTCCAGGTTTAGGTTTCAACAACACTGCTCAAGGCACGAGATCAAACTTGCCGTATCGACATGTCACTAGCAGATAACCTGACTGTGTGCGCAGCAAATACGCTAAGACAAGAACTACAATGTTGACAACCTACCACAATCAGGCAACTACCGTATTTATTCAAATATAAGGCGAGGTTTTTTTAATATAATATATATATATATATATATATATATTGAAAAGGTGTTTATTTGCAGGGAATGCTAGCGTTCCAGGTAATGGTATTCAGGTAGACGCTGAGAGGAATAGCTGGAGCTATGATCAAGGTGCATCCGAGATCGTGGCGTGTTCTCAGCGAGACCGGTGCTGTATCCTCATCTTCACAGTTCAAATTCACTGCATACCCATTATTGCCCATGGCGTCATATATACATGTGAAAAACTCCACGCTCACCTTATAATTGCGACTGCCTTATAATCGAATAAATACGGTAAGCCTGTCCTTGAGAAGTTTGACGCCTGCAACAATTCCTGCAACACCATATGAAACACACCGTAATACGGGAACAGTAATTTATGGGAACAAATACCGTTAATAAAAAAAATGTAAATATGGAAACAGCAATTGTGGGGAACAAGTGTAGCTAATAAAAAACCGTATAACCCTGGATACACTACTGCACCTTGCCAGACTTCAACCCACTTTACAAGCAATCGAGTTCATTCAAATATGCCTAGCCTTGCGCATTTGACAGGCTTTGACACTATTATGCCACCCCGAGAAGCTATACCGAGACAGCTATAAAAAAACACGCCTGTAGTTGAAAGTAAGCGCTTCCCCATTTAACCATGGTTATTTACATAATGTACGTGCTAGCTAGCCAATTTGCACACATTCATTCGGGTTATCCGCTAGTGCATAAACAATGCCCACAAATCGCATCACTCTAAAGCGTAGGCCTGTGACTTTCAAGCAATAACCCGCATCATTATGAGACCACCTCAACAATCGCACGTAGAATTAAAACGAATGTGCATTTTGCTAGACTAATGAAAAACACCTATGGCACTCCCATAAGCAATGTGACAGTTTGGGGGGAGGAGGGGGGACTTATTAGGATGCTTCAAGAAGAAAAAAAATTCGCGTATACAGTAAAATCTCAAAATAACAAAGGCATAGAGTGGGTCAAATAACAAATTTCAGCCGGATGACATTTACCCTTGAAAGCAGGCATGGGATAACAAAAATTCGTTACGTTTGTTTACATGAAAGGACAAAAAAAAAAAAAAAAACGGGTAAAAATCTGCTACATCTCAAGCTTCTTAAAGAAACACTGAAGTGAATTTGTTTGAAGCTTTCAACTCTGGCTCGACTGCGCAGGTTAACCCCCACAATCTCTTACTCAACTAATTAGCAGAAATGAATGGTTTAGTTTACTTGTAAATGGCGGGAGATTAGAAAATACCATGCTCCATTCGCAACCACCGAGCACACTACTGTAGCGGCCCCAAACCAGCTCACAACGTGTTTTCGTGCAATCTCGGCCTCCAAGATTTTAATTTTCCACGTGTCTGACATTTAATATCAACTTTTCATTTATTTATTCCCGTGGACTTGCCAGTGCGTCGCTAAGACCAACATCGGAAAATCAGTGCGAGAGAAGCAGCAATTTGGAATGCAGTTCAGTTCACTCGTTAAAAAATGCGCAATAGAAAGTTAGCAATACCAAAATCGTAATATGGTGTCTGCATACCAAACTAAACATACCGTATTTTCGTGCGTATAGCACACCCAGCACACAACCCACAACCCCATGTCGCACCCCAAGAGAAGCACATTGCCCACAACATTGACTGCCGAATGCAACTCTTCAATATTCTTGAAAAAGGAGTACCAGGCAATTATGCCGTGTCTGTTCCTATAACGAATGCAACAATGGTTTTTTTTTTTAATCTTACTTGCGCACATTATCGCACAATGTGCGCACATTATCGCATAATGTCCGCACAAGAGCACATTACCGGGGAAAAAAAAAGGAGCTAAGAAACTGCATTACCTTACAGCAAGGAACCTCGACTAAACTGCTTGGTTGTCAGGTGCAGTGCCTGTTATCTTATTCTCTTATCTGATACGGGCCAAGCATGCTCACATTCTACCGGTCTCAAAACCAGGCGTTATCACTACGCGTCTCCCACGCAGTGCGGAGCACGCCGCTCGAGCGTTATAGACAAGCCTTTTGCCGACTGTACGTTTTCAACACAAAGTGTGAGCTGGGATTTCGTTACATAAAATGGCACTAAACGTTTCAACTCTTCTAAAAGGTTTAAAATTTTCGTTGTAGGAAGACGTTGACCTGACAACAACTAAATGCAACTAAAAGCACACGCAAGAAAACTTCTGCTGCGCTTCTAAACGTATAAATTAATGCAAAACATGTTCAACGAGCCCGAATTCTCAGCGTAGCAAACACTTTTCGTAACAGGGCAAAGAGATGCTGCTGTTGCTTAAAGCTGATAAAAATTCAACATAAAATGCGATCACACCGGAGATTCAATCAGCCACCTCTTGTTCCCTCTAAAAGCCAAGCATATTTGTTCAGAGCAAAGCAGGAAATGGTTCTGGATTTACTACATCGAGCGTGACTATATGATAACCTGGCGTTATGAATAGATTTACAGCAAGACAATCTACAGGACGCTACGTTAGCAAAGTTTACCACACAAGCAAAAAGAAACATAAGACGAAGAAAAGAAAACAACAATGTTGCTTGTACAATAAATGCATCTGTGTAAATAAGATTAGAAACAATGGCACAGAATAGTCCCACGCAAAACGGTGTGGCAGAGCAAAAAAAAAAAAAAAAAAAAAAAAACCCGACTGGTTTGGAAACGTACTATTTTCAGCGAGGCCAGTCTCAGTTACAACGTTCCCAGAGTGGCTATCCCTGCCGCAAACTACTCAACGTACTATTTCGTAAAAATCAAGTAGCAACCCTTGTAACATATGGCCGCAAAGCATCGCTGAGGTTTAAGGGTAGGAATAACATACGTTTTTCTTCACCAACCTAAAGACCCGCCAACGTAAGCAGATATGAAACGTAACGCATCTGACTCTCCTTCAAACTCTCTTCCATTGACATGCACACTTTCACAGTTTTAACGACTCCAAACTGTCAGCGCTTTGGGATAAGAGCACTCATATCACCCTTTGCTACAATAACCAACTCGAAACCCATACTTCATAGCACACGACATCCGCTCCAACAGTTAACACTTCCCAAGTCTAAGGGGAAATCCGACATTTACGGCAGTTCCTTCTAAAAGCTGACCCTGCGGTAACTGTCGACGTTACGACACCTTTTGACGCAGTGACTTGCTTAAACCTGCTTCCCCTAACTGCATTCTCACCTTTATTATTGACGAAATCCCACTCGCACGTCACTCGTCAATTCAATGCCAACTACGTTGTTACCCCGGTACGGCACGCTCGTAGTACGTTGTTTCGAAACGTAGACATAAAACAGCGTCCACCAGGCATAGGCCACAATATGCAGCAATTGGTTATAGAGACGCCATGCTGAATTCCGGCGAAGGAGTTTTCTGAAGCGCATGGCAGTAGGCAGTAAGCACTGGTCCGCAAGGAGCGACGTTGGCACTGCCGATGGCACTTGAGCTTGAAGCCTGCGACGCGAAGAGTGCTGGTGACCTCGATGCGAGCACAAAGCAGGCTTGCGAAGGCTGTGCAACCACCTGGCGAAACTCCTAGGATGTCGGCTTGCTCGCAGGCCGTTTGGAAGCCTTTTCCGCCAACAGGTTCGAGTAGAAGCGGTTGAAGTCGATCCTGCGTGGTTGAGGTTGTGTTCAGCGAGACACTGAGCGACGATTAGGAGTTAACTACGGTGTGCTCGAGCCCATCTTTTTGAAAGGGTTATAAAGGCAAAGCACCACGTTGTTCAGTTTGAAACGATTAACCTTCGGTAACTCACACAGCTTCATTCAGGCCACAGAAGACCTTTTTTAACCGCGGAAAAAGGCAAGAAATATAGAAACCTTTATATAGAAACTTTTTATACAGAAATATAGAAACTTTTATATAAAATATTTTTATGTAGAAATATGAAAACTTTTATACAGTAATATAGATACTTTTATATAGAATCTTTTTATGTAGAAATATATAAGAAAATATAGGAAAATAGTTTTATATAGAAATATAGACACTTTTACGCTACGGTGGCGTGATATGGGCCAGCAGTAAAAGCACAGTTATCAGCGTGTTAATTGCGCGTCAGCATTCAAGTGATACGATCAAACGGAACTGGAGGCCCCACTACATCCTCCCAGTCAGGTTTCTCAGTGGTGGCTTAGGCAGGCGGACGCCAATCGCACAAACAAGATTCTGTTAGGTCGTAGAGAAATTTCCAGATAGTGGCTGCTTCGTCTGGGTTCTTCAATGTTTATATTTATTGGAAAATCACGATAAAAATGTGCATTGCTCTTATCAGGGCAACAAAGCAGCATTTTTAGTGAACAAAGCTTGCATTTAAGTTCATGGAAGAAGAAATTCAGAAGAGCTTAACGACGTGCCAAACGTCAAACTGACCATACGTTGAGACGTGGATACTGGCGATGTTAGACCTCAAAACTTTACATTAGGGCTAGTGTCAGGTTGTTGCATACCCTATGGGGACGTCAGGCTGGTGCATTCCTGCATTCGTGGGCAATGCATACCCACATTTGCGGAGACACGTTGACATTAGGTCAGCGCGTCATACGTCATACCCCCATCCACAGCCAATAAGGTTTTTAAAACTATTGCCATATCAGAGTTAGGCCATAGTGCTTTTGCACTAATATACAACATCAATACTGCTTTTGTCTTCCAGGTTGCATACCAACTACATGATGAAAATTTGCTCCAGTATACACGAGTCAATCATCCACATGTGTTAGTTATCTAACGGTGACGTTAACTTAATAAATCCCCTTTAGCCCACTGCATAACGATTCCAGCCCCTCAAACTTTGTGGGGTCCTATTGAAATGAAATTTCAGACGCTTTTTTCTTCCAAAATTTCCAGTTAGAACGAACACATCGCACGACTTTCAACAAGAGTCCCATCCCCCCAGTATGGCCCTTGAGCATTTTGTCGACAGAAGCGTTCCTGCAGTGGGCAGGCCTTCGCCTAAAACTTGTCCTTTGCTAGAACTGCAGAAAGAAAGTTGTATTCTGAAGCAATCAAGCCCCGTATCTGAGAAACCTGGCCACCTAGACACACCCAACATTCACCTCTTTTTCAAAATGTTGCATTTAAGGTATCAAACAACTAATAAACGTTTTGGCAGGTTAAACTCACCTAAAAGATACCAAACTACCCTCATTTTCGAAAAGAACGCGTAGAATTGACCCAAGAAAAAATGTGGCAGAAAAAAATTAGGTAGAAAATGTTGTCGAAAAAATGTTGTAGAACGAAATGTAGAGAAAATGTTGTAGGAAAAAAATGTTGAGAAATGTAGAAGAAAAAATTGTTGACACAACAAATTAGGGCCCCTGGGGCTCCAACCCAAGCTACTAGTGTGAAAAACCAACGACTCTAACCCAGGGCGATGGAGATTAACAACAAAGCCTGTTTAGCATTCACTCAAAAGAATAGAAAGAGTGCTCCAAGCAAACCCGTAGATGACACCAGCTTAGGTGGCCAGGTTTTTCAACCACGCGATCGAGTTGACAACGAGTTGAGCTCGCTACCCGAGACTAGCAGCCCACCTGTTGAGCATCTCGGTGAGGCTGGACTCCTGGCCCTGGGGCGGCCCCTCGCCGCGTTCCAGCAGCTTCTTGCGCAGCGAGCTCACCAGGACGTGGAACGTGCGCTGGTACTGCTGCACTCGCTCGTCGAACTTGGCGTCTTCAGCGTCGCTCTAAGGAGGAAAGTACGAGGGCAGTCGATAAATAGTCTGCATTTTTTCTCTCAATTTGATTCGACATTTGTGCAATGAAACCCCAACGACACGACGATTCCCGGTTTAAAAAAACTCCCACCTCCCCTCGCGGGAACCCCTGTGTAGATGCGACACATAGGCGGAGCGGCGAAGGGACCGTGTTTTATAGCGTGCATAACGTTGAGGGGACTGCGTAAGCCGGTCCCAGTCAATGACGACGTTGGCGTACTTGTAAAGCGGCGTGGACTCTAGGTGTTTGAGCCAAGCGTGGATGTTGCTTCGCCGGAGAACGGCACACCGGTTATATGCGCAGTGCGCCCGAAGGAGAGGAAACCGCGGAAGAGAGAGTACTGCACATGCGCCGGCCCCAGCGCGTCTGCCGCGGCTATGACCCAACGTGCCGCGGCTATGACGCAACACAATCCAACACAATCCACTTTCATCCAATCCAATCCAAGCCAATCCAATCCAATCCAATGCCCCTCGCAAAAGAGTGTTCGCTATCGGAGAGGAGAGGAGAGGGGGTGAGTGGCGGAGAGCGCAGCTGGCGCGGCGAAGAGAATGGGGGAGGGGTGGACAACGCCGCCGCCGACGACGACGACGCCGGAGGGACAAGGCGAGTGAATCAGATGCTCTGCATCTAAAACTACCCACTTCTTACGATGGATCACCACAGTCCCGGCAAACTCCCCGTAGAAACAATGCACTAGAAACTCCGATTATACAACGCTCGGGTGAGCGTGGTCCGCTTCGTACGATGGACCACGGTGGGGGATAAACCGACATTTTTCCCATCTTTTACACCGCTCTGCCCCGACCTTTATTTACTCTTAACACCCGTTTGATGCTACAGTTGAACCTCGATATAACGAACCTCGATTTAACGAAATTCGCGATATAACGAATTTTTTCAAGTTTTCTAACAAAATTTTGCTAAATGCATGTATTTTTGTCTCGATTTTACGAAGTAATTTTGTGCGGCGCTTTCGATTTAACGAAGTCACGGCAAGAAAGGAAGAACGAAATTCCGGTCGAGGCACGTTTTATTTTGCCTCTCAGGCCCTACATTGAAAAAATTCATTACTCAAATTGACTCTTGAAGGCTAAAATGAAAGAAAAGCGGTGAAATCTACGGTTAACAACAATTAAAAGCGAAGAACGAAGCTGCACAAACCGCTAGCGGTCATAGACGGTTTAATAGTGCAGCCACTATTTTGACGTCTCCATCGTTGCCTACGCCAGCGCCCTCTATGCTTAGGCTACCGAAGCCTACTTCAAGCTTTTTTTTTTCTACGCGTCATTGCTCACGGTGCTGGTGCTGCTGCGCTAGGTTGTGCTCGCTGATAACCAATTAATATTTTGTTCGTGCATCGTTAGGTGAGTCTTGTAAGCAGCATGAGCACTCCAAGAGAAAGAAAAGTGTTCCGAACAAGAGCCTGAGGAAGCTCGGTGAAACTGACAGCCACCGAAGTGCGATGGATGCCATCGATGTTCTGCGGAGGCACGCAGGTGCACACGAATGTTTAAGACCTTGTTAGCGCTGTCAGCATACGAGCGTCACGTAAAGCCCGCTCTGGTCAAGAAACGCCAAGCACTGCTTACGGACTTCTTCACTACGGCTTGAACATCGAGTGCTGGTGGCAATAAATTGCTCTCTTTGAACGTGGTCATCTTCGTTTCACCAGCGTTCATTAGACAGCTGCGGTGCGGAGAAATCAGTTTCGTAAGGGCTCAGTGGGCATAAAAGTAATTGCTTAATCGAATTTGGCCGGAAGATTTTTAATGTAAGCTTTCCGCTTTCCGGATCACGTAAGCGCTGCTCCACACAGTGAAGCGGTCCGCGTGTACTCCGCTCAACTCGCAATCATGGTTTTATCTCGAGTGTTGTGGTTGAATCACGCGCCCATACTGCGGAGCCCTTGTACATGAAAAGTCTTTCGAAAGTTTCATAGCAGCCTTCCGCTGTTGGCCCGCCGCGCCTGAGCCTACCACTGAATGGACGAAAAGAGGCGTAACTTCGAACGAGCACCTCGGCGGGGTGAAGTTCACGGGACATGGACGCGGGTTCAATTGACTAACAGCGGCATTTAGTAGTGACCGAAATGAAAAAAGAAAAAGTGGAAACCTAGTCTGCTATCATATTTAATGAGGCGTTGCGGAAAAAGAACCGGTTTTACGATGACACATGAACTACCGTCGGCTATCCGAATTCCATTGCCCAAGTGTTGAAACTCTTAATTCACACAATTTTCGCGGCCAGTTTTAGTACAAATTTCGCTTTAATTGGAGAGGTAACTACATAGCAGTTGTTGCCTGGCGAGGGCCAAAGTGTTAAAACCCCAATAACTGGTTAAATGAACTGTAAAATCGAAACCTCGATTTTACGAAATTCTCGATTTAATGAAATTTGCGGCCCCAAGTACGACTTCGTTATATCGAGGTTTAACTGTACTTGATGTGCAAAGGTCCGCAGGCAGGTACTGGTAGGCGGGAGTTAACCTTCGACGGGCTCACAGATTGCCAACGCGCCAACTACGAGAAGTCAAAGTCCAGGTGGCCGGCATACCGCGAATTCGCAGCTCCCATCAAGCTGACGAACACAGAAACACACACGACAAAACCTTACAGCAATAACCCAACGGCCGCTTTTCCTCGCCCGCTTGATCCACGTTTCTCCCTTTCACGATGCCCCCTCTCCCTTTCTCTTTGCTCCCTGCCTATCAGTGTCTTTCAAAGCTGCGTTGTCGCTCCGTTCCTTTCTCTCTCGCCTTTTTTTCATCGCCGCTACAAACTAATGTTCGCTTCACTTGGCCTGGGCAGTTTCACACTCTTGCCTTTTCCCCTCTAAATTTGATCAGCTGTGTCGGCCTTACCAGCTAATCTCAGGTGCACAAGGCGCAGGGCTGGTGGGCTAGTGCAGATTCCGTGGAGAGGAGGAGGGCACAAAATAGGCATTTCTTTGTTTAGAAACTTGGGATTTCAGCTAAAAGTTTGCAAATTACATAAGAAAGCACTAAACATAGTAAGTAAAACCTCGCTAAGAAACGTCTGTCTTGTAACCAAGGTCTCTTGTATGGAATCTTGCTAACATGGCGAACATACAAAAACCAAACCGCTTTCCTTTGAATGCCTCTTATAACCAAGTGTCTCTTGTAACAGTGTCTCTTGTAATGAGGTTTTACTGTAGTGCAAATAACTACTTAGCCCACCTGCCGCATGAGACAGTCTACTAGGCCGCCGTTTGCCCGTACCCCGATGATACAACACCCCCCGTCTTACAACGCTTTCGCATGGTCCCTTGAAATTTGTATTGCCAGGGTTGCACTGTATTTCATATTTCGAGGATTGAACGCGTCAAAGCTGCGCCTGGACTACGAGGTGTGCTGTAGTAGAGGGTTCTGGATTAATATTGACCACCTGGGGATCTTTAACCTGCGCCGAAATCTCGACATATTGGACGTTATTGCTATTTGACTCCATCAGAAAGAAAAGCAGCCACTGCGGAAGGGATCGTACCCACATCCTTGGGCTCAGCAGCACAACAACATGGCCACTGAGCCACCACAGTGGGTTCATCTGATATTGGGCCCGTGTACTACCATTCGCTACTTGTCGCTTACTCCAAATTTTCCCATACACTAAAACGGTAGATTCCAGGGTTCAAGCTGGTTTATGTGACAAAAATTGTTTCTAAGCCCTTTCAAAGCTCTGTGTGTGGATCTTCAAAGACCGCAATGACTTTTAGAACTCAAATAAAAACCAGTGTTGTGAGGCAGGAGGCTTGAAATGATGAGAAATCAAAAAAAAAAAAAAAAAAAGGGATTGTTGCTGCAGCCCACATTCCAAACAGGGGACTTTTCGTCAAACGATTCCCCTCATCACAAATGATGGCTTTGGTAATGTTTCCTTCTCCGACAATTTAACATAACCGCATGTTAGAGTTACACCGATAAGCGTTTTGAGGGTGTTCCAAAATAACACCTTTCATTTGCTAAGAAAGATAAATTAAGCAGCAAACAATTGCTCAATGCTTATGTAGCTTCACGTTGACTTCATGCTTAATAAAGATGAAAATTCAAGAAATTCAAGGTTTTCAAAGGACCCACATGAACCCTACCACCCTCTGAAGGTCTCATACTCAAAGACACAACACAGCTCTCGTGGTCGCCAGGGGGACACTGCTCTTAAAACAGCTCCTTTTAATTTTCAAGCAAACTCTGTGAAACTGTGAAACTTGCATATTTCCCACTGATTTCAAATGTGCCATTATTTTTTTAGTCAATTATTTCCCAAGATAATTAGAGATAATTAGCCATTTTTGGAGGACCAATAGACAAAACTGTGTTGGCCATAAAACTGTGATCCTTATATTTTCCAATACTATGAACCCTAGTGAATGCAATAATTGAAGTGGCTTTTTGATGCATCGCTTGGAACTAATTTTACAGCTCATTAAGCTTTGGTGGCACCAGCGGAAAGGAACCATTTAAAATGCCCATTTCAAACACCAAAGTTTAATGAGCTGTAAGATTAGTTCCAAGCTGTGCATCAAAAAGCCGATTCTCTTATTGCACTCACCGGGGTTCATAGTATTGGAAAATATAAGGATCACAGTTTTATGACTAACACTGTTTTGTTTATTGTTTGAGCAAAAATGGCTAATCATCTCTATTTATCTCGGTAAATAATTGACTGACCAAAACAAATAATGGCATACTTGAAATCAGTGGGAAAAAAGCAGCAAGACTGACAAGTTTCACAAAGTTCACTTATCAATTAAACGAAGCTTTAAGAGTTGCTTTAAAGGTGTTGTGCCACCAAATTTTAAGTCTGTAAAAAGCCTGCTGTAGGCTTCCTCTGCATGCAACGACCCTCAACACGAAGTGCTGGGTACAGCAAGCGCTTAATATATATTTTAATTCGCTTCTAAAAATTACCTAAATGCTCTTCTGGAAATCGGGACCCATCGCTAGCGCCACTAACCATGACGTCAGTGGATTGCCAGCACAGCAAAGTTTGTGACGTCATACAACGCTAGCGACTCGAGCGACGTCAACGTGAACTCCAGTTACCACAGTTTGTTTGGTCGCTTGGTCGTATCGACACACTATACCGATACGACGGCGACGCCGACGCGACGCCGACGAGTCGTTAAAACATCGGCCAACTGCCGAATTGCCAGACCGCGTTGTCACACCACGCCGACGGCGACACAAACACGTCGGCCGATGGAAAGTCGCCGTAGTGTGACTGACTCGCCGACCGAAGACGCCAACAAAACCGGTCGCCTGACTGGTCGCACGACGCGTCGTCAATCGACCGAGAAGCGAAAACTGTGCCCCGACAACATTCGTGCCGCAATGAACGCGGCTCTATTTTGTTAGTTTCTGGAGGGTAATAAACTCAGTAAGTTCCATGAAGCCCATACAACTCAACACTAGCGCTAATGCGATCCGTATTTTGGCGTTCGACGCTTCAGCCGTGCTCTTCGGCGACGCCGCTACCCCGGAATGCGTGTGCGATCGGCTCGCCTGTAGAAAATATAAGGTCAGTTTCGTGCAGAAGAACAGTTACGTAGGGTAATTTGGGTAATAACAGATCAGTATCGGCAAAGGTTTTTAACGTAAAACGTAAAACCAAAGTACGGCAAGCACTATCCCTTCAGTGCAAAATCGCAGTCGCAGCCGGGCACACTTATTTTTGCGAGCGCTTTCGCAGAAGAGCAGAGTTGATGGCGATAAGCTGTCGCGGGGGCTTCGCGGAACCTTGCTGCGCAAGCGCTATTTAAAAAATGTGAGTTTACAAGCCAGGAATTCTGTAAACTAGCTAGTAAACACCGACGTACGACTCCAAGGATGGGCCTCCATCTAGTACACTGGCTATATCAGCTATATCGCGGTGTGGAATCCTTTGTTCGCTGGTCTCGCGCGTTCCGCCCGTCCGGTCAACGTTGCCGGTTCGATTCGCGGCGGGGGGCAGCTTTTTTTTTTTTTTTTGTAGCGTTTTTTTAGCATTTTTATGGTTTGCAAATTCATGGTTTTCATTTGTCTGCATCCGAGGATGCAGACAAAGAATCCGCGTCGGAGCTGTCGCGGCTTGACGTGACGAGTCGGCGTGTTTACTTCCGTGGTGAAGCACGTATGTGGGGGAGCAGACGCCGCAGTAAAGTCGCAACGTACCGCAGCGCCGCCGTGGCAGAGCCTCCTCGCAACACTGTGACGTCACTGCTTGAATCGGCGCCCAGAAACCGAAACCGAATCCTGTTCACATGAATCGTGCGATAATAAATTTTTCACTCAGAATATGTGCGTGTGAGAGCATGTATCATGCTTTCTAACGAATTATAAAACGTTTGCAACAAAGAATGCACAAGCAACAAATTTGGTGGCACAACACCTTTAAGTGCCGTTCAACAAAAGTCCAGTGGGCCGACAGAATCGTTGCGAGACGTCCAACGGACCATCACAACTCCGCAGCTACTGAGTTTCCCTTATCGGGTCCACAAAGCTACAAGGCTAGTGCCTGAACGGATCGGCCCCCGAGGGAGAACGCTCACCATGACGAAGGTGGCAAACTCCAGGCACTGCTGGAGGATCTCGTGGATCAGCTGGAAGACCGGGAAGTTGGTCAGCATGCACAGGTTGACAAAGGAGTCCGTCAGCTCCGTGTGCAGAGCCAGCACTTCGTCCACCGTCTGAACCTGTGGAAGGGAAAACCGAGGCAAAAGCTAGTCACCAAGCCGACAGACTTAAGGTTGCCGCCTATTCGGTAGTACCGTTCACAAAATCTCATGCTGTTGGAACTGATATTGCCCCAAACCATGCTTTCTGATTTCCTTACTTAAGTTTTGTCACCAGCACTTGGCCATACCTGCCGATCTCATTTGCTAATAAGCAAGGCTAAAACGGGGGCTAGTTGGTTATAGATCTTCTCGAACCGCGCTGCCTTAAAACTTAGACAAGGGAAGAGCACACAAGGACGGGTCGCGCTTCGTCCAGTCCTTGTGTGCTCTTCCCTTGTCTAAGTTTTAAAACAGCGCGGTTTAAGAGGAGGTCTTATTTGCTGTTTAAAGGGTACATGTAGACAAAACACAAGTTTGGTTCATTTGAAAGATTGCCTCTTTAGAACAATACTGACAACCACTGTTAACGCACACTTTGCTCAAATAAGCTATATAATTAGGAAAAAACGGAATGGCATGCGACCCACTAGCTCATTTCCCGCAACAGAACCTATGATGTCATATGCCAAGGCTGTGCGATTGGCCGAGGCCAGCAAAAGAAAATGCAAATTAGGCACAGCTTATAAGCTTGCCGAATGAGCTATCTGCACTTAAAGGAGCCATGAAGAGAAAACAAAAGTTTGTTTTATTCGAAAGATTAGGTGTTTCATAGTACCCCAAGCGCTTTCCCGGAAGCAAATGATGCTTTATTCACTGAGAAATCAGGCAATTTAAGCCAAAATTTTATATCTCCCGCTAAAATTGCACATTTGGTGACGTGAGCAATGGCGTCACTCGGGCCGGTCCATGAAACAGATACTTAGTATGCCGACTCCATATAGCACCCACACGCGGGAGTCGACCGAGACGGCGGCCATTTTAAAAATACTTGTAAAACCTAGTGCACCCGCACCCTAGTCATGGAATCGCCTGATCCGGAGAACAAAACTCTCGCCGAGGAGCTCGGGCTTGCATTTAACAACCTCACACCACTTGAACGCTCAATGCTTCTAAGTGCACGAGCGGCAAGAGTTGTGGGATACGCGGTGGACGGGAAAGCGACCATTCCGCGATAGCCACAACAGACGAACGCCCTGCCGTCGGCACCGCTGCCTCGTCAGCCCCGTCGCGACGCACGAATACAGACTGGTACGTATGTGCCGTATTTGTATTACGGTTAATAATAGTTCAACTTCAGTAGCAGTATCGCTTATGCCAGTTGGCCGGTGTCGTGTATGGAAAGCCGTTCGAGCGAGCTCTCTGCTTCGACCAGAAAGATATGAGCGCCAATGCGCGGTGTTTACGGCATTTTTTCCCCCAAGGTCAGAGCGCCTCGAACCCGAAAATTCGTCTGCGCGACGGCGAGATGTCGAGCTCGGCCAGGCAGTAGTTTCGTACGCATTGGCGCACACGCTTGCGTGTTCGTTCGGAACTTCAACCGTTTACTCCACCATTCTTTGTCATAAAAAGAATGTGCAGTATGTTTCACGGGCATTTAGCTCGCTATGCAAACTGTAAGCCCTGCCTAACATGCGTTTGCTTTTGCCGGCCTCCGCCAATCGCAGAGCATTCCCAAGTGACATCACAGGTTCTGTTGCGGAAAATGAGCTGGTGGGTCGCATGGTCATTTCCTTTTTTCCTAATTATGTAGCTTATTTGAGCGAAGTTTGCGTTATAAGTGGTGTCGTTATGGTTCTAACGAGGCAATCTTTCGAATGAACCAAACTTGTGTTTTCTCTTCATGGCTCCTTTAAATGTAATGCATATTCATCTTACGGCAGTAAGGATGGAGGGGTAAACAGTGGAAATTACGAAAATACACGTAAACATAGAAGTACCAATGCACCCTAGCTGATGTTGGAACTGGGCGCACTATGCTTGCTTTAGCTGCACAGCAGACCGCCACTTTGGAGTTGTCTCACGACACTGGACGATCGGCATAAGCGATGTTGTCTTGCACGACTCTGTTTGTCAAGCATACCTCATGTTTCACAAAACCATTATTTTCTACCGTAACAAAACAAGCCAGGTGCAAATACAGTCGAGTCCACTAATAACGATACCGTTTATAACAATATATCGGATATAACGATGAACAGCTATGGCACCGTCAACTTTTGTATTCTTTCTATGGTAAAATAAACCGTTTATTACAGTGCTCCGGTGCCACGATATCGGATATAACGATTGAATCCGGTTATATTGTTCGCCAAAAGTGCTACAGTGACGACTCTAAATGATGCGGTTGCGCAGCCTACTCAGGTAGTGTCTTCGTAGGAGGCCCAATGCGTCACCTCGGGGACTTTGTTTCCGCCAAGGACATTTACCTCAGCTAGGTGAAGCGCCTATAGATGCTCTTGGAAGAAAAGATTTGCACTACCTTAACACGCGGCAAACAATGGTGACCGACTTGGCTTCTTTTCCGCAAATTAGTAGTAGTACCACCTTGCTGCCATGCGAATAAGATGTTTTGAACTCTGTTCCGTCTTTTTATTTCGCAACCCACTTATAACAATTATCAGTTATAATGATGGGATTTCCTTGGCACTTGGATATTGTTATAAGTGGACTAGACTGTACGGTCAAAAACAAAGCAACGGTGGACAATGGTCCGCGGCTCTGTATAGTAGCGTCATCTGGGAGGACTGACACGGCAAGCAAGGCCGCAGAGCCTACTGATGCACTGGAAGTTCGTTTGAATTCCCGCCCCTGTGACTTAGTGGCAGGTGTCATGAAAACACACGATTTGGCAGGAGAATCAAAATTTTAACCTACATTGAATAATTATCAGTGAATACGGCATCGTTTGCTTCCGGGCAAGTGTTGGGGGCACTAAAAACCACGAAACCTTTCGAATGAAACAAACTTGTATTTTGTCTGCATGGCCCCTTAAGGGGGCAGTTGGGTCTTTGGGTCCGAAAAACGGTCAAAAAAAGCGTTTTCTGAAATGTGGCATTTTCGGCCTCCACGGCCATTTTTCTATCAGTCTGTGAATTTCCTCATCAAAAGGAACCATATTTTGTTGTTATTCTATTATAATAGCATTTTAAAGTGCACTATACAGCTCAGTTAGCGCAGAATTCGATGGTGCAACGGCACTTTTCTTGCAATGCAAAGCTAGCATTTCGTCCTCAGATATCTCGGCACCCAGAGCAGGTATAACTGTAATTCTTTTTGCTTCCGATACCGAAATGTATGGAGAATACAATGTCAGAAACAAATTTTTCAAATGGAGGCTTTGGAAAATTATTATTGTGTTCAAATGGCACCACCTGCGAGCCATTTCTGGCAGAGCATGGGAGAAGCGAAGTTCACTGTGTTGTAAAACGACCAAAAATAGCCGAATCAAAAAAGTTCTTTCTACGTTGTATTCTTTAGTCATTTGTCTGTCTAGCCACGTGGTAATTGCCATTCTGTATGGCATGGTTTTTTTGTAACTGTGACCCAAAATAATGGCAATTAATCATTAACTCAAAATATAATCAACTTACAAAAAATCTAACGGCAGCTTTGAAATCAGCACAAAAAACTATAATGCATGCAGTTTCATTAAAATAGGTTGGTAAATAAAAAAAATAGCTCCAAGACCAGTCTGCCCCCTTAAACCGAAGTGTGTATTTGCTCTATTAGTATGCCGCACCGGCAACCTTATTTGATAGAAAAACCGTGTTGCTTTACGGTCACCATCCTAGACCGTTCTTGTGCAATTCAAAATGTTCTCGATCTAAATCGACGCAATTAGAAACGATAGCACTCTAGATAAATGTCTAAAGAGAAAACGCCGCAGCATCCAAATTGCCGAAGGCCGTTTGCACACATCACTTTGTTGGCTGCTCCTTCGACAATTGTGTTCTTTAGGCTCACTGGGGAGCACAAGTTCGCTGCAGTAAACTTTATACCTTCAAGAAACCTGCGTCGTCCATGGCTACGTGACAATATGAATGTGCAGCATCATAGTGTGTCTGCAGCTATTCAGCAGCAAACTATGCCCGAGGAATAGCAAGAGCGCCCATAAAGTGTGAATTGAAATGTCCTGCCCCCCTAACTTCTCTAAGCTAACCATGTCTAAACGACAGGTGTGACACTGAATGCTTGCACATCTGCCAATTCAAAGTCATCCCTTCTTTCCCCGCTTGGACAGGAACAGCGATTTCCTTGCTGCATTAGCTAATATGACATGTTACTTAGATGACTTCTACTGAGACTTGTAGATTAGTGTGAACCACAAACAGCGACTGTTGAATGCAGCACTGCACAAAATTAAAGCCGTTCCACTCGATGTGAAAGCTGATGGAAGTGCAGAGCAGTGATTAGCCATAATGGGCTGTAGAGCTGTTATCCGCTCACTGCAACCACCCAAAGCAATTCAAATTTACTGCCTTCGCAGTGCTCGCGCGCCCCCTGCCTGAAACTGCACCAAAAAGGGTTCTGTTCTCTTTGTGCTTGCTTTTCCTCCTGCACGTGCTGGCGTTGCACTGCCACTTTTCTTCGCTTACTATCATAAAAACCAACCCAATGAGTGTTCCTTACTAAATGAACGCGGGCGCTGCCAGTTAGTCACGTATGGTTTGACTCAAATGTACCTGCAGTTTCCTTTGCATTAAACAACGGGGAGATGTATGACTAGCGTCAGCGGATCACACGTTTTTAACGCTCATGACTATATAAACCGTTTGGCCTCCGAAGCCTCCGGGTTACGCCGCGACAACAGCCACTACGACGAAACACCATGTGGCTCTACTTAGGTCCAGAGAACAAGCTACGATGACAAGGAGAGCCCCTAAAGGGCTCTCCACTTAAAAGATAATATGTGCAGGCATTGTTCCTTGTCATTGCTTACGCACGTTACATGCAAGCAATGACCAGCACAAGAAACACTGTCTGCACACTGTAAAAATTGCAAATGCACTATGTCACGGTCTGAGAACACATACGCGTTGGCAAGGCAAAAGATCGCACGAGAGAAATAGACTAAGTGCATTGCATATGTTCCGAAGTGAAAGATTGCGCCTGTGAACCCTCAATAAGTTTATCACAGGGCAAGATAAGGCTTATTGAAAATGGCCTAACATGAATAACACCCGTGAATAGTCTATTTTTATCTTTTTTTTCTTCCCCTCTCACACTCAACTATACGTACATACCGTCTGTGTTTTGTGAATAAAGCAGTTGATTGTTCGCGCTAGTCTTGTGTATGCTTTCAGTCATTTGTCTTTCTTAATTAAACACTCAGCATGCAGTCCAACGTGGGGCACCTTTTGCAGGCGATCCTGGAAGATGTGCCAGCTGGGGTCGACAACCTCGACGGTGATGTAGTACTGCAGGTTCTTGACAAAGTGCATCATCCCCTGGCGGAGACCAAACGCCGCCGTCGGGTACGCCGCCGTCTTCAGCTTGGCGCCCTTGTCACGCAGCCAGACCCTGCAAGGCCATTCCCATTTGGGACTCGGCTTTTAGGCTTAACGTCCATCTTTTTAGGCCTAACGGACGTATTGCAGACTTACATTTCAAATGTTGGACATTGGTGGCAAAACAGGTGATGGGCCAATGCCTGGTGCCCCATTTGTTACACATGCTCATGGGTGTGCCTACTCGGCATGTTGCCATGAATGATGCTTTTTGTTTCGTTTACTTGTGTTTTGTTGCTCTTTTTTTTGTACACTGCACAGGCTGTTCCACGCTGTCATCAATAGACTACAATGTTCTTTTTTCATTGCCAGTGTTCTTAATCTAATCCGATTGTTCCGGAGAGAATAACGTGGAGAAATAAATGTCCACAGGGCAAACGCCGCGGCATTCAATTCACCGACATCCGCCTGCGCACGTCGACCGCATATACGGTGCTTCTTTCTTCTGAAAAGCTAACTGCACTCAAATTTCACCTCGACCAAGTTTATTTTTGATGCGTAGTAAGTACCACCAAATCAGCTGGGACACGCGTGGTGGCCCCGTGAAACGCCTCATTAATCAGTCAGAAGCGTTTAAAAAGCTCCGCCGCAGACCACGCTGCACCTGCCGGCGGATCGTGTAACCAGCCATGACGCGCCTGTGACGCTCCGGCCGACGGGGGCTTCTTCCTCTGGCCAGCCACGCAGCTGAAGAACCGGTCGAGCTCTGCTGCGAACGCTTCACCCATTTGCTACCCCATGCGCGCGCAGAGCTTGTACGCGGGCTCCCGAGCCGCTGACCGTCCGACCGCTCGCTGGACGGCTGCAACATCACTTCAATAGCCGCGCTCTCCTCGATTTTGGTTTCAAAATCGACGATTTTTGCTGAACGCTTGTGGCGTTCACGCTCGTATTTTACCTTTTGTATTTTGCATCTTGCTTTCTTTTCAGGCAGACTATACGGAAGTAGTGCTTTCAAGAGGTCGAAATTTTGAGTGCAGGTGGCCTTTAAAGCGTAGTTCGCTTCAATAAACGTCTATATCTAGAAAAAGTTCGACTCCTTCTTCGCTGTGCGAGAATATGAAGAGGCTAGGCAATATGAAGACAGCACACAGGTTATCACTTAATATTTACCCATGCAGTAGCAGCAAGCTCACTTTTGTCAACACTGTCAATCCTTGCTTACAAAGAGGGCTAATGAGTCTGAACTCTAAACCATTAATTTTCTTCTAATAAACTGACTAGGCAAGCTCCACCAACACCACCAGTGTGATTTGCAATAGTGTTGAGTTTGAATGGTAGATCTTCGAAGGATCTTTGTGCGAGTCTGTGAATGTCCTCGGTGTTGTTCACAAAATCTCTTCCTTTCAACATGTTCCCAGCGTTCAAACTTCCAAATGCTTGTAAGAGTTTGCTGGTTGTGCTGCGGAGCTTGCGCCCTTGCGGGCTATGGGATTCGGATGCGGATGCGGCTACGGCTATCAAGGAGTATTTTGATGGCAAGAACGCCTCGTTTGTATTTGTCAGCGGTGCATTCCCACGCCAGAAAAAAGCTTCCCGTTCCAATGCAAGGGAGATGGGCAAAAGAGAATTTCACACTCGACTATTTACCCCCCCCCCCCCCCCCCCCCCCCCTCCGACAGACCTTTTTCTCCAATGGCCTAGAAACACTGTCTGTAAATTAATGACAAAACGAATGCCCGTCCTTGAAGAACAAGAGACTTACTTGGACAGCATGCGCTCTACGTGTGTGCAGTAGAAGAGGAACCTGAAGACCATTTGGTAGCAGCCCAGGCTCTGATAAAAAGAAACACGAGACAACGATACCAAATCAACACTTAGGTCACCAGAGGTCGAAGTCATTCAACAGTTTTTTTGTTCTCTCTCCCTCTTTGAAAAAAAAAAAAAAAAAAAAAAAAAAAAAAAGGACACGTATCAGACACTTACACAATACCAATTCAAAATCAGTCGATTCGAAAGCTCAAAAATCTGTGCAATTTTCATCGTCCTGGAATTTACCATGCAAGCGACTGCTTTTTGGACAACTAAAGAATGCGTTTAAAATAAGAGACGGAATGACGGAATTTTGATGAGCTCACACAGTTTTACCAAAAGCTTGCAACATAGGCAAGAGTTGCACCTAAGAATGCGCCAGAGTGCAAGTCAGACTCTGTTCTTCAGAAACAGTTCTTATTTGCCCTTGCCCAACACAGCACTAACTCACTCCCTTCATGGTACATTAGAACTTTCCGATTCAAAAACTGGCTTGTGTTTTGTGTGCATTCACGTCATTTACCAACCCAGCAGTAGCAGTCTAACGCAGGCCACAGCATGATTGTTTGCTGCAGTTGTCAACCTAACAAGGCTTGAGGGGGCACATGGGTCTTTGATCAAAAACTTTATTTTTGCAGTTGTGACAACTATTTGGGGACGTATGTAGTTCTTCATTCTGATTTTAGATATATAAAATTTGTTTGTGTAAAACAAGTAGATTCAAATTTATTTGGATTGTTATATTTGATTTTTTGACAGCTTTTGTAAAAGAACTGCTGTAGGGATGCAGCTGAACGAGGTACCAGTGAACTGTGCACAAATCAAGGAGTGCAATAAGCCTAAAATTATCATTCCATCTGGCCTGTAGCAGAAGTTATGACTGTTGGATGTTTGGGCCTGGAAGGAAAAACCGCTTTTTTTCTAGTTCCCACGTTCCAGCCCAAAATTCAAACAGTCGTAACATCTGCTACAGGCCAGATAAAAGGATAATTTTAGGCTTATTGCACTCCTTGATTTGTGCACAGTTCACTGGTACCTCGTTCAGCTGCTTCCCTACAGCAGCTCTTTTACAAAAGTTGTCAGAAAATGAGATAAAACAATCTAAATAAATTTGAATTTATTTGTTTTACACAAAAACAAATTTTATATCTACAATCAGAACAAAATACTGCATACACCACCCAATTTTCCTCATCATAACTGTAAACTTTTCTGGCTTAAAACCAGCGTGCCCCCTTAAACTTTAGGTGGCAACAGGTGATGCAAAGAACTTGATGCTTTGGATCATTCTGAACTGGTGGCAATTCTTTCATACCAGAACCCACAGAGCCCATGAAATGTTGCTTTTGGAGCATAAACACCAACAATTTTAGTTCTGGAGCATAAATGTCAACACTGTCTTGCAGCGTCAGCCTCAAACAGCCATAGATGTCCCTACATGTAAACACTTTTCCAGCCTCCCTAGTCTATAGTTTTATAGCTATAAAACACTTCCAGCAGCTATGGAGCACAAGTATATGAACTGCAATAAAAAATAAATAATGCTTGGAATAAAAGAAGGGGCATCTAGAAGTACTTGCCTATGAGCTAGTTAGTTTGTGGCTACCGGTAAAACTAAAGAAAAACTGCCAACAACCCTCTTTTAGTCTTCGTCCGTAGCAGCTGTTTCATTTTTTACCAGCATCCAGCAATGATTGTGCAACAAACCAGCAAGCTGCCGTACTGAGGCACTGAGAGCGCTTAGAAATCAGACAGCAAAAGTAGCAGTGACAGTCGCAAGACAGTCGGTCACACAGCAGTCTAGTGTTGGTCACAACGGTCACGCAGCGAGTTGGAACAGTGTCTCACCGCGGTGCTGAGGACCAAGTTGAGAGGCCAGTCGACGTCGTAGTTTAGTGTGAACGCCTCGTGACCGGTGATGTTTTCTGGAGCTGCATTCTGGTCTGTAACAGCATAGACAAGAAAGGCATTTAGTTACAATGCGAAAGGAAGCGCGTGTATTTAGATTGCATCATTTACAAGCACAATCAATGTAGATTTGATCCGGAAAAACGTCAAAATGCAGTACTTGTCAAAAGGGCGCAATATCAAACGATGCATATGATGACAGGTGACGAGCTGATGGGTAACAAGTGTGACAACGCATGAAAAACGAGGAAAACCAGCTCCCCAGTGGTGCAACAAAGAATTAGGCGAACAGAATTACAAGCGTTACGATGTGGTTGATAAGAAAAGCAGAAGAAAGGGTTGGCGAGAAGTTTGAGAATGGTGATAAAAAATATGGCCAAGGAAAAGAAGTATAAACTAAGGGCTAAGTTCTAATAACCTTCAACTGCTTTTGTTTACTGCCACAACAAGCCGATATACTCTGATCTGCTCCAATTTATGCAAGGGTTGTTTGAGTTTGTTATTAGAGTCATTTGGCCAGAGACAAATGACTCCAGAGCGCATGCTGTTTAATAAACGAGCCAAAGCTTCTACGGCATTTCAAGTGGAGTTACTGCAGTGGTATGTTAAAATAAACTTCTAAAATAAGAGAAGCCCGCGATGTACATGCCTGGGCAAACCAAGAAGTCTTGGGCTTGTCATTAAATTGGACTACGAACATCTTTGTCTGCGAAAAGTCTGGTTTGCTTCATACAAACTTGAGTAGGAACTTACACAGCACTGAATGGGCATCATTTTGACGATTCAATAGTCCCCATTTTCACAATTTGCACAATTATAAACATTACACTCTATATATTGTGCTGTTGGTGCGACTGTAGGTGCTTTCTTGCATTTGCATACACCGGTATATCACTGCATTCCATGATTTGGAAATACTAGCATCTAGGCACGAGTCAAGTAGAATAATCTGCTTGACTCATGCCTAGATGCTACTCAAGTGACAGCAATGGTATCAATATAGCACAGGATAGCTTAGTAGCGTGGACAGTAAACTTTAAGACAGCAAGGAACAGCTAACAAATCTGCAAACTTTTACTAGTACTATATGCTGTAAAAAAGACAGCCCGAGCTATCTTTTTTTTTTCTGTTGCCTCTAAACAGCACAGGTGGTCATAGTGAAACGGCCAGATACTTTTGGAAGCTGCAGGTAGACAAAAACAGAAGCTATCGAGCGGCCCTTGAAGTAGGGAAGGTAAGTGCATGGCATAAGCTGAAACGTGGCCCAGTATTTGAACAATACAGCAACAAAATATACGGTGCTCTGCCCTGAAGCTTTGGGTCGTTATCAGAAGCTGAAAAAAAACGTCTTCCAGCATTACAGCCCAATCCCATGATCATTGCAAATAAATTATAAACACCTTCATTTCGATAGCCCAATTTCAATAGCCCCATTTCGACCAATTTGTTTGGTACCTGCATCTTAAAGCTACATCTGGCAGCTTCGTTTTGACAGCACTGTTTCGACAGCTTTGTTTTGATAGCTTTGTTTTGTTAGGAACACTTCGACAGCTTCATTATGACAGCTTCACTTTGACAGGTTCGCTTAGATAGCCGCATTTCAACAGCGTCATTTTGACAGCTTCGTTTTGGTAAAAGCTGGTGTCAATGCACTGCGTGCAAGACTTAAATGCATACTTCTGCGTAGTGCCTCCCCGATCAAACCTGTAAGGAAGGGAAAAAAAGAAGAAGGGTGCATAACAGTAGTCGCACAAACAAAGCAAAGCGTGAACAAACAAAAAGGAAAGACGACACAAAGCGTGAACGAAAGCAGGATGTGGGGCAACCAAGGTGAAAGAAAAGACATGACACAGAAAGGTACTGACAAGCATGCAGGAAGCTCTGCAGTGAGCCAAAGTTAAACAAACCAGATATATTTGCAAGTGCAAAGCAATAACAGGAAATTCCCTCCGCGCCAGTTTTTGGCACCGGCAATAGGCTAGAAGACAGCCTGTAGTCCTCCGATTTTGTAGTCTGGTTCTTAGTAAATTTCAAGCATGCAAAAATTTTTTTTAGTAAACAAGCACACCGCGTGTTTCCTTTGAAAACACTCTGGGCCACTGCATTTCTGCTGAACATCGACATTTCTGTTGCACACAAACTTACTATTTATACTTGGTGTAATAGTTAATAACCATGAACAGAAGGTTCCTCTTAGAAGGCTTGCTCGGTTGCTTGCTTGATTGATTGATTCATTCATTCTGGGGTTTAATGTGCCGACGTAAGGCAGGCGATGAGGCGCGCTGTAGTGGAGGGCTGCGGATTAATTTTGACAACCTGGGAATCTTCAACGAGTGCCGAAATCTCAAACGCATGGGCGTTTCCACTTTTCACCTCCATCAGAAAAGCAGCCGCCGCAGCCGGGAACCAAACCCGTATCCTTGGGCTCAGCAGCACAACGCCTTAGCTACTGAGTCGAATGTGCAAAGTCAAATGTGAAATGATATGCTGAAAAAACATTTTTGGAACTCCGGCCACTCCACCATCAATGCATGCAGAAAAGAAAGGAGTTAAAGACCTTGCTTGTTTTTAATGTTTTTGGGCAGCTACAAAAGCTTCTAGGCCACAGAGAATTCAAAGCAAGAGCTTAACATTCATTTGTAAGAGACTTATGAGACTTATATGACAGTACTGCTTTCACCAGCTTTCCGACATAAAAAATCATAGCCTCACCAAAGAGAAAAGTTGCAAGTTGAATTCATCGTTGCCTATAAACATGTTGAATGGCAAACAAACTCCTGACAAAGACGGCATTACTCCAACCCCCTCAAGAATTTGCCTCCATGCACTTTTAAACTAAAAAAAGGCACTTTGAATGCCTTCAGTGATAAAGTGGCACCGTCCAAAAAGTCCGTTGAACAGCACAGTATCAGTAAGTAGTTACCAAGAACAAAAAAAAAAAGCCAAAGCACGTGAACAAGCTACCCTACCCGCACCACTTATCAAAATATCACAGTGCGAACACATTTATTTTTGTTCCCAGTAGTACATGTGTGCCCCAAAAGCAAAAGCAGAGACACAACTGCATGCCAAATCACCAGGTTTTTTTTTTCTCGCACCCCAAAAAAGAACATTGCACTACTTACGTCCGACTTTTCGTTTTTTGCCTGTTCAAAGAGGGAAGAGCCATTACAAGTTATTATTAAGCCGCCTGTGAGGTTCTATGCTGTGCCTTATGTGGTGTGGCCTACAATGTAGTGCTACATGGGGTGCTACAATGTAATGTGCTACAATGTAATACAGCTGAACCTCGATATAACGAACCTCGATTTAACGAAATTCGTGATATAACGAATTTTTTCAAGTTTTCTATAAAAATTTTGCTAAATCCATGTATTTTTATCTCAATTTTACGAAGTACTTTCGTGCGGCGCTTTCGATTTAACGAAGTCACGGCGAGAAAGGAAGAACGAAATTCCAATCGAGGCACGTTTTATTTTGCCTCTCAGAGCCTTCATTGAAAACATTCAGTACTCACATTAACTCTTAAATGGCTAAAATGAAAGAAAAGCGGTGAATTATGCGGTTGACAACAATTAAAAGCGATGAAAGAAGCTGCTCAGAAACCGTTAGCAATCATGGACGGTTTAATAGTGCGGCCACCATTTTGACGTCTCCATCGTTGCCTACGCCAGCGTCCTCTATGCTTAGGCTGCCGAAGCCTACTTCAAGTTTTTTTTTTTTCTACACGTCTTTGCTCACGGTGCTGCTGCTCTAGGTTGTGCTCGCTGATAACCACATTAATACTTTGTTCGTCCATCATTAGATGAGCCTTATAAGCAGCATGAGCACTCCAAGGGAAAGAAAAGTGTTCCGAACAAGAGCCTGAGGAAGTGTCGGTGAAACCGAAGGCCACCGAAGTGATGGATGCCATCGACGTTCTGCGGAGGCACGCAGGCGCACGCGAATGTTTAAGAGCAAGCCTTGTTAGCGCTGTCAGCATACGAGCGTCACGTAAAGCCCACCCTGGTCAAGAAACGCCAAGCACTGCTTACGGACTTCTTCACTACGGCTTGAACATCGAGTGCTGGTGGCAATAAATTGCTCTCCGAACGTGGTCAAAACGTGTTCATTAGACAGCTGCGATGTGGAGAAATCGGTTTCTTTAGGGCTCAGCAGGCATAAAAGTAATTGCTTAATCAAATTTGGCTAGAAGATATTTAATGTAAGCTTTCTGCTTTAGCGGGAGCACATAAGCGCTGCTCCACAAAGTGAAGCGGTCCGTGTGTACTCCGCTCAACTCTCAATCATGGCTTTATCTCGAGTGTCGTGGTTGCATCACGCGCACATACTGCAGAGCCTTTGTGCATGAAAAAAGTATTTCGAAAACTTTATAGCACCCGTACGCTGTTGGCCCGCCGCACCCCTCAACGCCGCGCCTAAGCCTACCACTGAACGGACGAAAAGAGGCTTAACTTCGAACCAGCACCTCGCCGGGGTGAAGTTCACGGGGCATGGACGCGGGTTCAATTGACTAACAGCGGCGTTTAGTAGTGACCGAAATGAAAAAAAGAAAAAGCGGAAACCTAGTCTGCTATCATATTTAATGAGGCGTTGTGGAAAAAACACTGGTTTTACGACGACACGGACTACTGTTGGGTATCCGAATTCCATTGCCTAAGTGTTGAAGCTCTTAATTCACACAATTTTCGCGGCCAGTTTTAGTACAAATTTCGCTTTAAGTGGAGAGGTAACTACATAGCAGTTGTTTCTGAGCGATGGGCAAGGTTTTGAAACCTCAATAACTGGTTAAATTAACTGTAACATCGAAACCTCGATTTTACGAAATTCTCGATTTAACGAAATTTTCACCGGCAAGTACGACTTCATTATATCGAGGTTTAACTGTACAATGCTACAATGTGCTACAATGTAATGCTACAATGGAATGCATGCATGGGGTGTACCCCACGCATGCCCACACATATGCATGCATAGCCAAGTCATCCGTAACAAAGTAACTACAATGCCGCACTTTTTCGTTATGCATGGGGCGTGGAGTTTTCAGCTTTTAACTTTCTGCCAACCTGACAAAGCAAGTGCAAAATTTCACGTTTATTCCTGCGATCTTTGACCGTTATTTGCTTTTATCAACCTTTATTTGCACAAGTTAACAAAGATGCCAGTTTTATGGAGGGTTATGCAGTTCGAAAACACTGGTCTCATGTCACGTGAATTTGAAAGAGATCCATGGGTGATGGCCTGACCTACTGTGCTTGTGCATCAGTTAGAGTTAAAGCTTCTGGGCCACAAAGAATTAAAAGCAAAATGTTCAAATGTGACCAAATTATTTGCGACTCAAAAATTAGCCAGGTTTCTGAAACAGAACATTTCAGTCTCAGTCAGGAGCTAATCTTGTACTTCGAATTCTTGGTTACCTGCAGACTTGTGGCATGGCCTCAATCTTTCGACAGAAACTGTACCGTGCTGAAACATCTAAACTGCACTCACCCGGGCTGTCGCTTGTCATGATGTGCTTTGCCTGGGACACTAGCCTGCACTCCAGGATCTGGTGCCTGCGCCACGGGAGAGACAGAAAGCCAATCTTTTACATCGCGCGAAAAATTTTTTCCTAACAATAAAAAGCTTACAAAACCACCAGAAACAAAGTGAAAGTGTCAATGATCAAAGTGCAAACTGCCTTAGGGTCAAAATCCAAACATCAACGGTCAAAGTGCAAGCAGCCGGCGAGTCATAGTCCAAACTCAGACAACAGCATTTGAATGTCTAATCAGAAAGCTGGGCACCCCCTCACCCATCTTCGTCATACAACTTTAAAGAGAGAATGCACTAAAGGTGTAGTTTGTGGTGCCTGAATCCCAAAGCCCACACAATGAACCCAGAGCAAATGCTCAACAACCCAAATGTGATGATTGCGCAATCGTACAGACGCCAGCTTCATAATGCAAGGTACCCAGGTTCGATTCCGGCCACAGCAAGTTATTTTGTGTCATCATCAACATTATAATCATCATCATCTGGTGCCCTCTTCATGTGCAAAATTGGCTGTTATGCAGTGTCTTTTGATTACGACACCATTTTTTTTTGTCACGTTGCTCCTGTATGACCCATTCTAGGGAACCATATCAGTAAGGCACATACCCTAAACGTACACAGCCAACGGACACCCGAAATAGTGCCGACATACGGGACCGCTCGTAGAATGAAGTGGCAAGCACTCCCCCAAACGACACATCGCAATAATGCTTTTCCAACAACAAAAAGCTTGTCTGTTTGTGGTGCTCCTGTGTGACCCATTGAAGGGGCCCTGTATCAGTAATGCATGTCCTGTAGAAGTACACAGCCAATGGCCACCTGACACAGTGCAGACATACGGAACTGCACATAGAATGCGAGCACCGTCAAACGACATCATGGGACGGTGCTTTCCCAACAACAAAGAGCTAATGTTTTCAGGTTGCTTACATTATCCATTCAAGGGGCCCCGTATCAATAGTCCACATCCCGTACACCTACACAGCCAACGGACGCCCAAAATAATGCCAACTTATGGAACCACTTGTACAACTTTGTGGCAAGAACCTGCAAACGACTCACCACGATGAATTTTCCCCTACAACAAAAACCTACTGTTTTATTTTGTTGCTCCCATTTGACCCATTCAAGGGGCCCCGTATCAATAAAACTTGTCCCTTTTAAGTTTGCAGCCGATGGACACCCGAAATAATGTCAACATAAAGAACCGCTTGAGGAATGCAAGCACCCACACACAACATATGGAGATGGTGTCAACTACCCTCGACTGCCCTTCTATGGCACACCCGATCCGTCATCAAGACAACGTAAGCGTCGCAGTAGTAAAGGTGAATGTGTTTTGCGCATGCTTTATCCAAGGGCGAGTGCTCACTTGACGCAGTCCTTGTAGCGGTCGTGACCAACTGAGCTGGTGGAGAGGGCGAGCTGGAGAAGCACTTCGAGGCGCGTGGGCGCGATGTCGTCGATGTTCTGGCTGAGTTCCTCTTCCGCCATGTCCATGAACTGGACCACAAAGTCTCCCTGGTCCATCAGGAAGAAGTGTTTCACCGACCTGGATAGAGAGAGAGGGGGAAAAGGGGTTGTCGTGCGCCTGTGCTTGAAGAGGCCATGAAGGCAAAATACAACGTTGTCCAGTTTGAAAGAATTAGCCTGTGGGAACTCACTTGGCTCCACTCCAACCATGAAAGGTGTTTTCTTAACCAAAGAAACACAAGTAATGAAAAACATTTTCGAGCTGCAGTGACGTAATACGGGTAGCAGTAACGTATTATGGGTCAGTACAGTGCGTTAACTGCACGTTAGCATTCAAGTGATATGATCGAACCGAACTATACTCGGGGACAACTTTCTATGGCAACGCAGTCAAGGCTATGGAGCCGGACCACGCCTTTTCACTGGGCACCTGGAAGTAGTTCAACAAAAATAATTGGCCGGCAGTAACCTCAGCAATTCAAGAATATTCAGTTATGTTTTAGACTTGCATTGATAATGCCACTAAATTGCTAGCCAGAATATATGAAACACAGCATTGTTTTACATTTTCGGATATTTTTGGTTGAGGCTGTCGCTGCTGGCGTCACAATGGTTCCCTCCCAGAGAAAAAAAAAAAAAAAAAAAAAAAGGCGTTTTTGTTTACGGCTTTCGGCAGCTCACCACTTCATTTTCCGCACAAAATTTGTAAAGCTTCGAGGTCTGAACAAACGAAGCGAGTGGTTTGCAACGTGTATACGCCCAAGTGAGACTGATGCAACCGGGACTCTCCGCCGTTTGCCCGTTCGGTTAGCCAGTTTCCTGGCATAAGCGAGCGTGTGTGTAAGCATGTGTGCATGCTGCTCTTTCGGTATACCGCGACCGCGCTTTGTAAGTACGCCGCACATGCCGGTAGTGCTGCACACTAGAAGAGTTTACAGATCGGTGCATTCCGTCAAAACTGCAGCGTTTACAAAATTCACTTCTTTTCTGAACGATAGAGAGTCCACAGTCAGTCTTAGTTCTCCAGTTCACGGCCGCTCGGGCCGTGTCCAGTCAAAGCGTTGGCCTGTGTTTACAAACAAATGAAGCGTGTGGAAGGAGACGCCAATATGCCTGCATGCTCAGTGATCGTGGTTCAGCGCACTCAACCACGGAGCTTATGCGAAGAAATGAACTGTATGAAATGCGTATCGGTTGTGGGAACGCTGAATTATTCCCGCATTCCTCCAAGGAGGTCCCGCTCTCGCGACGGGTGTCGCGGTGCGCATGAGCAGCGGGAGGCGAGACACGGCTGTTTCGTTTTCCCGTGCGCCGCGTAGCCCGTGGGGCGCGCTGCTGTCCGTCGAGGGAGCAGAGGAAGTGGGGGTGGTGTCGTCTTCTGTTTTCCGCCAAAAAAACCTGAGGGGATGCTCTCTCGGGTCCTGACCACCGAAAGAGACAGACGTAGGCCACCCCCAGCCCGGGAAAGCCTGACCGACCTTTTCTATTTTTTTATGTTACCATAATAAGATCAGCCAGTGTGTTTTTGTACTTTTTAGTTATTTAATAAATGTGTTTGATAGAGTTCAGGTCTCCGTTTTCGCCCGAACCGGCCGTGGCCGCTGTCCAGCGCGCCGCAGGTTGGGATCGCTACGTTTCTCACGCGGGAGCCACTAGGCGAAGCCCGCTTGCCAGGCTGAGCGAGTAAGGTGACCCCATACGGTCACGCCGAAACTGAAACCGAAACCAGTTTATTGAGAACTACTTTGCGCAGTAACACAGAGCAGTTAGCTTCCCCCTCCCCCTCCCTCCGTAGCTTTCGCTCCATTGCCACAGAAAGTTGCCCCTGAGTATAGAGGCCCCACTACGAACGCCCAGTCATGCTTCTTGGTGGTAGCTTTGGTCGGCAGTTGCCAATCGAACAAACAAAACTTATGTCATAGAAAAGTTGCCGGAAAGTGGCCGGGGAGTCGCCACTGCCTCGCACGTTTTCTTTATTTCTTCTACTATTTGTTCAAAGTTTGCGATAAAATAACAGTATCATTGTTATCAGGACAAAGCAGTTTTTCCCATGAACCATACTTGTGTTTTGTTTTCATGGCCCTTTTAAGAAGGGACACTGCTCTTAAAAAAACTTAATTTTTAAGTAAACTCTGCGAAACTTGGCAGTCTTGCTGATTTTTTCCCCACTAATTTCAGATTTGGCATTATTTTTGGGTCGGTCAATTAGTTACCAAGATAATTGGAGATAATTAGCCAATTTTGGAGGAACTATAGATAAGACAGTGTTAGCCGTAAAACTGTAATCATTACATTTTCGAATACTATGAACCCCGGTGAGTGCAATGAGTGAATCAGTTTTTTGATGCACCGCTTGGAACTAATTTTACAGCTCATTAAACCTTGGTGGCACCAGTGGCAAAGATGTCCATTTCAAACCCAAAGTTTAATGAGCTGTACAATTAGTTCCAAGTGGTGCATCAAAAAACCGCTTCTCTTATTGCACTCACCATGGGTTCATAGTGTTGGAAAATCTAAAGATTACAGTTTTACGGCTAACACTGTCTTATCAATAGTTCCTCCAAAATTGGCTAATTATCTCTAATTATCTTGGTAACTAATTGACCGACTCAAAAATAATACCATATCTGAAATCAGTGGGGAAAAAAGCAGCAAGACTGACAAGTTTGCCAGAGTTTACTTAAAAATTACAATACGAGTTAATTAATCGGGAACGATTTGAGGTACGTGTCTCTCTATGTTCCCAATCAGTGAAAAGAAACACCAATGTCCCTCACAGGGTTCATTCCTGCTACTAAAAGACTACGGGTATAAAGTGTTGCTGCCCAAGGAATGCCATTTGTTCCACAATACAAGCTTTCAGCCGTGATGAGCTGCTTCTCATTTGCACGCACAACAAAACATTTGGCTGTCAATAGACCACATGCAATCCGCCCTAATGTGTACTGCATATCGTACACCTGTTTTATACCGAGTAAGCGTTCAGATCGCACCACAACAAACATCCCCACAAGAACATGTACTGCACGTATACAAAGAACAAACCCTCAAATCTGGGGGTGGGGGAATGGCAGAGACTGGGGGACTGGCTGGAACTGCTGCTGGAGTAGCACGTACCTGAGGCGCCCCATGAGGTCGAGTTTGTCCATGAGGAGGCTAAGGAGGGTACGACTGGCTTTGCGGTACGCGCCGTCGATCTTCTCCGCGTACGCCCTCTCGTCGGTCGAGTAGACGAGCCGCTCGTCCCCTGTGGACGATGCCTTGGGCTTCTCGCCTGAGCAAGGCAACGAGAGATCGTCGTTACAACAGCGCCCAGACCTTGGGAAAGGCCGGTTATTTCGTCCCACGGTATAAGTCAGCACAAGCCATGGTTTATTCTCCAAACGCTTGCACGAGGTTCAAACGCTTGCATGAGGAAACTCTGGGGCACCTTTCGTGGCAGCCTTACCAATTACACCAGTGAGCGATGTGAGTGGCCGGAGCTGTCGAAATCTAATCTGCTTAATTAACAAAGTTGCACAGACACTGCTAATTTCGCTGATTGGTAGAAGCCTGTAGAGCCCTAGTAAATTATCTGAAGCTTGAAAGAAAACACCAGGAAGACTACACTGCGATGAAGTCATGCTGGTTTATAGAGTGGTTTGGTGTTATTTCAGCCTTCCCAGTTTCGACACGAATTTCTGTGTCACAGTCACTGCCGACATAGTTCTTTGCGAACAATTACGTTAGGCACACAATGCTCCCAACCTGTTAGATGATGCCATACCTGCAGAATTCGTAACGCGTCTTCAAGGCTGACATAAGGTGAATGGGGCAGAGTGATCGGACAATTTTTTACACTCGATTTCAGTGCCCCCAAACCGGCACAAGAAAAATACTTTAAGACTGTACAGCAGGCTCCAGTTAAGATGAACTCAATTGAAACAAACTCTACGGTTAAGAAGAACAACGTTTTGCTCTCTTGTAATGTCCACAATGCAAAAAAACTCCCAGCTTACGACAGATTTCTGATAATACGAACAACTTTTCACAGTCCCCTCAAGTTCACCTTAAAACGGAAGTCTACTGTAGTTGGACACTTAGGTTTCGAAAAGCACTGCCCCTAGAAAACCATTAAACTATGCCTTCCTTTGTCTTCCCTGGAGCCACTTACCGCACTGCAGGATAACGTTCTGGTATTTGCCGGCTACGAGAATCCGGTCTTGGATTGGCTTGAGGAAGGCGGGAACCATCTCCTTGCGCAGTGCGTACCGGGAGTTCCAATAGCTGAAGGCGCACGTTCGTCAAGGTTGGAATTTGACAGATGTTGCACGAAGCACGACAGGCTTTTTTCAAAATGAGCACAGGGCACAAACATCACCGGATCGCATCAATTCCGAAAGGAGCGTAAAAAAAGTGAACAGGATCGACTTGACTTCCCAGTGGCTCGTTTCATTGCTTGAACTGCAGACCAACCACTAACATTAACTTGGAAATGAAACCTAGGTTTCGTTTCCAGGTCAATAAGAAAACAAACTGTTAGCGTCTTATTACTTCTGAAACACTGATTGTAGGCGAGCCAGTTGGTACATATTTCTGAGATTAACAGCGCGAAAGAACGGGACAACAGAGGAGTAGACTAACACAGCGCTGTGTTTGTCTACTCCTCTGGTGTCCCGTACTTTCGCACTGTTAATCTCAGAAATACTTCTGAAACCCACAAGGGTTTTCATGCAGTCTCAGGATTATTCCTTTTTTTGACTAAATGCGATGAAATAATGCATGGAGAAGCATCCAAAGGTGGTCTGTGAATGACATTGCACAGTTCTTCACTTCAAAAATGAAGCCGTGCAAACAGCATCGATTCTAGCCGGCAATTTGTCCCACACCTTTCGCCTCTAAATTTTTTTTTACGTTTGCAGGGGTGAGACAGCTGAATCAGATTTGGGAGCAGTTTTTGGAGCAGCAAAATCTCGATTTTGGAGCAGAACAACCTCGATTTGGAGCAGAAGAACGACATTTATTATGTCACCTTAGAGCCCAAAAAATCAAATTTTTCGCCACTCATGGGGGAAAAGAGCACTCTTTAATTGGTTTTGAACGTACATAACACTGAAACAGCATTTCAGTTTTTTCTACCAGAGTATCACAAGGTACGAACTGCACTACCTTTTTACTAGCCATTTTTAAATTCTTAGGTTCTATGCATAGATAACGTGGAGTTCCGTTGAAAATATCGAACTGAAAAACTAAGTAATCGTAAGGCATTTTTATTATCATGTGAATACCGAAACTATTATTTGTAATCCCAGACTCGTCTTTACGCACAAGAATAAAGCCACGGCAAAAGTTGCGCAAAGCGAGGTCACAGTCGTCGCACCCCACCACACCTCCCATTTCAATCCCCAAGGTTCACTACGATAGTAATTTGAGTAACGTTGGTATATTGTAATGCCCCTCCCGCTTGGCATTACATTTCACTTCAGATCGATGAACCATTATTACTAGCGTGCCATAATAGCTCGTCCCGCTATCGGACACTGCTTGAACATTTTGCGGCGATGTAGCCTGCGCCGCCACTTCTGCAGCGTCGATCATCCCATTCCCGCCGCTCGCAAGTTCACTGTGAAAGGCAACAATAACTCAGCGTTTTATTACACCGCAACGAGTCCGAAATTTCACTTCAAGCACGCAGCGCCCCTCACACTCAAGGCCGAAACATGGCGAATTCGCTGACGCCATGTTGTTTTCGATGAACTCCCGCCTTTCGAGTCGCGCAACTACCCACAACAGATCGGTAAACCCAGCCACCCAGAAATCGGTAAACAGATCGGTAAACCCAGAAATCGGCGAAGAGCCCTATGCCTGAACCGCAAGGAACTGCTTCGCCCGGCCATATTTTCGCATCTTCACCTGTTTTCAGCCCACAAAGATGGCGGCACCCAGTAATGTCATTCCGGAGATACCATAGAGTTAATGGAGATACGGCGCTCCAAAAATTGCCGGTTTTTCATCAACTTGCACAAGCAATTTGACGCCTCAATACACATCAGTATTTTTTCTGTAGGACTTTACAATGGTTTTCGATGGGAAAACTTTAAAAACCCACAGAACATAACATGTGCAACCCGACACTGACTTTCGAGAAAACTACCTCGGTGACAATTTTATGCAGGTTTTTTATAGAATGATCGATCAATTAAACCTTTACAAACATTATCACCTTGCGGGTGCTGGAAAATTATGCCGTCAGAAAGCGTTTTCCCCCAATGAAACTGGCGGGAGCGTTAAAATCCTTGGCTCTCAGACTGTTTTGGAGCAGTTTGGCGCAATTTTGGCAATTTGAGCTTTTGGAGCCTGGCGCAGGAAAACAAATTTGTATCTAGTCTGCGCAATATGCGCAGCTGTCTCACCCCTGCGTTTGCCTCACTCCGAAATATTTTCTGGCTTCCGCACCAGTGTGTAGGGCAAACACCAAATGCACACTGGACATAACGCACTCCATTGTCCGCGTAGAATTTTTTTTTGTTTTTCAGCCTATGAGGAAGTAATGAACCATAAAACTTCACAAACATTGATGCAACAAGGAGCCACAGATAACTCCTTCCAGTTATCCACAACTTAGCCTAACATAAGTGTCTTAACAATGACAATAATCCTTGGCAATCAATACTCCTTCCAGTTATCCAGAACTTAGCATAACATGAGTGTGTTATAATGATGACAATAAGCCTTGGCAACTAATACTTCTTACAGTTATCCAGAACTTAGCACAACATAAGTGTATCTTAGCGATGACAATAATCCTTGGCAACCAATACTTAAAAGATTCTGCAACAACCACACAATTTCCCCGCGGAGCTACAGTCAGTATCGCCCTTTGTACACTTTCGAGAAAGCGACCTCAAAGAAGCTACGTGCTTGCGCTGTAATTTTGAATTTCGAGGGTATTATGCGTCGAAGCTGCCTTTGGGTTATAAGGCCTGCTGTAGTGGACGGTTGCCGGAAAATTCTGACCACCTGGGGGGGTCTTCAACGTGCACCGAAACCTGCTGTACTTGAACTCAATGCAGCCTGAAGTGCTTTTCTGATTCGGTGCAGTGCAACCGAACACACGTTACTATATCCACGCGTTTAAGGGCCTTGTGATTCCAAACAGGGCTTTGCCCTCACGACAACCAGATTTCAGGGAGGAATGCAAAAACGTGAAACAAACAATACTTGCACTGCAAAACACTTGGCAAGATCGTGACAAAAGTATTACAACAACACTGTATACAGTGTAAACCGCTTATAACGTATGTCGCGGGAGCCGCAAAAATCTGCACTATAAGCGGTACCGCACTATAACCAAAACATGCGCGAATCCAACCAAACCGCAATCTACCTCTCAAGTCAGCCTTTATTCATCATCACTCATACGCGCGGCACTTAAAAGCAAAGGCCTGGTGTTTATATCGTATTTTTTTATCACATTGCAAGCGCGGTCTTACAAACAGCGAGCACGGCTCCAACTTCTGTTGTGTGTGTTTTGGAGGATCGTGGCTGCGTTTTTAGCGTCTATGAAGAGATACCGCGGTACGTGATAAAAACGCCAACAGAAGTTTTTTTTTTTTTTTTATTATTACCCCACCTTGTATTCACAATGCCGAAGGCGGCTGCTTATCAGCTCAACGCACTCAGCTTCGCGCGGATCGCTTGTTCGGAAAGAAAATAACGGTGGCTTATCTGCACAACATTCCAAAGCGTGAACCGCATGGAGCGATTTCTTCTCGCGAAAACATGCAGTGCCCGCCGCAGGCGCAGCGACGCCGGCCCAGTTACAACTGGTGTGGTGTGCGGCCAGTGCGGCGCAGTAAGAGGCGGTAACATGGCGTCGGCTGTGGCCGTGAAGTGGTGCGGGCAGCTCCAGCGACCGCTTCTAACTGCTCGCTGAAATGCCGCACGAGGCGCAAGCGAGGATGCTCACACAAGAAAAGAGCTGATAATGCAGGCGAAAAGAGGAATATAAACTACCATCCACGTTGCTTGTGAAAGCGCCCATCAAAATACACCCCGGTGGTAGGCCTAAACATCTCTGGAGCGGCCAGCCGGCTGGTTGGAGTGTTTCGGATCTCCCGCCATTAGGTGCGCGTCTCCCCATTGGTGCAAGTCGTCAGGCTCCTCCCACTGCCATGCACTGCCACGCAAAGAAGCCACCGCGAGCGCAAAATCGTCGACTTGAGCGTGAAAAAAACGCATGCGCAACGCCGTTTTCGCCCAAATCATGTGCGAAAACGGGCCATGCGGTTAACGTTTAATAGAAACAACTTAACGCGCGCGGACGGGGACGGGGGTTGGTATCTTCCGAGGTGCGTCAAGCAAGGTCATTTGTGGTTATCACGTACGCGTGAACTAAAGGGTGCCTATTCTTTTGTTGTGTGTCGATGTTACAGGAGAGCAAGGGGTGCGCACTACGTCAGATGGCCGATTTCATCCCTTTTTTTTCTTTTGCTACCATAAAATGATGTCCCAGCTGCGCCGGTCGATCAGCAGCCCTGCCAGAAAACCGCACCATAAACGGTATTGTGCTTCGGCCAACCGCATCCTAAGCAGTATGCTTTGCATTGAGTTCTATGGGAGGTGAACCGGTGGTCACAACAACCCGTGTTATATCCGGTCCCGCACTATAAGCGGTTACATTATAAATGGTCTACACTGTACTATATGTACTAAAATACAAATAAGCAGAGTACTGCTTAAGAGGACAGGAAAGGATACTTGTCGCTGGTGTCAATGGACATGTCTTCCTTCTTCACGTTGCTCTTGTCCCCAACCAGGAACTGGACGCAAAAAAATAGAAAAATTCCAGTTCAATTTTGCAAAGTTAAGGCTTACTTCACGTAGACAGAGCGGACTGCTTGTAAAGCATGCCGTGGAAGCCGCGGAAATCCCCACCCCTGCCTAAACACGCCATACATCATTACAGCTTTCCTTTCAAGCATTCTTTCTTTAACCATCACCCAAAGGAATAAAAGACTCGAGAAGCATTGTTCCTGTTTTTTTTTTCCCACATCAGCTATTGCGCAATTTTCCAAACTAATCAACTGCTGACGCAGCTACACTTGCCGTTTTTAGGGAGCACGTTTGTCGTTTCTTGGTGTCTGGAGGAACAGATGCCTTAGTGGCAGATTTTTCACTTTTTTGTTTACATTCTACCTAGTTTGCATAAACATAAACATAGCTGCTTAAGACATAAACATAGACCCCATGGCTGCTAAGCACTATATAATTTTTTCTACATACTTCATCTATATAGTTTTGTTTATAAACAAAACAAAAGCAGTACTGCTAATCTGAATGCTTAAGCAACCAGTATGGCAGCCAGTCATGTTTTAAAAAATGTGCTCTTCGGTTTTTTAGATGCGGAGCATCTCATGCTCGGGGCTGTGTCCCTCCCTTTCTCGTTATCGTTGTCCACCGTCCGCCCTCTACTGCGCATGCGCGTCTCTTCAGCCCCGTCAGCGTTTGGGCTGACGTCAGCGCAGTCCACTATAAAAAGAAATAGTTAGGTGGCGCCCGGCTTCGATCCCACGACTCTGTGGCCGCAACGGGAGGTACGTGGCGCTCTTCCCACTGCGCTACAAACCGAGGCGGGAGCATGTGCTACGAACGCGCCTTATGTCCTTCATTCATTCAAACTACATCAATAAGCTACTGATACAACGAAGGCACGCGAAGCTGAACGTCAACGGAAATGACGAACTGAACACTAATGGGAACTTCAGTCGTCCCCATGGCTGCTTCGCATACTACTCAGGGTTCCCCTACGGGAAGAAGGGGCGAAGCCCCTGAGGGGTTGGGGCTGTTGGCGTCTCATGTAGTCACGGTACTAAACCCCCGGAAACTCGTTTTCTAACGCCTCGCTCACGAACGCTTCGTGCGTTCGTGAGGTATACAGCAAAGCTGTATACCTCTACCTCTCAAAGGTTTCATCTCTGTTCGCGAAAATGCCAAGGAACCAAGAATACACTTATACACTGCATGCTTCGCCCCTCCACAGGTTTCACTTTAGTGGAGATGACCCGGGGTTTTTTTTTGTTGTTGTTGTTTTGAAACATTTCTTTCAGGAGTAGAACTAATTGACTTACCTCCTTGAACGGGTCGTTAATGCGGCCCCTGAAGACCCAGTTCTCCAGCATGGTGAAATACGGCACAGACGCCTGAAGGAACAAAAAACCACGAGATATAAAAAAACTATGATGTTGAACCAAAAAAAAAAAAAACTATTCACAGGGCTGCCAGTATACGATGTCTCACAAATCACCCTTCCAAGTGCCCTTATGGGTAGTAGGAAGACACTGTGAAGAAAAAAATTCGCAATTTTCAGACAACAAAAATGCGTAGCCGTTAGCTCCACACCGAGAAAAATGGTTTGTGCGAGACTTCGTTAAGTCAGCTCTGTAGTGTAAAAATCCTTCCAGCCTGCCTTACACATGCTTCAAACGTTTTCACGAACAAGACAAGAGACAAGTGGAAAATTTTTTCGAGAACAAGGACCTCAAAGGTGTTTTGCAAATTAACCTCGGTTTGAAACCTTTCTTGCAATTTATTTTGCAAATTCACAATTACTCTTGAAAATAAAAAGAAACACTTACACCGAAGCGTCGGAGAATTTTCCCAAATGTAAAGCACAACTTGACATTTCTTAACGTATGTCCGGACAATTGCTGTACTCGGTGGAAAATTTAGATTCCACCTCTACAGCTTATTTTAGACGGAGTGAGAGATCTCGTGTTACCACCATTTGTTAAGTATGCCAGGATAAATATTTGTCGTACATACAGATACAACTCGTCATTTAAAGACCAGCACAACCCTGAGTGGAACAGGAATAAGCAACGTAAGAACAAAAATCATCTCAAACTCAGATTTCATGCTCCCTATTCTGTTGACAAAATATTAAACAAAATATAAGATATACCATATTTACTCGATTCTAAGCCCCCGTTTTTTCCACGACTGCGATGCCTAAAGTGAGGGGGTACTTAGATTCGAAAAGCCTAAATCGAACCACAAGCCGACTGTCAGCGGTAGCAAGACAATTTTTTTTGTAGTGTTTGCTAGCTGAAGTTGTTTTTTTTTTTAAACTGTACTCAGCAGAAGTTGGCGCACGAAATAATTCCATATACATGTCCCAATCTCAACGTTTTTATTTATTTTTATTTAGTTATTAAACACTTAAACAAGTTCTGTCAACCTCGTTTCGTCGTCGTTTCTGATGTCCAAAATCATAGGGCAGAAAAAAACATACAGGGTGTAGATGACCGTTTTTGCACTTTTTCTGCATTTTCTGCCTTTGCAGACTACCGGGGCTGGCCTTGAGTGGTATATTATATATATGTACTTTTGGAAGTGCAATCTATATCCAATAAGTTGCCGTATTTTTGCACGTATAACCCGCACCAAAAATGCGAAAATTTCAGTGGCAAAGTAGGGGTGTGAATAATAAGTTTTTTTTTAGTGCAGGTTCACGGCAATGCGCGTTGTGCCGCGAAGCTCTTATGCAGCAACACTGACTAAACCTTCCATGGCAGTGATTGCGCAAAACAAACAAGGACAAGGAAGAAAGAACAAAAACGAGCGCACTCAAACAACTGGCCTTTCTCAGTGAATTGTGGCTTTTGCCTTGCAGTCAGTGTATTCTACTCGCTAAATATACACTTTTTCTGTCTCAATAGCATGTGATGTGTTGCTTGGTGCAGCTTTGGTGCAGCCTTTCCTGTATCAAATGTGCGGGCAACACGCAAGGATTTTTTTTTCTCTTCCGGCGGCCTGAAAGTTGGGGTGCGGATTATATGCAGAGGCGAGTTATACGCGTGAAAATACGGTAATTTGTTCTCGCACTTGGTCCCCGCAAAATTTTTTTTAAAAAAACAATACTTACAGCTTTGGCTAAGTAGAGGCAGATTTCCTTTGCTTTGGTGTCTCTGCAGGTGTGCAAAGCAAAAAACAAAAAAACAAAGTGCATGGACAATGGTAATGAAGTTATGGTGATGGTAAAAAGGCAAAGGAGCTATTTATTCTTCATAACACTTCAGTCACAACTCTAAAACAACTGAAAAACAAGAAAAGGAAGAGGCATTAAGGTTTTGTTATTATTCGAGGAAACGGGGAGAGCTTCCTTACCCAGTCAGAGATGTGGCCCGTTCATGCAACACGCTCAGCGTCCTTCCGCCGTGAGAATTTCCCTGCAGGCAACGTGTAAATCAAGAACCGTGAGCAAGTGAGCCACATTACAAGAAAAAGATATTTACAAGAAAAAAAATATTCAAAAACTCCCCCCAGAGGGAACTGTCTGATAATGCGTAAGCACACCCACAGCTCCGCTAAACACCAGAGTGCCTTTAAAGGGGCCATGCGGACAAAACACAAGATTGGTTCATTCGGAAGATTACCTCGTTAGAATCATACTGACACCACTTTTACCGCACGCTTCGCTCAAACAGGTTATATAATGAGAAAAAAAGGGAATGGCCATGCGACCCGCTAGCTCATTTCCCGCAACAGAACCTATAATGTCATATATGCCCTGCTGTGCGATTGGCTGAGGCCGGCAAAAGCTAACGCAAATTAGGCAGGGCTTATAAGCTTGCTGAACGAGCTGTTTGCGGTTAAATGTAATGCATATTCATCTTACAGCAGTAAGAATGGTGGGGTGAATAATTAAAGTAACGAACGAACACTTAAACGTGCATACTACTGTTGGTACTGGGCACACTATGCTTGTTTTAGCCGCATAACACTGTGGTGCTTGGGGGTTGTCTCACACGACACTGGCCGATTGGAATAAGCAACGATGTCTTATGTGACCATATTTGTCAAGCGAACACCATGTTTCACGAAACAATTACTTTTTGCCGCAACAAAAACAAGCCAGGTGCCAATACGATCAAAAACAAAGCAACGGCGGACAACGGTCCGTGGCTGAGTATGGTAGCGCCATCTGGGAGGACTGACGGTAAGCAAGGCTGCAGAGCCGAATGACGCACTAAGTTCAAATACCCACCCTCATGACTTCATTGCAAACGTCCCGAAAACAGATGATTTGGCGGGAGAATCACAATTTTAACCTAAATCAATTAATTTGTCAGTGAATACGGCATCATTCGCTTCTGGACAAGCACTGGGGGCACTATAAAATACGAAATCTTTCGAATAAAACAAATTTGCACTTTGTCTGCCTGGCCTCTTTAAAAAGGTGGCCTTGGCCACCATTCATACAAGAATCACGCGGAGGACATTGTTCAAGTAGCAGTGTAAGCAAACCTGACATCAAAGGTTAAAGCCCTAGGGTTTTTATCAACTGCCCACTTAAAACCCCCCCGTGCCCTAGGGCACGCTTGAACACTGAGCGCCTTCAGAGTCAGCATCATCACCAAAGCAAAAATGCATTGATGAGAAGATTTTTGTCAGGGTACATAAAAGCCGCCTTGTATGTAAATACAAAGACCTTAAGGTCTGTTTAACGTATATCCATCTGCACTGTTACAGAACGACAGACATGTGTCTTCGCTGAGTCTGCATACAAATGCTCTCGCGTTCAAAAAGCCCCCCATGGTGGAACATTTGCCACATTTCACGTAGTTCCAGTATCCATTCTGTAACGCCAACTTGTGCCACAGAACAGAGAGCAGCCACCACCTAAGACCACTTCCCAAGCTGGCAATGAACTGAGACAAGACCACACCCACTTCCTCCATCTCCTCTTCCCTTCGTTCCTCGTCACTTCGTCACTGATACAGATATCTGATACTACTTATTCTACCTATGAAGCAGAACTCAGCCACAGAACCAGAGAATGCCCCTCCCCCTCTATTTCCTCGTAGAAAGCGTTTACTCCCAAGACAATCCCATTCTCCTAGGACAGTTATCCACTAACTTGGATGCTATTCAATCCGCTGCCTACAGACAAGGACAACCCTTCTCCCCTTGAAGATTTGAGAGAGAGAAAGAGAGATATATAGACAAAAAGAGATATAGAGAGAGAAAGGAAAGAGAGAGAGAGAGAGAGCACCCACCGCCCAGACGGCCTGCGCGCAGCCGGCCAGCACGCCCATGTAGGCCAGTGCAGGCTGGACGTAGAACCAGGCCTTGGGCAGGCTGAGGGAGCCCTGGTTGAGCAGCTTGTGCTCCAGCTGGGCGATCAGCGTCAGGTAGTCCTCCAGGAGGGAGCGCATGGCCGCTGCCAACGCCTGGTTCACCAGGCCCTGGCCCCGCTCCTCCTTCTCTGCAGGCGGCAGTGGCGATGACGATGATGAGGACGATGATCGTAGCCGTAAATATCGGCTAAACTGCATCATCCCTTAGTAATATTGTTACAAACAACTCAACGGCAACCACTGGGGCCTGGTTGCCCAACTAAGTTCCTTTTTTCTTTCCAAAGCAGAGGCCACAAGCGGTGATGATGAGGATAGTAGTCGTTACAATCAGCTAAAATGCATTATCCCTTAGTAATACTAATGCAAACAACTTCACGGCCACCACCAGGCCTGATTGCCCTGGCCACACTCCACCTTCTCTGCAATACAGAAGGGTGATGATGATGATAACCATCCCACTTAGTCTTTTCCCCAATACTGCCCTGTCTCCACGTAATCCTGCTGCAAACAACTCAACAGGCCATGACCACATGCTTCCTTCACTACAAGGCAGAAACGGTCAGGTCACCATGATTACCATCACCATTGCTGTTACCATAACCTGTTTCCACAAAATTTCCACATCTCCCAGTGCTACTGCTGCAAACGACTCACTAATCCTGGATATTCAGGATATTAGGCTTCGTCAGGTGCAAAACCAGGATGAAAGTGATAGTGGTGATGATTATGATGATGACTGCAATACACTTGATTTCACAAAACTGCCTGATCTCCTATACTCGGGAACAAGTTAAAAACGGCAATAGCTGCTCATGTGCAGTATCACTCCACCTAACCGACGGACCAGGATGTCAACAGGCACATGCTTTGAAAAGAGACTGCTACAAATGCGTGATATCGTATGCCTTTTCTCACGTCGTTTGTTTGTAGTAGCTGCAGCAGTTTACAGGCATATCAGGTCCAAAAAGTTACGAAAACAGCTTGTGCCACGTTCAAAATATTCCCTGTAACGTTCTACTTGTGCTGCGCGGAGTAACATCCGGCTGCGGTGATGAGGCATAGCGGCAACTTCCGTTGCCATTCTTAAGTTGTAACCGAGTATAGCGTGACACCACTGCAAATGAGTCAATTCTCCTGGATCTCCAGGATGTACGTCGTCAGATGCGAAACAAGAATAGAAATGATGATGATGATGAGGCTAACCCCATAACATTTGGTAGTTTATATGAAACTGCTCAATAACTTCCCGCACCTCTTGGAAACTTACTGCGAGCAACTGAAATTTTGCTAACTTTCCTAGTTGCACGCGAGATGAAAACTAGAATGAAGGCGGTGATGATTATGATGATGGCCGTTACAATCAGCTGTTCTCACAGGTCTGCACCACGCTGGCTTAATCTCCCATTTATGTTTCCACTGATAACACACTTTTTTGAAATTTCTTAGGCGTAAGCCCTCCCCAGATGAACAACTATGACTGCAATGATGATGATGGCGATGATGGCATATTCTAAATTACAACCGGCAATTTTGACAGGGCTGCATGGTACATGCACACATCTTGTAACAATGTCTCCTTGTATACCTGCAAAGTGCAGAACCAGTCAAGACACCCTAGATTACTCTCCACATTCTCATCGCATCACCATGCCTTTTGTCTTCTTTTCAATCCATTCTCTTGAGTACATAGGTCATAGCACCTAAGTGGTTTACCCGGCTAGCATTGGCAGTGTCATTGAAGAGCATTTCTTCTGTCCCTCGTGTTATACATCTTCAAACGACTCCATTTTTAGTGCAGAAGCATTCTTTAACGAGGTCTTCTATAAAAACAGTGTAGTGCCTTGTATCCGCACAAAAATGTACAATTGGTGGAATTAACAAATTTAATCTTTATAACAGTGTAAATCACCTGATTAACTCTTGAAGTTTACAGCAATACTGCTAACTGGGTGCTTAATCTTTTATGCAACCATAATCTACAGGAAGACAGGGGTGCAATAAGGGTTGCTTCACGTTTGTGTTGCTTCAGAGGTTATGAAAGCTCAAAATTCATCATTAAAACACGGAATTAGAAGTTTGCGTCTTTTTCTTCAACCATGAACTTCGGAGTCTGTTTCATAACACCGTTAGACTTTAGTACAGAATTCGTCATTTGAAGGACAAAGGACCTAATATGAACGAATAAGTTACCTAGGCGTCTAAAAGCTTCACACCCACTTCTACTCACCTGCCTCCCTTATCACGACATTCAAACGCAATCACAAGACCCAACGAAAATTGCTAAGCAAGGGCTTCCTTGTGGATTAATGGTCCCCATGTTCACACTCATCTAACATACCAACACCAGAGCCACTTTAACTGAAATGCTCTGCAGGAGCATAACAAGCCAGGACTACTCACCTTCCACAAACTGCACTACGAGTGAATGGTGGCTGCAGAGGGGGAAAATCTTCTTCACCATGTCCCGCAAAGAAGGCTCTGCACACATGAACAGAGAAATCAGCATTACCATCAGCAGCACCATCCCACACATTCATCAAATACGCCTACCCAATTATGTCCCCCTTTTCCCCCCCAATCACTCGAATCCATTTATTGACAATCAAGTTTCTAGGCACCACTACTCACTCCTCAATCGCTTCGCTGTTCCCCCTTCATCAACCTCTTGCACATCAATTGAATCAAATGCCCCACCCCACAGATTTTCCCACCAAAACAACCTATAGCTAAATCTGGCACTAGTGTCTACGGAAAGGTGCACTACAAATGGCGCGGCACGGCTGAGAAACGTTCCAATCTTACTTGGCTTGGCACGAGAACAAGCTGAAAAGATGCCCGTGGCTGCGAAAATAAAAGCTTTGTTGCTAGAAGTACATCCCAAATTGTGTTATCCGTGTAAAAGTATAGTTAGTAAACATTTGTCCAGCAGCAATGCTTAAAACGCCACATCATCAATCTCAAAAAAAAAAAATTGTCAGTGTTCTGTTGTTGCTTCTGTCTGTTATTCTATCTGCTGTAACACTTTACCCCTACAGGGAGCACGCCTTCATACAAATCAGAGCTAAGATTACGGTATGTACAAATCACAGATAATGATCATAGATAACAATAACACAACATTGATGATAACAGATAAAAAGCCGTTTGGCCGAATTACATACGCAGCAGCACACTGTGTTCTACGCATGCAAAAAATTCATGCGTGCCTAAACAGCTTACTGGAAACTTTGTATTAGTGATAAGCCAGATGCCGGGGAAAAAAAAAATCGATAAGGGAAGGGCGCAGCTGACTGGCCGGTAGAAATCGCAAGCCAGCAGAAGCCAAGTCGCAAGCCAGGCCAACACTCGCGACAACTTTTACGATGGCTAGCGTCATGCGGAAATATAAAAAGCGCACCCACCGGCCGACTCGTCGACGGTGAAGGTTCGTTCACTTTGCAAGCTGAGGAGCGGTTGGGAACGAATGTAGGTGCCATCCACACCCTTCGGTGAGATTGTAGGAAGAGAGAGAGAGAAAGGGAAAGGAACACGGGGCAAAAAAAAAGGTTTATAGAAAAACGTTTTTCAACACCCACAACAGTTGCACAACATCACACACAGTGAATTCCCTCACTGTAGGGTTCCTTTTTACAAATCCACAACCAGTTTTTCGCCTTCATTTGCAAGAACACCACCAAAAAAACTAAAGCTGTTCCACTCAATGTGAAAGCTGTTGGAAGTGCCGAGCAGTGATTCGCCATAATGAGCTGTAGCGCTGCTGTCCTCTCACTGCTACCACCCAGTGCAATTCCTCCAATTTCCCGCCTTCGCAGTGCTCGCACACCCCCTGCCTGAAATTGCACCAGCGGGAGTTCTGTTATTTTTGTGCTCGCTTTTCCTCCCGCACGTGCCGGCGTTGCGCCGCCACTGTTTTCACTTACTATCGCAAAAACCAACCCACCGAGTGTTCCTAACTAAACGAGTGCGGGCGCTGCCGGTTATTACGTATATTTTGCCTCAAATGTACCTGCAGTTTTCTTTGCGCCAAACAATGGGGAGATGTAAGACAAGTGCCAGCGGTTCTCGAGTTTTGAAGGCTTATGACTATATAAACCTTTTGTCTTTCGAAGCCTTTGGGTTACGCCGCGACGACAGAACACCGTGTGGCTTGACTTGAGTACGGCGAGCAAGCTATGATGACAAGGCGAGCTGCTAAAGTGCTCTGCACTTTAAATTTTCTAGACTTTGCACTAGGACAGAAAAGAAGCTGAAGCAAGCAGGGTTCAGACTTAGAAGCCAGTTTTGTCGACAGCTGCATTCCCCCCTCGTCCCGCTGTTGTTCTGTGGCGTCGTGTTTATCGCACTCTAATTTCCAGAACAAGTACGCCCCAACTTGCAAAAACATGTTTTACTGAAGCCCCAAAAGAGAATTGCCACACACGCCCCATCCGACTGCTTTACTAGAGTCGTGCTACATTACTAGCATACTCCTGGTTCCTTCTGGCCTGTTCCAATCCCCCCATACTGTGGAGTTGCAACACTCCTCACTTTTGGCCAGGAACTTTAAGGGCACTGCAAATCGTGGCACCATAAAACGGATTGGCCAAGGGGATTGGCCAAATGGCAGATTACACATGAATAGCAGCAGCATCTTGCACTGAACAACAATTTAGCGTGAAAGGCCCACTCTTATGAATGAAGCAAAGTCATAGCGTGCTTTGTATAATGCCTTTGGGCACTTTGGAAGTTTAATCAGCTTAGGAAGAAATAAACAGAAAGAAGAATAAATAAGTACCGTCATGACAAACAGAAGATCTTCAAGAAGCTTGTATTCTTGTGTGGCCACCGGGAGGGCTCCGATTGGCTCCGCCTGTAATACCGCAAAACACAAAGAGCAATTCACTACGGAAGAAACCCACGCAGGTTTTGTGGGAGCAAACGTAACTTCTGTGTCAATTCAAACCCTTTCTGAAAAGACGGTCTTTTTGCGGTAAATTATTTTCGATGCTCGAAACTTCAAGCGCTTAATCTAATAAGCTCCGGTGTTTTTTTCCTGTGCTTGCAACGGAGTCACTGACTGTACACTTTGTGTGTCTTGTTCCGTTTTTTTAGTGCGCTCCCATACCAAGCGTTCACGGTGATGTCTGTATCTCACATCCCCGAAAGACATACACAACTTCTCCAACCCCAGTCAATACACAAACTCTTTTCTCAGCAGCACAGAATAACTTAGACCTTGCCGAGTCACTAATGACTGGGAGGAGCCCTCTAAGCAAAGGACAATGTGAAAAACGATACACTCGCAATAAATGCAATACAAAGACACATTGAAGCCGTTCGTTCCACTCAACGTGAAAGCTGACGGAAGTGCAGAGAAAGTGATTCGCCATAATGGGCTGTGGCGCCATTATCTGCTCACTGCTACCACCCAACGCATTTCAAATTTCCCGCCTTCGCAGTGCTCGCACGCCCCCTGCCTGAAACTGCGCCAGCGGGAGTTCTGTTCTTCTTGTGCTCGCTTTTCCTCCCGCACGTGTCAGGGTTGCACTGCCACATTTTTTTGCTTACTGTCGTAAAAACCAATCAAACGAGCGGTCCTAACTAAATGAACGCAGATATTTGAGTATATTTTGCCTCAAATGTACCTACAGTTTTCTATGCGTTAAACAACGAGGAGATGTATGACAAGCGCCAGTGGTTTAAGAGTTTCGAACGCTTATGACTATATAAACCCCTTGGCTATCGAAGCCTCTGCGGGACGCTCCACAGCGGTACACCGGGCGCTACTTGGGTCCGTTATCTCGCTACGCCGCCTGATTCCGGCAGTCGCTTGACATCGAGCGTTACAGCGAGGTACGGCAACAAGGTGAGCCCCTAAAGTGCTCTGCACTTAAAACAAAGAAGTTTTCATGGTTAAAATTGAACCTGGATCCCTTGCGTCAGGAATCCGTCGTCTATCCGATTGCAGTATCATAGATTGCGCATTTACTGTGGGTTAGTGGTGCGGCATTGGCTTTCGACTTTGGCTGAGTTGAAGTGGACTTTGGACTGTAGGAGCATAGATTTTTTTACTATAATTTGACTAAGTTTGCACGAACAAAGCACCGCTTTTTAACCATCTTTCTCTTAAACAATCGGCTTTGTTTTTAACCCTTTGAGGGTCGAATTTTTTCGCCAAATGCGTCCCCCCAGGATAGATTTTTTTAATTGCCGATTTAAATTCTCAAACGAATCTATATCAAGAAAATATAATCAAATTTTTTTGGGTGACCGTAAAGGGACAAAAAACCCTTTGTGTTGTTACATACACGTGGTTTATTATGGCGTTACCCAAGAAAAATTCTAAATAAAAATGAGAGAGTAACAAGCCAGCACCTTTTGAGTGAATCAAAATCAGACATCAGTTTTGCGGGCGCAAAAAGCGGTAAGCGCCCGGAGGACGATAACGAAACCAGCCGCTGCACTCCCGCCGGCGCGCGCGGCCGGATGCGGGAGCAATAGATGGTGCACCGCTCATAAAATACAAAAAAACGAGAAAAGAGCCTCATCAGTTTCGCAGGCGACCTTGGTCTGTGGCAGGCGCAAGAAGCGAGAGACGCCCGGGTACTCGGTGGGCGATACCCAGTGCGCCCCCTCGTTAGCAGATGCGCAAGCGATAGCCGGCGCGCCGAAGTACCGTATTTATTCGAATCTAAGCCGATAGTTTTTTTGAAATACTGATATATCAAACTCCAGGGTCGGCTTGGATTCGAGGATTTTGAAATACACGCCAATTTCCAAGTGAAGTGGCGCGCAGCTAGCGCCAAGGGAGCTAGGGAAGTGGCGCGCAGCTACCGCCACCCAGAAAAGAAAGTATTGTAGCCATTACTAGATGAGCCAGTAGCCACTTAAGGGCCATAGGCCGCCATTTTGAATTGTGCGGACAGTGGCCTGCGTGCGGTGTGGCGTTCAGTTTTGACAGCGCAAAAAGAAGCGGTGCCATTATAGTGCCGCTTTTAAAAGAAAAGTTGTTTTAGCTGCGGAGTTGTCGTCGAACGTTCAAGCCGGGCGGGACTTCGGCGTGGATGAAAAAAATGTCCATCGTTGGAGGACGCAACAGGAGAGGATATTTGCGTGCGCCGCAACGAGGTTGGCAATCACCGGACCACGAGAATGCCGTCACCATGAAATGGAGATGGCATTGGCTGACTTCGTTCAGATGCAGCGAGCAGCTGCCCTTCCAATAACGACGGAAGTGCTCCAGGCAAAAATCAAGGGAGCTTTTGACGGAACGAGGCTTATCGCGGGGCACACTTCAAAGCCAGTCGGGGCTGGCTACAGAAATTCATGAAGCACTTCGGCTTTTGCCTCCGTCGTCGAACCTCAATCGTCCAGAAGTTGCCCGGTGATTTTGAAGAGAAATTGATTGAGTTCCAGCACCGCATCTTCATGTTCAATAAACATGTTTTCTTTTTGTGAACGCTGACCTCGCCTTTTTGTTCGGCCTACATTCGAGGTAAGTTTTTTTTTTTTTTTTTTTTTTCCGCGCCTTCGGACTTTCGGGGGTCGGCTTAGAATCGGGGCCGGCCTAGATTCGAATAAATACGGTAAATCAAAAAATAAAAAGAAGAGCCATCGGCACAAGAAAAATTTTTGACGTATTTCCGAAGTGTGGCAGCACATTACAAGCAAGAGAAGTTGGTGAAAAAGGCGCGCTTTTTAAAGATACAAGCGCTGCTGTACATGTACGTCATTGACCATTTTGAAAGTGTTTGCCGATGCCGTACATGTACGGCCGTGACCCTCAAAGGGTTAACAGCAGAGCTCTTTCAGTTCCATCCATGCCAGGAGTTGATCAAAACTCTCTGCAGCAAAGAGGAGAGGAAGAAAATGCTATGCCGAGAAGTTTGATGGAAAGTGGGGAGGAGGCAAGGAGCCGAAGAGCAAGTGTGGGGAGTGCTCGTCGTGGCATAAATGTTCGGGTGGATAGGTGCGCATCTGGGATTGGTTGCGCCAGTGATGATTTAAGCCCTGATGTGCAGGTGTTCTCCTAGTTGAGAGAGATGCTCTGCGGCATCAGTGTCCGATTTACCGATAAGATGGGCAGACCTAACAGAAGCCAAGTTAAAGCTAGTAACGACCACCAGGTCCGCTGTTTCTCAGTCTTTGCATCGCAACTGCAAAGGTGGTTGAATCTTTTTTTATATGCGAGGATGTTTTGTTTCTGTTGTGCTAGCAGCAGCTCGAGCCTACATGTTCTGTTTTGGTGTTTGCTTCCGCCTAACCTCTCTTTGCCACCACTTTTAGCACTTTTCTTTTACTTGCTACGGTAACAACCAACTCAACCTGCATTCCCAGTTAAAAGAACACTGGTATCTTTGGCTGTGTCCCTATGTTGTACCTTAAATAGGCCCGTGGTTTCCTCTGCGCTCAATAATGTGGACGTGAACGAGCCATTGGCAGTGATTTAGTAACGTAATTGACTGGCCTAGCTGGTATTGCATTATGTACAATTCAGCGCAAAAAAGCGCTCCTGTGTTGCGTCTTTTCTAGTCCCTGTCTATTTTTGCGCTGAACTGTACATATTGGCAGTGGTTTTGCTCGTTTGGAAAAATCCTGTCTCCGAACTTCGTGGTCAAGCGTTCGTTCACTTTGGTTGGGTGGTTGGAACGAGTTGCAGACAGACAGACCAAAATTTTCACATGTAAGAAAAAAAGGCCCCAGAAAGGCTATCACCACTAGAATTCACCACAAAAATTCACCCACCCGGGGATCCGCCAACATGTGGGACTCGGGTGCAAAGTCCCAGGACACCTTCATATCGTCTTGAATCGACCCCAGGTGCATCAGATCTGAAAGAAAGAGAGCCAAACAGCGAAAGGAAAGTTGGGCTAGGAGGCAAGGGACAGAGCGAACACACAGCTGAGTGTCCCAGATCTGTGACGTGCCCGCCACAATCGTGACAAAAAAGAGAAATCCTCAGCTCAAAGGAGCCACGAGGTTAAATACAAGTTTGGTTCATTTAACGGGGCAGATGGGTCTTTGGGGCCGAAAAACGGTCAAAAAACCGTTTTCTGGAAAATGGCATTTGCGGCATCCACATCCATTTTTCTATCAGTCTGCAAATTTACTCATCATAAGGCCCCATATTTTATTGTGAATAGCATTTTAAAGCGCGCTTTACAGCTCAGTTCGCGTTGATATTGATGATGAAAAGGTACTTTTCTAGCAATGCTAAGCTAGCATTTCGCCCTCAGATATATCGGCACCCAGAGCAGGTACAACCGTAAGTTTTTTTTTCCTTTGATACCTAAATGTAGGGAGAATACAATTTTGGAAACAAAATTTTTATCAAATAGTGGCTTTGAAAAATTATTGTTGTGTTCAAATGACGCCACCTTTGAGCCATTTCTGGCAGAGCGTGGGAGGAGTGAAGTTCAGTGTGTTGTAAAATAACCAAAAAATAGCTAAATCAAAAAAATTCTTCCGAAGTTGTATTCTTTTAGTCATTTGTCTGCCCAGCCAGGGGTAACTCCCCTGCTGTATACAGTGGTTATTTTGTAATTGTGAACCAAAATAATGGCAATTAATCATTATCTAAAAAAATAATCAACTTGCATAACATGTAATTGCAGATTTGAAATCAGCAGAAGAAACTCCATAATGCTGTGCAGTTTCATTAAAATTGGTTCGTAAATTAAAAAATAGCTCTAAGACCGGTCTGCCCCTTAAAGGGACCCTGCAACACTTGCCATCGACTACTAGTGCTGTATTTTGGGATAAAGTCTATTGTCCCAGAAATCTCCTCCCGCAAGAATTATGAAAATCCGTTCACAATTAACGAAACTACGCGCGATGAGAAATCGCGCATAATCGTTCCCTCTCAACTCGAGCGCGGACAAGGCGACGAAAGCTGCGCGCTCTCTCCCGAAGAGGGGGGCGGCTCGCGGCGTTCTCTTCGGCGGCCTTCGATATATCACATGCCGGGTAGTTTTCTCCTTCTCTCCGCAACGCGGAGAGGGATATTTCCGGTCTGGTGCCACAAAAAAGCAGGCATGGGTGCCTGCTCGCAAGTGCGCGCTCGGGCTGGTAGGGCGTTTTTGAAGCAATAAACATTTGTAGTCGAGTGGTCCCGTTGAAAGGGAAGTATTGAGCTCATCACTCAAACTCCGCGCGCACTCAAAACACAAAATAAACGGCAAAACTGTGCCTACAGGTTCAGGCATAGAAGAGGTTCGTACAGAGCGATGACGACGACAGAAATGGGAGAATCTAGCCGCGAAGTTGACCAGTGACAGCCGATCGGGCAGCCATGGCCTATGTGACGTCCCTTAGGCCATGCATAATGAGGACAACTGAAGAGAGAGCGGTTTGTTTTTCCGCGTCTTTCACATCGATTTGCGCGCTCACCGCTTCACGTGCACGTGTAATATTTGGCTCAGGTATTCCTGGCAGTGTAATCTAAACGTCGCGCAGGTTTACTTGTACTGCTCAAAGAGTGTTGCAGGGTCCCTTTAAAAACGACTGCTTTGGACCGATGTCACAAACACTGAAGATCAAGGGAAGCAGACGAAGCAATGGCGGCTCTCCAGCCACTGTCCGGCGATTTCTCTATGACGTCACAAAATCTTGGTGCGATTTGCGGCCGTCGACCAAACTTTCCCTAAAACGCACGACTGGCCAATTGTAGTGGGGCCTTCAGCTCCATTTGGTTTTATCACTTGAATGCTAATGTAATGTAATGTAGTTAACACATTGATAACTATGCTTTGAGTGCTGGCCTCTACTGTATCACTCCTGACCACATTACATCACTTTAGTGCAAAATTTGTTTTTCGATATTTCTTGTGCTTTCTCGGTTAAAAAACAACTCTCATGGCCGGAGACTACAGCACAGCAGCGTTCTGCAAAGCTCCGCCATACCCCACAATGCTGAATGATGCCATCTAAGTTACACGACATCAGCTTAAATAGCTAAAAAAGAAAACAAAAAAACTATGAAAGAGTTATAAATGCGGCCTTTAGGCCTACCCACAACTGACAACAAACACCAGGCCAAATTCCCAGCACTTTGCTTTTAAACTGCACCTTCAGCGGAGCCATTCAGCTAAGATGATATTTAACCCCATTCTGTTGTGATAAGGGTTGCGACAGGGGTGTCGTAAACTACCCATTTCCACTACTTATTTGCAGCAGCAGCTAACCCTGTTGTCGTGTCCCAAACAACAGTGGGGGGACAAAACAATCGCCGACTGATTTGACCCTTATTTGGCAATGGAAGTCTTTGGGCTTGTTGGTTCATATCACCCAAACAAAACAGTGCTCAGCACAGGACGAAGTAAGAGGCTACACACACACACCGCACTATGTGTGGGTAGCCTTTTGGGTAATACGCAAAATTTGAGTATTAACCCACCCCCCTCCAAGTTCACTCCCAAGTCCTGTGAAGCCATGCCACCACAGAGCCTTTAGGAGATCTGCTGGAACACACTATGTCATGAATGACAGCTCAACGAATGAGCCTATGCTGCTCCCGTGCGAAGCAATTGGCATTGACCTCGCATCAATACCGCGTGAGAGTTTACAACAGGAAAGCACGACAATGTGGTTGGGCCCGCCCTACTCCATCAACACACTACTAACACAACAACACTTCCACTTCCGCACTTTCGTGTATTCCTTTAAATTCCCTAAGGAGTACCTATGAGAAGAAAAATCCCCAGAGTAGGCGGCAACAATGTGAATTCCTTCCCCCCCCCCCCCCCCCCCCGTTTTGTGAGAAAAGGTACAAAAAAGTGCTTATTGGACGGAGTGCTTATTGAATTGAAAACTCCAGCATTAGGTTCATTATAGTATTCTGGTTAATTGTTTGGCGAAAAATCTTGAGATGCCATCTCAGGTATGCAACACTGAAAGGAGCACTGACACCAATTTGTGGCATTAATATTATTGCACAGTTCACTTCCTTCACTCAACAGAATACCCTGGCTGAAATATGAGCGGCCTGCGACGCGAAGAACATACTTCAATTGGATCTCATTTATCGCGCCGACGGAGCAGCGCGCGAAGCGGCACTCAGCAAATGGACATCAGCGTGACATCACCCCATGAAGCCAAAAGAAGTGACGCGACAGCGCTCCTCAAAAACTCGTGACGTCACTTCACGCGCGCGGCCCCAGGAGCAGCGAGCGGGCACAACACCCTCTCAAGCGGGCGCCGGTGACGTCCGCACAAAGCGGTGAGGTCAGGCAGGGATTCTGTCATATGCGCCGTTCGGGATGAAAGCGCGGGAATTTGAAACAAATGATTTTCAGGCTGTTCAATGTAATTAACTATCGCGCGCTGAAGTATTTGAAGTGCTGTTTCGGGTTCGCCAGACTATTAAGCATCGATAAAAGCAATAAAAGTGTAACATAAAATTTTCATGTCAGTGCTCCTTGAAGATGTGTAGTGCGGTTCAGCGCCACTCGCCTTAAGAAATGTACATACGCTGCAGAGAAAAGCAACCCGGGAACATTTTACGTTTTAGAAAACATAGCCCCTGCAACAGGTATGGAGCATGCATTTGACTCCTGGATTTTTGCTTTTTAACAGATATGACTCTGTCCGTAAAGTCCGTATCAGTCCATAAAGGATCAAAACAGAACACTAGGAGCACCCCACCTGGCTTGGTGCGAAGTTCACTGTTGACGGCTGCCGCAAAACTGGTCAGTGACGTCGCTGAACTCGCCGTGACGTTGCTGACACCGGTACCAACCTTCTTCTGGACATCGCCCTTTGAACAAAGGCGTAACACAGACACACTCCATCAGCAAAAAAAAAAAAAAAAGGCAAAATTAATTCTTATAAACCGTGTATTGAAAAATAAACAAGCTGGGTGATACCATATTTACTCGCGTAATGATCACACTTTTTTTCCAAAAATATGATGCAAATTTAGGGGTGCGTTCATTTATGCGAGGTAAATTTTTCGCGAAAAAAGTTTCAGCGCAGAAAACGCAAGTTGCAGGTCAGAATGTTTACGATAAGTCTCATGACCATAATAAACATAACTAAATAAAAACATAATGAAAACTCCACCGAATGACCACCAAGTGACACAAAATGCAGTGTTTTCATTACGGAACGCGCCGGAATTACGGAACCCACCGGAACGAGTTTGATGCGAGGTGACAACAGGTCGACCAATAAGTGGCTGCTGCTGTCGCAGTGTGGGACATCAAGACACAGCTGCCGGCGCAGCAAGCCGAGCGCGTCTTTTTATAAGTCTTGCGAGTACATTACGCGCATTTAGTGAGAGTTTCTTCTGCACCAATAATGAACTCATGCTTGCCGATATCGCTAATATCATCAAGTCCGCGCAATAACGTAGCCATGTCCATTTTGAAAGAGGAGGAAACTAAGGTAAGCATGACCATCATCATCTAGACTTGGCACACATACGGCATATGGCTGCAGCAAGTTCAGGGTGCAATCATTGCGTGGGAAATAAAAAGGCTTATTTTGATGACAAACTCTAGGGGTGCGATCATTACGCGAGTAAATATGGTAAGTGTGCCCCAAGTACCAATTTTAGATGCAACAGGCATTTGAAGGGGCCATGGAGACAAAATATAATTGTTCAGTTTGAAAGAAGCTGAGCGTTTGGTGGTAACTCACAGAGTTCCATTCTAGCAAAGAAAGACGTTTTTCACACTATTTTTAAATAAAAAAAAACTTTGCTTTTAAGGTTATTATGATAAAAATGGGAGGATATATGTAGTTTTTCATTATGATTGTAGATATAAAATTTGTTTTTGTGTAAAACGACTACATTGAAACTTATTTGTATTTTATATTTGATATTTTGACAGCTTTCGTAAGAAAACTGCTGGAGTGATGCAGCTAAACAAGGTATCAGTGAACTGTGCACAAATCAAGGAGTGCAATAAGACTAACCCTGGTATTCTGAATCCTACCTCCACTCGAGCCTCCAGTGGAGGAGAGCCTTGAAATCGACTTCCCCATGCATAAGCATAGCAGAATCCTCCCCTCAGCCGAGTGGAGGGAGCAAGTGGAGTGGAGGAGGAAGAGTGTCATTCTATCCGGTCTGTAGCAGTAGTTACAACCATCTAAAGTTTGGGCCTGGAAGGCTGGTTTTTCTAGTTCCCACCTTTCATGCCCAAACTTTAAATGGTTGCAACTACTGGTTGTAAATGGTTGCAGAGGTTTGAAGACCAGCCCCTTCAAACTGAAGAAAGCTATACTTAGTCTTCAATGCCCCTTTAATCTGAGCTAGGATATTGTCCATCCGAGCTTCCCAACTTGTGGAAGGCAGTACTGAAAGAAATACCAACCTTGAGACTATCGTTCTTCTGTGGTAGCCGCTCGCACGCGACGTCCTGGACATGTTTCTCCTCCCGCGCCTCTCGCTTGGTCCTAGTGGTCACGCCGGTCAGATTGACCTTGGGCACCGCAAAAGTCTCCGCATTGCCCTTCAGGTCGAGCTCCTTGCGCCGACGAGCGCGCTGAGCAGCCATGTCGGCTCCGCTGGCCGAGATGACCTTGTTGGTGCGGCTACTGTCGGCCGGAACGATCTTGCGATGGCTGGTCTGGAACAAGGCGGGGAAAAGGAGCAGCCAAGGAGCAACAAGTTAGTCTACTTCGTTTTTTTTACGGGTGTTTTTATTAACAACACCCTGATCACCGCACTGATGAAATCAGCGGTGACTCGCAACTCAGCACAGTAGCCACAACAAATTGACTACGTGTTTGCTTGGCAAATGTCGTCGAAAGGTGACAGCCTTCTGCTGCCCCTGAAATGTAACATCTACTTTCCTCCTCTCCCACCCCTCAATCTCTTCCCTCATCCTCTCACTCCTGCCAAGATAAACGTTGATTGATTGATTGTGGGGTTTAACGCGCCGACACAACGCAGGCGATGAGGCGCGCCGTAGTGGAGGGCTCCGGATTAATTTCGACCCCCTGGGGATCTTCAACGCGTGCCAAAATCTCGTACACACGGGCGTTTTTGCTTTTCGCCTCCATCAGATGAGCGGCCGCCGCAGCCAAGAATCAAACCCGTGACCTCATGCTCAGCAGCACAACGCCTTAGCCACTGAGCCACCGCGGCGGGTCCAAGATAAATGTGATCGAGGTTAACCCAATTGAATTCCATTTTTTTTAATATTCGCAGTCTCACGTGCTAGCTCTCAGGACCTTTCATTTCTGCTGTGCTTGGAGCAGCTTGAGCCAATATCTTTTGTTTGTGTCTGCTTTATCTCGCCTCTCTGTGACACCATTTTGAACTCTTTTTTTCTTTCACTACAATAAAGAACAACGGTACTCTCAGTTACGTACTTACATTCTGCCCTGTATACAGTAGCCAACCATTTTTTCATACTCGCTGGATATTCCAGACTTTCCTGAGGAACTGCCAGTTGTCCCGTAGGAGTAATGACTCGCGGATTTTTCGAACTGCTCTTTAATTCGGACTATTTTTCGTTGCCATCCAGGTTCTTCGAAAAATCGGTCGGCTACTGTACACCTGAGGTTTCCTTCGCACTGAATATTGTGGATGTGTGGGGGGCCTGCCGGCAGCTGTAATAGTTTGGAATGGTCCAGTTTGTACATACTTCGTGTTCAAGCATTTTTTCAACTGTCGTTTCTCCGGGCGGTTGAATGAGGTGCCAGATAGACATACAGACCATGGCCGTCGGCAGGGGGGTGCAAAAGGAACACCTGCACCCCCCCCCCCCAGCCACCCCACAACAACTGCCCCACTCCCTCACTTTCTTTCCCCTCAAATACAATGGGTTTGCCTCCTTCAAGACAAAATTCTTAATTGATTGTAGGGTTTAACGCGCCGTCGCAGGCAGGCGATAAGGCGCGCCATAGTGGAGGGCTCCGGATTAATTTTGACCACCTGGGGATCTTTAACGTGCACCGAAATCTCGTACACACGGGCGTTTTTGCTCTTCACCTCCATCAGAAAAGCGGCCGGTGCGGCCATGACTCGAACCCGCGACCTCGTGCTAGACAAAACCCTGCCGAAGCCCATGATACAGGCAGACCAAAATTTTCTCGCTAACGCAGCCCAAGAAAGACTATTGTCTTTAAAAGCAGACCCAGGCCTCAGCATACACCTCACCCTGATATCCAACAAGCAATGCTGGAGGCATTGCACCCTTTCGGTAAAGTCTGCGACCAATTTTTCAGATGCGACAGGTCTGAAAAAGCTCGAGTATGGTACCGCGCAGTTTCAGCAAAAGCGTTTCATTTATCAGGAATTCTAAAAATTGGCATATAGAAAAACCAGCTCCTGCACTTTTGAAATTAGGAAAAATACATTATGGTTCTTTGTAGTTTAGTGGCTAATTTTTGCACTGTTTTTAGAGTGCGATAACGCCTCTACGACGTGCATGACATCTCTCGAGGCTAAAGCCTTTCCCTTGAGGCATCTGTTGAATGCAATGACTAGTGCCACATCCATTGCAAGTACAAGTTCTTCCGTCTTTACGAAACTTATATTGAGCAGAGGACAACAGAATAAGTCCGCACAAAGGCGCAACCTGGCAACGCTAAACAAACTGTCAGGCAGGTACTATAAGGCAAATTAGCAAATAAAACAACTGAGCAGTTCAACGTTTCCGAACCAGTCCTCAGGCCAGAAAGCAATCAAACTTTCCCTCGACGATCTGGCGCACTAGTTTCGGAACCACCTTACGCTGTACACTACAGAGCATTTGTTTACCACAATAATGAAGGCTAACACTGTGATAATAGCTAATAACGGACACTTACCCCATTTCGGGTGACAGCTTCCGCGGCTCTGTGCATGTCAGGGGGCGGTTGCCTAAAAATACGGCGGCAGCATTGAGCGCATCAACTTTACTCGATCAAGGCCAGACACTTTTGGTATTGAGCCATTGGTCATGTCCTTTCACAGCCTGCGGCTCAACAAGGTTGTCGGGACGTTCTGTTACGCGATGTCAGGTGAATGAACGTAAACGCTTTTCACCGTTCGCTGTGGCTGGCGTGACTCGAGCTGATATTGCAATGTCACCTTACCAGAAACGCCCGACAAGCGTTTGCAAATAAAACCAAAGTCGGCATTCTTTCTGTACCACCTACCTACCTGCGATACTTTTGTGGTGCGGGTCTGGAGTCCCTTCTCCATCTCACATTCTGTACCACCTACCTACTTCTTACAACTATGACAGTCTGTTACGTGAAAAGTCGGGCAATTTTGAACGCCTTTTCTTGGCACGCAACTCGACAACCGTGCCAGCGCGGGTAACGTTGTCAAAACCGCCACTACGGCGTCTAATTAAAGTCGAAAGGGAAAGTCGTATCCTGATAAAATGGGGTAGGATTGTCCCTGCAAGACGCAGGCTCACGTGGGGAGTCCTTGTGTGCCAATTAAACGAGATACCGCGACGCAGTTTGATGCAGCAATATGACAACAACGTCAGCTCGAGCGCTGGACAACGTAAGAGCTGATTCGGCTTGTCACGAACGACGGTATTTCGACTTATAAGATGCCAGAAACAACAATAGGACACTAAACGCGCACGCGACAAACGTTTCACGGCTGTTGTAGCGCAAAACTTACGGCTAAATTTGTCGAGAACGCAGACGCTGAAATTTCATATTGATCGCGCTGGTCCCGTTTTCGGCGAGACTGAAAAAACATCGGCCGTCGATACACAGCTTCTATACAAAGTGCGTAGGTTGATAAAAAAATAATTTAAACATAAAACGTCACTTTTAATACCCCTAGACACGCAAGTTTTTTACTTTATGTATTTATTGAATAAAATGAATAAAAATTAAATTTATTTACAGCATTTTTGCGTTGACGGCAACTCCACTTAAATAAAAACCGAGGCGGCGCTGTACGCAATGGGTGCTCGGAGAAGACCGCGAAGTACAAACTACAAACGTACAAAATTGTAGGCGAAAGTGAAATGCAACACAGCCAATAGACGCTTTCACTCTTTCCTTCGCGTCTGAAAGCACTGCGAAAGCTACAATTATCGCCAGCCCGGAGTGACGCTGCTTTATTTGCTCGTCGCAGCAGATGTGCCTTCCGTTTCTACCGTGGAAAACACGTCATGGAGTAAAGAAAATTCCTCCATGGCTCACGTGACGTTGCTGTTCTGAGCCTGTTCATCCGGGAGAAATTCCCAGCTACACAGCGAGCTGAAACTTGCGGTTGCAGCGGTTTTTTGTTGTTTTCGCACCCATTCGCACTCATGTTCTGGCGGACACTCCTTCGATCCCCGCTGTTCTTTCTCCGAGCGAACGACACGCGTCTGTCCACAGGGAGTTAAAACCTGGAAGGACTTGAGCTTTATTCCAGTAGACAAACATGTGGCTGTCCGTTTTCGTACCGTGTCGTAGGCATCTCACTGTCTGTGAAACACACCAACCCATATCCAAACCTCTTGACCATTGAGGACAGCTGACAGGTCACCTTGAGCCGCGCCCTAGCAAAAATTCTGATAGAAACTTGTATTAGTCTTATACATTTTTGTATTAGGTGTATAAGACATGTATTAGTCTTATACAAACTTGTATCAGTTTTATAAGTTTCATATACAAGTTGTATTAGTCTAATATAAATACACCTATTAGTTTGTATTAGTTTACAAATACTAATAGATCTGATAGACACCTGAGTCTAATACAAACTAATAGAGACGTATTGGTTTTAATAAAAACTAATACAAATGGACCCGCAAAGTGCGATTTCCTGAATTTTTATTTGGCTGCGTCTGCTGCAACCCGGGGCTTCCGAGCCGATTCCCCCCGAACTGGCTGCTGCGCCCCACGGAAGTGACGTACGTCAACAAAAAAAATTGCGTAATTGCATTACATTGCAATTACTTCAATAGTATTGCATATATTTTTGGCAGTGACACACTAATATTACAGTATCAAGATCTATTTTTAGCCTGAGTTTATTGTCTTTTAATATGACGTCACCTAGTTACCGTGACGTCATGGACATGCTTTGTAGATGTTTGCATTATATTTTTCTCTGCGAAACTCGAGTTTGTTATTGTTTTTGACACTCGCGTAGAAGAAGTTGTGTCAACAAAGCACTTTTTATAGATTTACCACGTGTTTTACGGATGACCTACGGACGAGCGGCATGGAGAAGAGGCCGAATTCCATCGAAGAGCGAATTTTGGCCCCGTATTGGCATACATACGGGTAGAGTTCACTCTAGTACGGGCTTGTCTGTTCCGAGTTTGTTCCGTTGGCCTATTTGAAATATTCCGGCTTCGCGCTGTGCCGAGGCAAGCAAGAATGTTACGAGCGTCGGCGTTGTGTGGAGTCGCTCACGAGTGGTGCGGTGCTGCGCTGTGTTTTCGTTTCATATGAGGTGTTCAGCTCCAAGCCTGTGTCACCGCGCTTGTATCTTCTGCAGTAATTCACAGTCTTCAAAGTCTGATGACTATTCGTGGCAGCAACGCGAAGTGCTGGTCAGCGCTTGCGCAGAGCGCAATGTTTTCATATCAAATACGTACGTATCAGAACCAAATGTTGCCCCAAAATGTGCAGTGAAGTACGAAGCGCCGTGTTGCCTTCAAAACGTGACCGATGTGTGTGGTGCGTCATAGTTTTCCAGAGGTTTGTTTGTGTGAAGCTGCTGGCGCCGCAGTCATCGATGCTATCATCACAGCCATTGTTATACACGGTGTTGTGTCGGTATCACAACGCGAGGCAAATACTTTGATACTGCTCCGTACTCGACCTGCAAGTGTCCAGATTCGTGTCGCTGCAGGAGTGTATACGTGAATAATCTAGAGCCCCATCAGCTAGCAATGGTGCGTCGCAGTGACAGCGAGTTTTCGTTCGTTCACTTCAACTTGCCGTGATCCCTGTCGTTACAAACGTGGCCAAAAAATGCGCCGGATATCTGTCGTGAGTTACTGTGGCATTTTCCGTGTGTTGTGTTCGTGTGCTCCAAAATTTACGATGTCGCCAAACGTACGTGATCGTGCCCATTTATGACAGGCTAGGTGATGCGTCAGTGGCTTCAGCAATAACAGATGCTACGTGCTGTGTTGAACTGTTATATCTACATTCTAATAGCGTCCTCGATAAACACGCACCGGTGTTGCCCCCAAAACCGGCTCGGTGCACAGTGCCCCACGACGGTGCGTACCGGCACGGAGCGTTGATCGAGGACAAACGGGGCGGTTCTACCAGGCGCCATCGCTTAATCTAAGAAATCAACTCATAAAAACGTTCACAAGTAGCAATACAGCACTGTAATGAGACACAGCGCTATTAGAAAGTGGTATTTATTGAAGGCCAATGATTATATGTACGCACAACTTAAATCCGTCACACATGCGGAACAACGGCTGCGGAACCACTAAACAGCTACATACAAGCGGCTTCTCATCTTCGTTTGAGCCATAATGCGAGTGCCTGTTTTATTCCACCCTTCCGTTACAGCAAAACAAGTAGGTCTTCATCGCCTAGGCACTCCGGTGACAGTTCATGATCATTCGATCGAACGAAACGAATGTCAATGCCCAACTGTCCGGCAATGCATGCAGCCGTCTTTGAAGTACACGAAGTTCGCGTCCTCATTTACAATCTCTGGCCATTGTTACCGCCCGTTAGGAGCCTGTCGCATCGTTGCCCGATGAATTCACAAGCACGCCATCCTTGTCAGCAACAATACACAGCTCCTCCCGCCTTGATGCGAGTGCGGCGATGCGCCGTCGCTGCAGCAGACGGCGGAGGAAGCCCCTTCGTCGGCGATGCATCTCGGGATTGCGCTCCGGCGCACCGTCGACTCTCTTGGTGCGCGGCGGTGCAACCGAAAATTGCCCTGCGACGGTGCGCCATGGTTTATTGAGGACGGACGGTGCACACCGGTGCGGTTTATCGAGGATGCTATAAGCATACCATCTAGGTGACTCTGCGTAGTTGTTTCTATTTGCTCTAACCTCAGTTGCCTTGTTCATCTTTTTTGCAGGGTATTTTTATTTACGTGTGCACGCAGCGTATTAGCACTAAATCAACCTTACACACTTACCTGTACATGCCATAACCCTCTTTGTAATCACGTGTGCATGTGCTACTGTTACCCTGCAGTATTTCGTCAGCTACTGTGCATGCTAGCAAAGATTGTTTGCATGTCGTTCTGAACCATTGCTAATAGCCTGAATTTCCTTTAGTATTACTAGCATACCTTTTTCTTTCTCACCTTCTGGCTTCGTGTTGCTTTTAAAAGGAATGAATGATTTAACGCTTATGTCGGACAAACTTGTAAAAAACAATACACGGGATATACCTGCTAAATTTCTCAATGGCACAAAGCACGTACACTGATCACACAGGCTAAAAGTATGTCTGACGTGCTCCACACTCTTCGTCTGCCCCTCAACGCAGTCATGCTTGATTTTTACCCAACCGGCAAAACCACTTCTGCTCACTGACGAGCCAGGGTCACTGTCACGCCCACTTCATAACATATAGTGAAAGCAGTCTGTTCTGATTTTTACCCAACAAACCAAACCACTTCCACTCACTGACTAGCCATGTAGAGTCACTGTTAATAATTAATCGTTACTAATAATTCAAAAAATCCAGATGTAACTGTAGCGATGGTGAAGGCGGTAGTGAAAGTCCGGGGTGGGCGACTTTGACGGCGCTTGTGGGTTTCAGTGCATTTGGACTAAGAACGGCTCTCACGGGGTGGAAGCCCTAACATCCTTCTGCTCGCAAATCCATAAAATATTTCTCTGTCTCGTTGTTTAATGCAATGCAAAGTTGAGGCCATTGAAAAGCACCATCAGAGAAACATGAGAAAGCGTTGCTTTTGCCTCCACGGACTGAACCAAGGTGGACCCACTAGGTATATCTGCATCTAAGCATACATTGGGTGCTACTGCGCAGCCGACTGGTACCCGTTGGCAAACCTGCTTCCCACATAACAACACAAACACATGCCTGTTGCATGCGGCCTGTGCGCATTTTGTTTGTCTGCGTGGAATGGAATGGCTGTGCCAGCAGGAAATAATTCATGAAGCACTGCAGGGCAGTGCAACAGTCGCCAGAAAAAATTTCCATCGGCAGACTCGCATACTCGAATGGCAACTGGCAGGCTCCATGGTTCAACACAGTGGTAATTCCAGTGTGCCACCAATGCAACAAGTCTCTCCGTAGTATCAGGAGATTCGAATATAGGTTAACAAGGGCGGTGTGACAACTGTCGCCGTGCTGAAAAATGCCACAACAGGGCTGTATTGTGCACAGATTTTTGTTGCCACTCCCATCCCACCTAGTTGTGCCAGCTTCCAAGTTTACCCCGTATCATTTCAAATTAACTGACGTTTGCTGGTGTTTGATTGATAGATGCAAGCACCAGTAAAGTGTGTCTGTCATCTTTAGCACTAAAATCATGTTCTCAAGGGGAAACCGAGTTTAACGAGGTTGCGGACATGAAAGCTGGCAGTGCTCATGGGGGTCGTAGCAGAAAAGTTGCAGCATGGCGTCGTGCTGTTTTTGCTATGTTGATGTTATAAAGCGCATGGTATTTATATGGGTCATATGTTTCAAACAAGGCACTAGCTGGAAGTCGTTGCTGTCCCTTCCCTTTGTTACACTTTGTAGTCGTGCTCTTTGTTTGAAAAAATTATTAGAAACTAGCTAGTGTTATTACAATGATAGAACTTATTTTCTGTGAAGGAAATGCTGCCTTGTGCCGGCTAAAGGATACACACTGTTTTGGCTACACACATCATAAGACAAGATAGCAATGCAATACTCCACAGAGCCCGTGCACAAGCTGCTGCCTTGCATTGGTCTGACCCACAGAATTGACAGGAACAGCTCCCCAGGACTGATCCCGAGCAAAGGTTCTGGCTCGCTCATGCCCCTCAACTTCACAGAAGTCAATGAAACCTTGTTACACAGGCTGCGGCTTAAAGTAGCATTGACCTGAAAGTATCTGCACACAATCGGACGCGAGGACAGCCCAGACTGCCTTCTGTGTAAGGCTGTACAGAGACAATTGATCATTTGCATAGTTTTTGACCAAGGTATACTAGTGGGTGAAAAGACCTTGAAGCAGCCTTACTACGCTTGAATGTTTACCCTCTGTCTGAACGAAAGCTTTTGGGCACGTGGGCTGACACGAAGAAGCAAGATCGAGCTGTCAAATCGCTGCTTGTCCTGTCAGGACTCTTGGGTCTATGTGGTGAAATTTCAGAAACTGCGGAACTTTTTTTTATGGTCGGTAAATAAGTTATGCGAATTATGCAGTGATTAGTCTGTTTCTGCGCCCCATACATGCTTTAAGTGTACAAAGTTCATTGGTTGATTTCACTGTCATTTCTCATACTCTCAGTATTCAGTACCTCCTTGCCCCAGTGGGATTTAAGTAGCAGGCCCAAGTTCAGTTTCTCAGGCTGGCCTCTTCTCCTTTCAAAAATCTTTTACTATCTCTACCTCTCTCTTGCCAGCATGCCAGGTGCTTGTAACGGTTTACTAGGATTCGCAACGGTCACCATACGATAAAAATTTCTTATGACTACTTTCATTGCTGAAGTTCACTGCACTCAGTGTACTAGGGTGTTTGGCGCGCAATAGTAATTATGACTGCAGACAGCCTACAGTTCTTAAAGCCCACATCGAAATCTTGCCACGGACTCGTTCTTGCCTTCACTTCGATAAGGCTGTCACAAATGGGTTGATCAGCCGAACATGCTGGAAGGGATGTTTTTCTACACTCCGAATTAATGTTTGATCGTTGTGCATACATTAAATACATTAAAGCATTTTTGCTGGTTCTTCCTTTTTATCTCTTGACACCCAGTGCAACCAATGGGCTGGTAAAAGCTGTGGCTTGTCATATGTGTTTCCAGTTCATAATGGTGCATTCTGCTTGTTGCCAAAGCCAACTGCAGAAAAGTTCTTCAGCCATAATGCAGTGCTGGCGATGGTCTTTTGTGGGCTATAAAAGCAAAATGTACTGGTTGTTGGTCAAATAAAGTGAGCCAATTTTAAATGTTTTTCCCAATGCCGGATGTGTTTCCTTGGAGGTTGTGTGTTTGCTTAGTCCTTTTGGGAACAGTTGAGCATGTATGGCTCATGTGTTGGCCATGAGACTAATCAGCATTTGAAGGTCCATGGGGCAGGTACAACTTGTACAGCTGGTGAGCGAAGGGATATAACTATTACATTTCCGATTTTCTTGCAACATGTCACTAGCATACAACAATTAGGATTTATAATTTAGCTGCAGTTCTTTTTTACGACAATACTGCTATTGTGCCCATTATAAAATGAATAATAATTACGACCAGCCGCCATACGTTGCTGGCCGTAATGTGTGCGGCGTCATCAGAAAACATGTCATAGTTACTCCCACCGTTTACCACGTACGTGTGCAAGCGTTTTGCGATGAGCGTGCGGCATCAACCTGGCTTGCCCGTGGTGCTCGGAAAAATACCAGGAAAACAGTCACGTACGTCTGCGCCACAAGGATGAGCGCAAGACACCTCGCAGACGCCCAGCTCGCGAAGCCGGTTCTACCGCGTGCCGACGCATTTCACTTTAGGAGGAATGGGAAAGCCTGCGGACAAAGCAATCCGGGTCAGCCAGTCATGCATGCGGAAGATGGATATGACGATAATTTTAGGGACCTTATACAGTCGAACACGCTTATATCGAATTATTGTCCATATCGAACAGTCTGAACATCCCCTTGGAAATCCCGTGCAAAAGCATAGCGCCGTTGTACGCGTGTACTGACCTCCCGATCACGGGCGCATTCGATATATCGAATGCTGCACCGCAAGTTACCACTTATCGCGACTTTGAAGACCTCTGTGATGTGCGGAGCTTTCAGATAAGATTTAGATGGGCATATTGAATATTTCGAATTATCGATATATCAAACTTTTTTGAAATCCCCTTGGAATTCGATATATGCGTGTTCGACTGTATGACGATGACTACTACTGCCACAGTGAGAAGCGACGACGGAACACGTAAATAAACAAATTTCGCAATACGTGGTGGTGTCATTCAGTGCTTCAGGAGGATCTAAAAAGAAATCCTCCAGCTCGCCTTGCGTCACTTAGTGCAAGTTTCGCCAGTTTTAAAGACGAAGGTGTAACATATCAAACGCGAAAACTGACCGTACATATACGTGGCGTCGGCGGGGCCACCGCTGTATGGACTGGTGTACTTGAACTCATTTCGCCAGAGCAGCAGCCAAATCCCCTCACCACGGCGCTAAACCGGCACCTTGGCAGAATGGAACCTTGCTGCCACGTGCTGCCAGCTGCAGGTGCACGTGGCAGCACGTATACGCGTAAACGGATGCGCACACACATCTCTGACTGCTGGGGAACTTCAGCGTGATGAGTATCCAGTCTGCTTGTCAGAAAACGAAGGCCTGCATGCTTCTTTCTTTTTGGACAACAAACGTCACATGGTTGGCCGGTTCTTCATCACTTGCAGTGGTAGGCTGTTGGACACCTGCTGCTATGACCAGAAGCAACATGCGCTTACATGACGTTTGTATACAAATTATGTGCAACAACGCTTTTATCAATTTGATGTTCACAGTAGCTGTGGGCACAGCTTATGTGGGAGACTATATTGGCGCTACATTTGCTGCCCTTACCAGCGTGTGATACAGCGCTGTGCTCTCGCTATTTATTAGTTACCAGCACAATTTTTACAACGGTGTGTGAAGTTGGTGAAATGAAGTACAGTGTATCCCCTGGATTGGTCGGTGCTTCCTGCTTCGGCGTGATTCTTTCCAGGCCATCACTAACAAGGGTGGCAAAGTTGTGCTTGTGCCAGAAGCCAAATTTTTTGGCTCTTTGTGATCAGCACTGCAGTGTACCTTGTAACTTTGGAAGCTCGGAAAAGTTGGTACAACATGACCAAATATACAGATAGTTAGGCACGACGGCATATTAACACGCGTTTACTCCAAATATCTTTTTGTCACATCTAATATAATTCAGGCCTCTTTTGCCCCAGCTGTGCTGATTTCACTCCCCAAAATAGGGCACCTGCTGGTCTCTTTATGCACAGAAAGTATGGTGAGGTTTCAAAACATTTCAGGCTGCTGCGCCAAAACTATACGGACAAAAACGCTGGTGTTCAGCGGCGCGTACTACAGTGCACCAGAGTGGAAGATCAAGTGCACTGGGCACCAGTAATCGAGAACTCTTGTCAAATGAGGGCCTTCAAAGGTATTCCTGAATTCGGCCTATTCTTCTCCCCACAAAAGCCACAGATTCTATGATCTAAATGGGAGCGCAAGCAGCCTTCGTGCAGCACTGTTTAGACCTTTGCCGGCAGAGTCTTCAGCCAGTGCCCACGTTTGAGGACACAGACCCATTCTTCCCTATTGAGCCACAGCAGATCGAACCTGATGGCGTGATATGGGGCGCGCACACACCTTCCAAAATAAAAAGAAAGAAAGAAGTGCGGTTACAAAAGCCGGCGAATTTAAACGTGCAACGATCCTCCGAATCCTCCACTCGGAGTGGTTTTGCCTTGCCCGCAGGTGCGCCGTAGATAATACAACACCGAACGACAGCCGATGTACCAAGGAGGAGAGTTATCAGCCTGCGCTTACGGCGCGTACAAAAAGGACGTGCTTTTCATCGTAAACAATGAAAAGCACAGCCGACCTAAACATGAGTGCCGGCACGGCCGCTTTGCACGGGCGGCATGGTACTTCGTACTAGTTTCGGCGATCAACAACGACGACCAAATTCAAGAAATAATAACAAAAAACAGGTGACGTCACTTCCGTGGGGCGCTCCAGCCAGCCCCGATCGGGCGAGGCTGGAGCACCCCGGGGGAAAGGATCCCCGGGGTGCAGCAGCCTTTGCCTTTTTATTTTTTCTGGAAAATCACAAGCCAAAAAAGGTTGAAATGATCGCCCTTGAGCAATAATTTTTATTTGGTATATTATTATGAAGCGTTTTGTTCACTAACAAATCTAACCAAATTCTTATGCAAAATAGGTCAACTTTTTTTTTCATTTCGCTCCTAAAAAATGCGCTACATTAAGAGCGCTGATGGGAGCTGGGAGTGCTGCGCCAGCGATAAGCCACCTTACCTGACCTAGCGTCACTAAATAAGATACGCCTTTATTTAGTGACGCTAACCTGACGTAAAGGCCCTTGATCGGCGTTTAAAGCAGATGATGGGACTTTAACCTGACCGTACCTGCGAGGCTGCAAGAAGAGCAGCAAAATCTAACTAAGCCGAAAAAACTGCAACGAAGTCAAGCCAAGCCATGCCAATGATCTTCGTTGGGTAGCCAAGATAGCGACGGTATAAAGTGCGGCGGCTGGCGTGTGTGCGTGTGTGTACGTTCGGGAATAAGACGGTTAGAAGGAAGCGGCTTCTAGCGTTATTTCACATCAGACGCGTGTGCATCGCGTCATCTAGAAGTGTTGGAGATGTGTCTAACGCCCGTATAACTTTGGCAAGTATGAACCAGGCCGCAGCGCGATCCATCATGGACCCGTCACCTCGCGGCTCCGAACATCTTTGCTCTGTCTGCTATGCTGTTTAACGAACGCCTGACATCGAAGAAAGCGTGTGCATCACGTCATCCAGAAGTGTTGGCGATGTGTCTAGCGCCCGCCGAACATTGACAAATGTGATCCGGGCCGCCGCCCGACCCATCTTTGACCCGTCACCTCGCCGCTTCGGACTCCTTTGTTCATTCTCACGAAGGAGAGACTCCATTCTAATCGCGTTTTGCGAAGGGTGAATGCCGTTTTGAAGTTGCATCGAAATGGGGATGGTGTTCAATCGGCCATTAATGCGCTCGATATGTCCCTACGGCTGGACCGTACAGGTTTGACGAGCTTTTCTGATTGCATGCTGCAGCTATTTTGTGGATTCGCATTGATATTTATTCATTCGTTCTTAATCAGGTTACGAACTTATGTAACATTAAATTATTCAGCAAGATTTCTTTCAGCCAGAGGAATTTGCCTGTGTACCCTGATAATAAAATGTGTTGCCATGTTTCATTGCTTTGTTCGAACTTGCACTGGTTCTGATAGAACTAATACACTCTGGTAGACCTATCAGACTAATACAGTCTGATAGACTAATACAGACTGATAGGACTAATAGGCTGATACAAACTGATAGACCTAATAGACTAATACAGACTGATAGGTCTATTAGTGGCAATAAGCATATACGTGTATTAGAATTTGTATCAGAATTTTTGCTAGGGGCGCGACTTCCACGTTTCAATTACGCGCCAGCACAACGCGCATGCCATCGGTAGCGGCATGAACACTGGCTGTGCATGCACCCCCCCCCCCCCCCCCCGCTTCCACCATAGAAAAGCAATATGCTTCCGCCCCCAACCAGTGCACGCATAATCCGGCAACCGGTAATTTAAGCGGCATTCACACGACGGAGGAACCCTCTCACGGAGGCGGACGGATATGTGACGTCAACAGCACGTGACCGGATTATCCGGCCTGGCGGCGCATCCACACGTGCGGAGCTACGCGGAGTGAATAGCAGACGACAGCGCCGAGGAACAGGTTCCATTCCCCGCCGAGGGCCACCGCCGTCCAGCGAAAACATGCGGAGGCATTTTCTTTCGCGGAGCCACCGCGGGCTATCCCCACCGAGGGGCGGAGCCTAAAACCGGTCACGTGAGCGGGTCCCGCGGGCCAAAATGAGAGGGTTTCTCCGTCGTGTGAATCCCGCTTAATGGGCGTTTGCTTAGGGGCGATAATTTCGCGCGAAAGCCTTTCATGCTGAAAACGAACTATGGGCTCCCGTCGGCGTTCAAAGCGGGCAAGTTGCTCTGGTGACGCCTGATAAGGGTGCGGCCGCCATTATCAGTCGATTACGTAGCTTGTGAAGGAGGCGTCGGTGGGGGCAAGGGGATAACAGTTGTGAAAGCGGTGTCGGCGGTGGCGAGGAGGAGCCCGGGAGCGGCGCCAACTAAATCGGCTTCACCGGAATATTTCTAATTTTCCGGAGACCGGCGGCTCTAGGAATGAAAGCAAGGGAATCCTTATGTCTACACAATCTCAAAGTGGACACGTCGAACGAGAAAAGGTCTTCGATAATACTAAAGGAAATGGATTGCTTTTAGGGGCGAAGCGCCTTAGGGGCTCGGGCTGTAAGCGTCTTCTGTCGTCTCATGTAGACGCGGTACTAAAACACCGGGACACTCGTTTTCCAACGCCTCGCGCTACTTGTTAGCATGCTGCAGCGTGCGACACGAAGACAACCCACGGCAAGTCTGTCTCTTATTTAATTGCTTAAGTCCTGTTCAACGCAAGAGAGGGCGCCACCGCCTCAGCAAGCGCGCGATTGCTCTTCCCACCGGCACTTCTCCGGTGCCCAATCAGCGTTCGCCGTGTGGCCAGAGAGAGACTTACAATCTTTGAATACGCTTATACACCGCATGCTCCGCCCCTCCCCAGGTTTCACGGTAGTGGAGATGGCCCGGGATTTATTGAAGCTCGGGTGGGTAGAACAAGCATTCTTACAGGAACTGGAAAGAAATTATGTGTAGATTTGTGGGGTTTGCTTCAAGCTCCTCAAAAAAAAAAAAAAAAAAAAACGCTTCCCGTGGTCGGAGTCGAACCTCGGTCCCTATGAAGCCGACGTCTATCCGATTGCGCCATTTCGGCATGGTCGAGGAAGATTAAATTTTGGACTTTGACTTTGACTCCAGTTGCATGGGAGAAAGCTTCGCGTTTTGACCGCCTTCTGTTAAAGGAGCCATGAAGAGAAAATACAACTTCGCGTAATTTGAAAGAACTAGGATTGAGTATCTCACTCAGCTCCACTACAGCCACAAAAGATGTTTTTTAACGAAAAAAAAAGCAAGAAGTATTTAAAAACTTTTAATATTCGCGCCACAGTGACGTGTTATGAGCAAGAATGACGCCATACGGGCCAACAATAAAAATATAATTTTCAGTGCGTTAACTGCACGTCAGCATTCAAGTGATGCGGTCAAATGGAACTACAGGCCCCATTACAGACGTCCAGTCATGCGTCGTCATGACACTGTCAGTTAGGCGGCCGCCAATCGCGCAAACAAGGTTCTGTGACGTCATAGAAAAAGTTGCGGGAAATTGGCTAGGGGGTCGCGACTGCTTTACACCTTTTCTTTCATATCTCCGTTATTTGTTCGGAGATTGCGATGATATTGGTATCGTTGTTATCGGGACTAAGCAGTCTTTCTAATAAACCCAACTTGTATTTTGTCTTCATGGCTCCTTTAAATTGTGGTAGGCATTATGCTCGAGTACATGCTTCGAGTACATGCTGTACATGCTTCGAGTACATGCTTCGATTACGTGGAAAGCGCTTCGGGGCAGAGTAAGCGCAAGGGCAGCCTTGCTGCTCTCCTTGCGCGCTGTACCCACCTGCCACAAAGCGCCGTCCTGCAGCGTTGTTCCAGGTTCGAAATGCTGCCTGGTCCGGTATATAACGCCGCCGCATACCCCGAGAGGCTGTACTAGATAGGTTCAACCATGCTAGGTGAGGCTCACTGGGACACAAACAGCATTTCCTCACCAGACAAGGATTTGGCCTCCCTGGTTGAGTACATTTGCTAAAAACCTTCCCATGATTATACAATCACACTATCGGCCTTCAGGCACTCGATAGGCGTGGCTTCAGATCCTTGGGAAAGGCCTTCGTCCTGCAGTGGACATAACCAGGATAAAGGTAAGATAAGGCATGCTTCAAGGGACCCTGAAACGCTTTTTTTTTAATTTATCTTCGAAATCTTAAATGCTCGCAGAACGTATAGTCAACCCCCCAGTACTTAAATTAGGGGGTTGCAAAGTATACCTCAGCTCAAAATTACATCTATATGCCCATCAGATAACTTGAAAACCTGCTCAAAAGATGTTTCTATTTCCCGGTCTTGGCGTTCTTCGACCGCTGGAATTGCGTCATTAGAGAGGTGTAGCGGCTATTGGCCGGCTTTCCTTCGGTGGCAGCAATGAACGCGTTCGATACTCACTTAGGAAATCCCGGGCCATCTCCACTAACGCGAAACCTGGGGCGGTATTCTCGAGTTTTGTCCCTTTTGCGTCCCTTTCAAAAGTGTCCCTTTTGGGAAGCCCTGATTGGCTAAAAGCAAACAACCGGAAGTGACGTAACGCAAGCGCGGAAAACATACTGCCAACGCTCACTGCTTAACCGGAAGTACGTCACGAGGAAGGGGCGCAGAAGGGACGTTTTCAAAAGGGACAGTTACGAGAATACCGCCCCTGGGGAGGGGCGAAGCATGCAGTGTATAAGTGTATCCTTGGCGCTTTGGCGTTTTTGCCCACGGAGATGAAACCATTGGTGGGTAGAGGTATAACGCATTGCTGTAAAAGTCTAGTGTCTTTGAAGCACGAAGCGTTATTCTAGCCCGAGAAGTTGGAAAACGAGTGTCCCGGTCTTTTATTACCGTGGATACATGAGACGACAACGACAGGAGACGCCGACAGCCCGGGCCTCTAAAAAGAAAGCCACAAAAGCAAAGCAGACGCGGAAGGCGCACCTGCTGCGACGACCAAATCACGCAGTGCCGCTCCGGGCTGGCCATAACTGTAGCTTTCGCAGTGCTTCCAGATGCGAAGGAAAGAGTGAAAGCGTTTATTGGAAGTGTTGCAGTGTCCCTTTAAGATCTGACCATCTGGAATTACCCGCGGGCTATACGCGCCACCGATTTGGTAGGTCCCGACTCCGCAGTAAGTCGTCGCCGTCTGTTCTGATGGCTTTCCAGCGAAGCATGCATGTCCGCGTATACGGGTCTCGACTCGTTTAAGCGGTCATCGCCTATAGCCGTGTTCGCAGTGTATGGTTTACTGAGCGTAGACCATCATGATCTACTGTGCGTAGACCATAATGCTATGCTTTCTTCAGCGCTGACATGGTCACAGCCAGAAAGCATATGAGCTAGCATGTAAGCCCGTACTTTGTCCTCGCCATGTGTGCTTCCCACCATATGCAGATGACCTCACCTTAAGAAAAAAATAGAAAATTCCCTGGCCCGTATATCGGAGGCCGCCAAAGGCGGAAACTCAATTTCGTCGGGAGAACCAATTTCGTCGGCGAGAGCGCGCGGCCTTCGACGAGTATTAGTGCTAGCTTTATCAAGGAAGGAACGGTGCATCATATTGTGTACGTTGTATTTCATATCGCATAACTCCGTTCATACTGAGTTTATTTTAAAACTCCCGCGGAAGGAGGCTGGTGGGATAGTTCATTACTAGCGAATGCGTTCCGAATGGTTTATGAACCAACCGCGGTGGCTCATTGGCTAGGACGTTTTGCTGCTGAGCCCAATTAAGGACGCGCGTTCGTTCCCGGCCACAGTGCACGTCTGCTTTTCAGATTGAGGCGAAAAGCGAAAACTCCCGTTTCTTCGAGATTTAGGCGCACGTTAAAGATCCCCAGGTGCTCAAAATTCATCCGGAGGGCCCCTCCACTACGGCGTACCTCATAGACCAGACGTAGAAGGGACCCTGAAACACTTTCTTCGACTTTTAGATGCGACTGCATCTCATTCACTCGCCTTTTCCCTCCATACGGCGTTGTTGTTGTCCGTCCACACCCCTCCCCCATTCTCCTCGCCGCGCGAGCTGCGCTCTACGCCGCTCACCCCCTCTCCTCTCCGATAGCGAACACTCTCTCGCGAGGGGCATTGGATTCGATTCGATTGGGTTGGCTTGGGTTGGCTTGGCTTGGCTTGAATTGGATTTGGATTGGATTGGGTTAAAGTGGATTGTGTTAGATTGTGTTGCGTCATAGCCGCGCCACGTTGCGTCATAGCCGCGGCAGGGGGTTCACGGCACGTTTCACGCGATGGGAGAATCAACCTAACGGAAACAACAACGGAACCCCCTATGCGTCGCATCTACACAGGGGTTCCCGCGAGGGGCGGTGGGAGTTCAAATTTTTTCATATCCTAAATTCTTTCAGAACGTAGTCAACAAACACTTAAAATAACGGGTCACAAAGTACCTTAGCGGAAAATTACTGCTCTATGCCGATCAGATTACTTAAAAACTTGCTCAAAATAAGTTTCATTCCTTCTCGTACTTGGCGTTCTTCGGGCGCTCCAATTACGTTATTACAGCGGTGCAACGGCAATTGGTCGGCTTTTTTTTCAGTTGCAGCAATAAACGCATTCGATAGCCACTTTTCAGAAAGGCCACAAAAGCAAAGCATGCTGAGAACGAGGACGAGGGTTCGATTCCAGGCCGTGGCGGCCGCTTTTATGATGGAGGCGAAAAGCGAAAACGCCCACGTGTACGAGATTTCGGCGCACGTTAAAGATCCCCAGGTGGTCAAAATTAATCCGGAGCCCTCCACTGCAGCGCGCCTCGCCGCCTGCGTTGCGTGGGCGCGTTAAACCTCACAATCAATCAATCAATCAATCAATCAATCAATCAATCAATCAATCAATCAATCAATCAATCAATCAATCAATCAATCAATCAATCAATCAATCAATCAATCAATCAATCAATCAATCAATCAATCAATCAATCAATCAATCAATCAATCAATCAATCAATCAATCAATCAATCAATCTCAAAATCAAGGCACAAACGGAAGGCGTGTCTGCTGCGTCGAGCAGATCACGCAGTGCCGCTCCGGGCTGGCAATAACTGTAGCTTTCGCAGTGCTTTCAGACGTGAAGGAAAGAGCGAAATATCGGCAGTGTTGCAGAGTCCCTTTAAACCCCAGAATCTGACCGAATGGCCGATGAAAAGTGTTGCAGGTAACCTACAACGCCTCCCTTTTCGTACAGCGAAGTTGTGACGCCAGCAGCAAAATGGCGAAATGTGGCTCCTGAAAACAGACAGGACATGCGCCAGATGAGATAACAGACTGAGGCAGCAGTCGTTTTTGTTAACGTCAAAAATAAAGGGCATTTTTTATTGTTCACGTCTTTCATACATTTGTGTCAAAGGTTTACATACAGAAGAGAGGGTGAGATAACACCGTAATCTTTTTTTACAATAACATCTGGCCGTGCACTCACACAGATAAATATATCTCTTTGTTTCACTCTCTATTTCTGTCACTCTCTCCCAAAATACACAGCACTTACCGAACTCCGACCTCCCGCGATGATGATAGCGTTAAGTCACTCAACGTACTCGCTAAACCACCGACTGAAACACAGAAACTGTACAAGTGCCGCTTGGACACGTTTTTTTATTTTGTACCGCACGATCTCCATGCATAAAAGTATATAACATGCAAAGAATACGGAGGTAGTATTATAACGCCATGCAAGAGTTGGGTGAGGGGTTAAGTGGCGATTATCGAAGGGTGTCGTCTGTACCTTCCTTTGTTCCGTCTTCCGCGCTGTTTTTAAACGATACAATGTACCAATGAGCCCTTCAGTACACCCTTTTGATAAAACGGTGTACGCGGGTGCGACTAACTCCCACGGCCATTGTTTCTTCAGCAACAATAACGTCACGTACTCTTTTGGGGCCTAGCTGAAGCCCTATTTCTATTGATAAAAAGGTAAAGTATTACATTTCTGGTCGCATTTTCTCATTACTATCGCGCCATCACTGACCGGCTTACGTTTAGCGGTTCTCATGTGCGACCCGAACAGACAACTTTGGAATGCGTTCGGCGTCGCAGCAATCATGGCGGCAGTTACCCCGAAGTGCGCCGTACTCTGCAGCCGTTGCGTATGGTGATTCGTCGAGGTATTGCTCTTGTTATCTTGGCGCGGCTGTCTTCCACAGCGAATTCTAGCGTGTATCCTTTATTGATTCTGCGGGTGAGGTTTTCTTTGTGCCCTTTCGTCGCTCACAGATGCATCCGCGCTAATCAAGTTTGCCTGGCTAGCATTGGCATCGCGATCAACCAAACTCAATCAATCTATGACGCTGGCTATTGTTTCGCAACGTCGCAGACTATAGCAAGCGAAAAAGAGCGCGCAATTCGATTGAGTATCTGCGTCGCCACCACACGGCCACGGTTCTTTGCGGTCCTATCCGACCTTTGCTTCGGCTCAAATGGAATAACTTTTTGGAGGAATGCTTGCGCTTGATGGCGAATTATTCGTCAGCATTTTGCTCGAATCTGCTTGAATTCGCCCACCTCACGCTATAGAAAAATGTCCATTTTCGCTAGTTGTGTTTTTTGGCGAAACATGCAAAAGGCAAAAAAAAAAAAAAAAAAGAAGAGCGGGAAAATCATCGACAAATGAGTGAAAGCTGTGTTATAGGACTCAGTGCTCGGTTCTGGAATTCGCTTAAATGCTCAGGCGTTTTATGTGTTTTAGAAGCGGTATGTAAGACAGAGCGCGGCAAAAAGTACCTCAATCACTAAAATGCGAATAAAAAATACACTCACACTTTGGCGTATCGTGTCCTCTCCTTCTTCAGAGGAATAAATTTCGCGTGTTTGTGTGACTGGCTGCAGCGGAAACATGCGAGATACAACTTTTTAATCAACTCCGGGTGACTCCCACAGGCTGCGCACAACTTGCCATCTCTGAAGATCTTGGCGCATAAAACGAACACGCAGTGTCGAAGAAAAACGCCCGCCAAACTTGCCGCCTCACCTGTTTCACTATTAACTGCTTGGCGGTCACTCGACAAATCAAAAAGCGCGCCATTTATCTGAACACTATTTAGCCGTCTATTACGGGTATAATGTCGCGTCAGCAGCGCGCGGCAACTCCGTCTACGCTTCCTCGGCGTATTCATCACCGGTGCAATAGATATATTCGCGCACTGTTCCTTGCTAAGTCTTACCTACTGAGTGTTCGTAATCAAAGCGGTAAAAATAAAGGCTTGTCTGCCGGAATGCCCGCTGTCGTGGATGCAATGTCGTAAATCGTCTGCTATAGTAGTGCACACTTCGTCATTTATGTAAACTTCAGCAAAGCTTAACCTAACAAAGTTAAAATGGCTTTTCTTTTTCTGCGTAATTTTTTATAAAGCTTGTGTTTAATTTTTTGTGCGCGCTTTTGTTATTTCAAGTACAGCCGCTAGCGATTCCAGCGACACCAGTTCACAGTTCCAGTGTTGACAGGTGCCTAAACTCTTGGCTGTAGGAACTAAAATGGCGGCTTATACAACAGTTGCTGAGCGGGTAGGGGTTGTTGGGTACCGTCGTTGGGGAGCTCACATAACTGCGGGAGTGGTGATATACAGAGAAGAGGCCATCTTACAACGGTGGAAGAACGCTGTTAAAGCCTGTACAAAATGCTGTGGCCTTTGGGTTCGCAGGAATCGCATGCTAAATGCGCAGCGAAGTGCGTTGAATGGGGAGACCAGGGCACAGACACTCACAACTGGAGAAACGCACGGGCATGCGCAAAGATATAGCACTGCACACACAGGGTTGTCAGAGAATGGGCAGCATTCGCACGCCAAACAATGTTGAATATTTGCAAACAGAAGAAACACCTTTTAATTTTTTTTTCGGAATCTGCTTAACCGTGCACACACGGGAGCAGAGACGAAATTAAGATATGATAAGATATTGCAAAATAATAGGCGGCATTCACCTCAGTTTTCGTCACACAGCTACAAAACCACATGATTGCAGTTCACATGAATGTCAATCGAACATGATTAATTGTGGCAAAGAAAAACGTGGCATCCACACAGTGTTCCGTCACACAGGTGCAAAACCATATGATTGCATTTCACAAAGACGTCAACCTTTTTTCTTTTTGCAGAAACCCATTCCACTTTGGGGGCTGTCCTTAAACTAATCGTCAGGACAATTACAGTAAATCCTCGTTATAACAAAGTCATCGGGACAGAAAAATGGCTTCATCATAAGCGATATTTCGTTAAAACAAATACAAAGAGATCTCTATGCACTGCACTATAGGCATCACGCAACATCTCGAATAAAGCGACATTTCGAGGGATTCCGCCATGACGAAAGTTTACTGTACATATGCGAGATCAGGGGCGGTATTCCCCTGTTTTGCCCGCTTTTTGTCCGTTTCAAAAGTGTCCGTTTTGAGCAAGCCCTCATTGGCTAAAAGTGAACACCCGGATTGGACGCCATGCAAGCACGGCGGAGGTATGAGCCGCGGCTTCTCGGAGCAGACGGTTTGGAGCAGACGATTTTTCGTCGCCTTATTGTTGGTTCGCTGGCGGAACAATAAACACATAAAAGATAGTTTAAAATAGGTTTGGTCATTTGAAATGTCTTTGCACGAACAGTTGCGCAACATTCAACCCGAAGCCCGCCTACGACTGGAAGTACGTCGCAATAAAATGGACGCAAAACGGACGTTTTCAAACCGGACAAAACACAAGAATACCGCCCAAGGAAATATCAATTGGAGCATACACTTTACACGGACACAGGCGACAAGGTGACTTGCTGCTGCGTACACACGGGCGTGCTTGGCAAACGTCAATCCTACATACTGTGTCAAGAGTCCGCATTTGACAGAGTACGGCACATCTAAACTGTTAGGAAAGGAAACACCGGAACGTGCTAGAGTACAGCTGTTCGTCTCGTCGAAACGAAGTGCAAAGAATACACAAGCAGTGCTGCTGGTCATGAAAATGGCATAGCAGGTGATGTGACAAAGCTTTACATGACTCTTGTTACGCTGCGTTTACATCTTGTACATTTGCAGATACGGACACATGTGCAGGCACACGTAAGCACACTGGGAACTTCTCGCCCTAGCTGTACAACGAAGCAAGTCAGTTGTAATTGGCGCGTGAGTGCACGCAGTTCCACTTGCTACCAAAGAGCACGATGCTAACTTAATCCATGCTCCGCTAGGAGAAATGGCAAGCGAAAAAAAAAATCGAGATTTAGCGGTTGTTGGTGATAATTTGAAGAAAATTCGGCCGATGGGGCCGAAAATTACTGTGGTGTGGTTGAACGTACCTCCCGCGATGTTTGTGCCATCTTTGTGCAAAGGTCTGATAAGAGAAATGCGCGACATTACTTTTCAGCGAGAACTTCTGCAACCTTATACACCAAGCATGAGATTCAAGTTAAGTGAAGTGACCTTCCATCTTGTACAGCAGGCCCTACTTGTATTGGAGCAGGCCTTAACCTGTAGGCATAGCGGAACCTCCGGCCGCTATCGTCATGGGCATGGACATTGTACAGCCATCCAAGATAACGCCTTATCACAGCTCCCATCGACAGCAAGGTCAATTCCAAGAAAGTTGGGACGCCATTATCGTCTGTAGTGTTTGCGCATGCGCGCAACACACCGCAGAAAGAGAGAACGGGCCTGTCGAAAAGGTGACGGTTGAGGACAAAATACCATGAACCATGTAGGTCTTGGTGGGTAACGGCGTTACTATGCGACAGCAATGGAAGACCTGTTTTTGGCGTCTCCTTTCTCGCATTCATTTTGTTTTCATGCTGAGAACAAGCTGCACTTTTTTGCTTGTACCTGCCGAGCACACTAACATCTTTTTCGTTTGCAGCTGTACAAGCAACGAATACAGAACCGATGACATATCATGGTTGTCGCTAAGGCCTAATGAGCTACGCTGTCTGTACTAGCGCAGCTACCCTTTCCGTCTAGCTGAAACCACCATCATGCATGACTCTACGCCCAAACTGCACAAGGAAATGCGCAGTGCAATCAAGCTAAGAGTCCTCGAGTGTAACTAAGCAATTTGTGTTGCCTGGCTTGGCCAAAGCATGCTCTGGTTTACCTCACCACCAATAAACGGACAACCGACGCTTCTATTAACCCTTTTAGCATAATCCTTTGCTCTCCAACAAAAGGTTTTCAGAAAAAAATGTCCACATGTAATTATATTGGGTGTATTTACCCCCTCCTAATGATGCTTCGGCAAGTGAAAATGGAAAGCTCAGAGTACTTAGTAAGCGAATTTGTTGACCCACACACCTCTATGGCCTGGGCCGTAAAGGGATAAGGAAAATTTTTCCTGTAGTGGTCGATATTACTTAAGGCAGTTAACGCTTATTAATGGCGGGTTCTAGCAGGCTTCGACGCCGAGACGTCGGTGTTCCAGGGAATGTGAATTTCCGCCGGTTCATAATCTGGATGGGTCGCCCGTAACTGTTTAGATATGGGTAATTAAATCTTGCACACTATGTGGCACAACCATAGCCTTTCTTTTTCTTTTTTTCCCTTGCTATTAGGCACGGAAGTACGCTGTTCAATACACCTCGTCTTGTTGGTCAAGAAATGATAAACATCGCCCACGTCTGGCAGGAAGATAATGTACGAAATAATCAGGGACTAATGCTGTATTAAGCGCTTTTCACAGAACGTCATGACACTAAATGCAAATTTACATCGGCTGTTGTATACACGCGCAGTGAGGGAACACAACTTATGGATCAAGCGCTGTGCTGCTATATATATGCACGGTTGGCGCGGCTAGAGTGCTCGGTAGCAAGAATAACATCTAGAAAAATGCTTTACTGTTCGGGTTTGCTACATCGAAAACTAGATATCCAGTCGGGTTTCTAGATATCACAATGTGTACACTCTTTCCCACACATCTACATGCATGTCTTAGGTATATTCAGCGCGCAACATCGGTACAGCGGTACCCGGCTCTCGACCTGGCCGACGAAAATAAGATCTTTGTAAAAGGCCACAGCTTCGACGGACATAAAAAAAGACGCCATTCCCTTCTCGCGTGTTTGTGCACTGCCGGTAAACCCGCAAAAAGAAAAACAACCATCTCCTCATCATGCGAAATCTTGTGCTTAATTTACGCAAATGCCCGTACCGCTTATTTCATGTGACAAAACGCGAACATTGGTGATAAATATGCTTGGCGGGCACTATACCTGTGAGTGTGCTCTCTATACGACTTCTGGCAGAGTTCATGTTCAGTACGAGCGATCGCCAGAGACTGGACGCCTACGCTAACACTTCGCACATGGCGCGCACACAGACAAGACAGCCTAGGCTTTTGCACCTGGGACAGCGGTTGAATAAACATTCTCTGTGCATTATTCAGTGGGTGGGGTGTGTGCGTCGGAACAATATTCGAGCGAAACAATGGCTCGCGTATCACAAGAAACCGTTCAGAAGTAACCACACCACAGAGGTCGTAGGGCTTTGAAGAACACCGGAGCTGACAAGATGGTGACGGATAAATGCTGTGGGGGCAAGTTAGACTTCCATGGCTCTGAGTCCTTTAGGATGACAACGCCGCCGTATCTCTTCGCAGAGTAAGCTCAACTGCACAACCACTGATGCTCTTGAAGAAAAACTTCTCTCAGCGAAGACGCAGCTGTGCTTTGGTGAGTCCAGACCAATGGTTGCTCGCTTGCCCAACTGTCTTCATGCACGGTGGCTTGAGGAGTACACACAGGCAGAACCTCCGTGTGGTAGTCCTCACCCGATATCAAGAGTGTCACTGACTTTGTCGGACAAACTGGGAAGCAGATATGCCTCCAGACAAGATATCATTCATTTGGGGTGTACTTTTTTGAGTGGCTGGGGTGGCCATAGTGAAAAGGGAGATTTCCTTGGAGTTCCGGATTGTTCGGAAGCAAAACGGACAAGACACAAGTTGAGAGCACTTCATCTTTGTGTCCATCTTTGTCGGATGTATTTGCCGAGCTTCATTGGAGAAGAAGCGGTGCTGGACCGTCTCTTACTATTCCCGCAGATTGATGGCTGCTGTTCCTCTTAGGGAAAAGATGCCCCGATGTCGGGTGTAGGCGTGCACTTGGTTGACACCAGACCATGTTCAGAACGCCCACAGCAGCCACATCACCACTCCAGGACCGTTTGTGTCTGCCAGGTATACCGGAGCACCGCTGCGGAGATCTAACATGCCATTGGTGTTGGTGGGGTAGGGAGGTGCTCCTGTGCTGCTTTTGTGATAAATGTTTTCTCTGGGATGGCTCTTCATAGCTTTAGGAACACTCTGTTACTGTGCACAGGAGATCTGATGCAACGCTTTTTTCCAAAGCAAGTTCGAAAAATGCGCTATGTGCGTCACACCGAAACCTTTGCTGCCTTTCCTCAGTTCGGACCCCTGAAGACCACAGCACTCCGCTCTTCGTTCCCCATAACTTTCCGCAACAGGCGTTGCCATCTTCTAGATCGCGTTGACAATACTCTCCAAAGGGTTATCTTGGTCCATTCGAGCCGAGAACTGGGTGCACTAAACTCGACGTACTGCCCCGTTACCGACCGTCAAGGGTTACCGAAGCGACTTGCTGCGGAGTTTCCGCCACGTTTCTCGCCGCACGCGGTGCCGTACTCTGCACCATTTCGCGAGCTGGGCGCTCTAAAAAGGGTATTCCGTGCCAAAGAGCAAACCGTTGGTTAGGTGGCCATCATTTCCCGCGTCTCGGATCGGAGAGTCTCTACTTTAGGCAGGTCACAGACGGCGTCCTCGGGGGATCCAGTTCGGCCGGGAGGCTGTCGATTAGGGGGTACCACTGGGCCGTCGGTTTCCGGGGGTTGTCCATGACGGCCAGCCAGTGGTCGCGGCCGACACCAGAGGCCAGCTGACCCACAGCGCAGCATCCCATCAACTCGTTGGGGCCGACACTGCAATAGAAAAAAGAAAAAAAAAGCAAAGAATAATTTTTAACCCGAGGATACACGAACCAGGCTGACTTCGAATCCGACAACGTGCCGTCTGTGAAGGGGGGAGGGCGAGACTGGCAACCTACCCAGAGATTACTCAGCACTATAGCTTGAGCCGACTGAAATTTCCTGCTGCAAATGGCCAACAGTTGCTTGGCGCAGGTTGCAATCAAATACGTTCCCTCATCCCGCCCTGTGTCACCGCAGCTATCCGGATAGGTACACGGACAGATGCAAGTGGTGCAACATTGTAGCAGCCGCACTACAACACATGGTCTGGCAATGCCTCAATAAACCACAGGCCTTTGAACGAGTAATGCATATAAGAAGTAATGAGCAGTGGGAGGCCGCATTGCTCAGCTCTCTTCCCGAGATACAAGCTGCTGTCATCCAACTGGCAGAGGACGCCGCCAGGGACCACGCGTTCCTGACCGCCGTCTGACGGGACGAAGACACCGGAAATTTCCGCACGGTGCATTCGTCTTAAAAGGGATGGCAACAAAGTTTGTTCTCTCTCTCTCTCTATCTATCTATATATCTCTCTCACTCACTCTCTCTATCTTTCTCTCTCTCTTTAACTTGAAACTCCACAACCACGACGACAAGGCGTACATCCGTGGTCTAGCCCTAATAGGTGGACGTCTACCTAATATTCGTGGATAATGGCATTTGGCATTTGGCGCCGGAAAGCATGAGTGGTTTCCCCACCGCCATTATTTGTAGGTGGTCGCTACTGATGTAAGGGAAACCACATGTTTGCGACGTAAATGCAACGACCTAAACGCAACGCCGACGTAAATGCAACACGGCCTAAATGCAACGCCGGCAAAGCTTTTATGTGATATCTTTTACATCTCAGCTGGGGACGTTTACGCCGCAAATAGTTGAAAATTAGAGCGATTAGTTAATTACTTTTAATGTTTAATTATGTTTTTTTTACAAATAGCCCGATCAATTAAATAGTCCCTCCTGACAGCCCGACCTGTCAGGCGGTAACTCACAAGGAGGCTGCAATATTGGTTGTATCATGCCGTCAAACCAAAAGCACAGTCGTATTGGGAAAATTTTGATCCGTGCTTCAACACTATCTGGCTCATTTTCGGTACGCTATACGACCTGCGTACACGTTCGCCAGACCTTATCCGACCTACATCTTTGCAGCCACATTTCGAGGGGAAAGTTTCAACGTTTTTCTTGTCAGTACAGCTTTATCTCACTTTGTTCCGGCTTCTGGATTTGACTCATTTCGGAAAAGAAAAAAAATCTCCTTAAACGGGGCCATGAGGACAAAATACAACTTTGTTTTATTCGAAAGATTTCGTGTTCTATAGTGCTCCTGTAGCTTGTCCGGCAGCAAATGGATGCCGTATTCATTGAGAAATTAATCGATTTAGGTTAAAATTTTGATTCTCCCGCCAAATCGTGCGTGTGTTTTTGGTGCGTCAGCCACGAAGTCATAAGCGCGCGTACACAAACGAACTTGCGCTGCGTGATTCGGCTGCAGCGATGCTTGCCGCCAGTCTTCCCAGATGGCGCTACCATACTCTAGCACGGACCGTTGTCTGCCGTTGCTTTGTTTTTTGACCGTATTTGGACCTGGCTTGTTTTTGTTACTGCAGAAAGTAATCGTTTCGTGAAACATGGAATATCCTCGACAAACACAGGGTCACGCAAGACAACGTCGCTTACGCCAATCGGCCAGTGTCGTGTGAGACAACTCCAAAGCGGCGGACTGCTCCGCAGCTAAAACAAGCATAGTGCGCGCAGTACCAACAACAGTACGCATCGGTACTTTTATGCTTACGTGTGACTGCTATAAAACGAATGTGCCCTAAATTTTAAGCGCAAATAGCTCGTTCGGCAAGCTTATAAGCGCTGCCTAGTTTGCGTTTGCTTTAGCCGGCCTCCGCCAATCGCAGGGCTGGCTGGTATGACATCATATGTTGTGTTGCTAGAAATGAGCGAATGGGTTGCATGGCCATTCCCTTTTTTCCTAATTATATAGCTTATTTGAACGAAGTGTGTGTTAAAAGTTGTGTCAGTATGATTCTAACGAGGCAATCTTTCGAATGAACCAAACTTGTGCTTTGTCTTCAAGGCCCCTTTAAATGGTGCCGCAAGGTCACGCGGAAAATTCTGCTTATTTATTTTCTTTTTTAAAAAAGAAGAGTGAACCGTCTCTCACCGATCGTAGTCGACGACCTTGACGGCGAGGTTAACGTCGTCGACGTTCTCCGGCGGCACGTCGAAAACCAGGGCTTCGTTGAAGACCGGGTTGAGAGTGGACTTCTTCACGCTCGTCTTCTTCTTCTTAATCCGCTTCCCCTCGCACACCAGGATCACCTTGATGTACGGGTCTGCATTGCAGGAACAAAAAAAAAGAAAAGAAAAAGGGTCACGTGATAAGGCTTTTGTACAATAAAATCTTGCACCGCTCCTTCTAATCACGACTATGGTTGAACGCGAAGCTTTCTCGTGAGGTATTCCTACCCAGGTGAAAATAACATTTTTAACACAAAAGTGTTTTATTCCCGGATACACAAAGATTCCACCGACGTCATATCCGACACGGAAGTGACGTCAGTACAACGAATCAAGCGGCCTGTAAAAGGTGCACCCCTGCACACAAGGTCTTCTTGCGGGAAAGCGACCTTTAGTACTAAAGAGTAGGTTATACTTAGGGTTGCTCGTTTCCGGGTTTTATATATTAACACGAAAGTGTTATATGCCGGTATACACCAAGATTTCCCTGACGTCATATCCGTCACGGAAGTGACGCCAGTACAACGAATCAAGCGGCCTGTAAAGGGTGCACCCCTGCACACAAGGTCTTCTTGAGGGAAAGCAACCTTTAGTACTAAAGAGTACGTTATACTTAGGGTTGCTCGTTTCCGGGTTTTATATCTTAACACGAAAGTGTTTTATGCCGGTATACACCAAGATTTCCCTGACGTCATGTCCGTCACGGAAATGACGCCAGTACACCTCTGCCGAAGCGACCCGCCAGCAGGACGTCGCTCGCCAAGTACACCCGCAAGACAGCCGCCGACCGGCAAATCATGCTCAGCTTCAGATTTCGTTGCACATTTCACTTTCGGTTTGGTTTTAGCGATTCCTATGACAGAGAAATCAAACAAGGTTTTTTTTCTAGCTGCAATATTGAAAAAGAAATTTCTTCTAGCTAGAAATATTATTTTCTAGAAATAGGCAGAATTAATAGCTATAAATGAAGTTTCTAGCTCATTTATAGCTGGATTGAGATAGCTTGAATGGAAAGCGCTTGACTAGTAAACAAGGACGAGTAAGACTACAACACAGGACGAAGCGCAATTAAGATTTTGTTTCAGCTGGCACGGCTGCCAGCTATTACTTCCAGCTAGCATTTCTCAGTCCAGGCGGAAGAAAAAAACCTGCCAGCTGGAAATAATCGTTTCTAGCTAGACTAAGAATTTTTCTAGTTGGAATCTGTCAGTTCCAGCTAGAATCTATAAATCCAGTCAGGAATGAAGCTGGAAATTATGATTTCTTGGTAGAAATGCTGTTTCCATTTTCACAGGCGTAGGTTGTCGCCTGAGTGTGGACTTTGACTCGCAGACGTTTCGGACCTTGACCTTGACTCGCACGCAGTTGGGACTTTTGATGGTCACAGATGCTTTGACTTTAACCCTTCGCAGTTGCTTGATTTTGCAAGAAGAAAGCCTCGCGTTCAACCATCGTCGTGGTTACATGGAGCGGAGCATGATTTTTCTGTGTAAGTTTGCACGTCAATGCAGCCCTCTCCAAATCCAAACTGCTCTGACCGTGTCAGAATGGCGGCATTTTACGGACTTCGAACTGCACAGCGAAACCTTAACCTGTTAAGACGTGGCTGCACAACCGGAACATTTTTGTGTCTTCTGTGAACTGTCGCCTGTGCGATGTACCGGAAACTATTGAGCGCTGCGTCATAAATTGTAAGGATACCATACTATCTTGGGATGTTCTCCAAAGAATTCTTATGAAGGACTTTGAATTGTCTCCGCATGGTATACCGTATCTCGTATCACCCGCAGACAGTGATGTGCCATATGATTGTTTTTTTTTTCGAATCGCTCTGCATAGTTCATGGAAAACGCGAATGCTTGATAGGCACGCTGAGCCTATGGTTGCTTCCAGAGCACATTTCTGCCATATGATTATTAATCTTAAAGACGTCTATGAGCAAAATGATTCTCGCCCTGATTGGTATACCCTCCTTATCAGTTGTTCAATGTTGTCCCCATTTTAAACTAAGCGTACATAATTGTTCATTGTGTTTAGTTTTGTTTCTCAGCTTGTAATCAACTCATTTGTATGTGTACGTGATCAACTCATTTGTATGTGTACATGGTTGTAAATATGTGTTGTAAATATATTTTCCTACATTGACATGTAGTGCAATAAATACCATGTGAAAAACGAAAAAATTGCCAGTGGCTTAGCTCGGCTATGCCAGGATATAAGGTTCAGCTGGTTATTCTTAGGTTTCCTGGTTGTCTAGGATCAGCTGATTATCATGCTTACTGCTGCTAAAATGATTTCCAATCCAATCTAGTCCAGACCAGTCAAGTCACTGCTCCTCACGCATGCGCAGCACGGCTCTCCAGGAACCACGCGATACGGCGATCAAGCGGCTCCGGCGCACCGTCAGACTTGGCTACTGCGCAACGGCGGCGCACAGCTGGGCACGCGCCGGGGCCAGTGCGCCTGCCGCGGCTATGACGTCGCTCCTCTGGAATGCGCAGGCCGGCAAATGTGCAGACCCAGTTCTCTACACACCCGTACTCCAATTGGATTGGAATCCAATCCAATTAAATCCAATACAATCCAATCCAATGCTCCTCGCGCTTGCGCAGCACGGCCTTTCAAAACTGCTCAACCTCGGCCAGTTTAGCTTACACTACTTACGCTACAAAAGTGTCCGAATGGCGCAGTTGGATAGACGTGGGCTTCATAACGCGATGGACCCGAATTAGATTCCGACCAGGGAAAGCGTTTTTTCTTTATCTTCATCCACGATCATCATATCGCCAGAGAAAGCTGGCTTTCCCTTTCCTGCAGTGCGTTTTTGATGCTACATGCGTTATCAATGATACATAGAAAGCTCCACTTTAATAACGTAGCTTCCGCTGGGCCAGTGCCTTCATCCTCAAAGAAAAGACGCAACGTCGAGCTTTAACCGACAGGACAGGAGTAACGGAGATCATGTTACCGTCTTGCACTCGTTGAACCTTATCTATCAAGCTGCCGGTTTTGGTTGGTTTCAGAATTCTGCTCGGATTAGTACTTGCTAACCTTCCAACTACTACTGTTCCAGTCCAACTCTTCAGGGTCGCTCCCGTACGAGACGGCTTGCGCTTTGAGAAAGCTAGGGATTACCTTTTGCTAAAACGGGGTTCAGCCAGGAAAGGAAAACGCGCTATTTAAGGAAATCCGTCTGCCTGTATACTACAATGGCGAAATAAAAGGGCCGTTGCCCTCGAAGCTTCTTTCTGCATTCACCAACGAAGGCTCTAAGCCGATTTAGAAGGGAATTCCTCTTCCACGGAGGCCCCCATCGCCCGAGCCGGATCTTGCTTCTTTCGGAAGGAACGAACTACAAAAAGGAAGTTGCTTCCGAGAAGCGTCGTCCCCCTTTCTGTTTAAGCCTGTAGAAAGCACCATGAGAAGATAATTGCCGTGTGGGCACTTCGCAGCGTTATATAGCCTTTACTACAGCTATGGGTATACATACGGTACATTGGTAAATACATGTATAACACCCTCCTCAAGGATATTCTGGAGACGCATGATCTAACGGAATCAGAGGCATCACACATACCTGCCGGTAAGAGAGAGAGAGAGAGAGAGAGAGAGAGAGAGAGAGAGAGAGAGAGAGAGAGAGAGAGAGAGAGAGAGAGAGAGAGAGAGAGAGAGAGGAGAGGAGAGGAGAAACATCGGTCCTCCGGGTGATTTTTAAAGCGAAAGCTTTCTTAGTAGGACCGGCGGCGTCCTTTCAATAGACTAAAGCATTTGGCCATTGACCATTTGGTCGACCGATAAGCTCTGATAAGGTCGCTGGACACGCAACACGTGCGTGAAGCCGGGCTGCTTCCATTTTATCAAAATGGTTACTTGAAAATCGCGAAAAAGGAGCGGTTCTAGATAAGACAATACACGTATCGGTCATGAAGAAGGAGCACAATAGTATGTATACCTTTAGCTCATAAACCGCGCATCGGTATACATTTATATCGTTCGTACGTAGATGCGTTTACTTAGTGTGAGAAGAATCGTCGCATGGGTTAGTTTTTTTGTTTGCTATTTGGTAATTTGAAGGTATGACGATCGATTGGACGCACTTTCGGCGAAGCTTGCATGGGCGCACTTGTAGCGAAGGTTTTGACGCAGTTTTGATGTAAAGAAGCTTTCGTGCTTCTCTAAGCCTTATTTGGTATGGGATGGTAAAGGTTTTGGCCGCCGCAGAAAATCCCACTAACAAATACCTGTGACGTCATAGGTGCTGCGCAAGAAAGTGGTTAGTTAGTTGACTCACTTCGTCTGTTCCTCTTATTATGTCGCTTAGTTGTTTCGGGTGATTGTAGGGTTTAAGGCGCCGACGCAACGCAGGCGATGAGGCGCGCCGTAGTGGAGGTCTCCGGAATAATTCTGACCACCTGGGGATCTTTAACGTGCGCCGAAATCTCGTACACACGGGCGTTTTTGCTTTTCGCCTCCATCAGAAAAGCGGCCGCCGCGGCCGGGAATCGAACCCGCGACCTCGTGCTCAGCAGCGCAATGCCTTAGCCACTGAGCCACCGCGGAGGATCTTAGTTGTTTCAAATTTGCGTGGAAATTAACATGACTGTTACTGCGACGTGGAAATATCTCGAAAAAAAAACCATACTTGTATTTTGTCTTCATGGACTTTTTAAGGCCGCGCAATGAGGAAAGTGGTCTCCAGAAAGACGAATAGAAGCCCAGCTCCGTTGTTACGTAATAGTGGCAGCGCCAGCCTAGCACTTGCGACGGTTACGAATATCACTTTACACTCCTATAGCACCAAGACGTGTTAAACGCCATTGATGTACAAATGTAGTCCGTTCTGAGATGCCGCTGTGCGTAATTTTAGGCGCCGGGGATTTCAACCGTTTAGAAGAAACCAGCTGAACACAGAAACAAAGGACTAAATGTTAACAAAAACTGACAGGGACAATGCTACTTAATATGCACCAACTAGCCCAGCAACAAACTCTCCTGGATTTCAACAGTTCGCACGGCAGCCGATTTGGTTAGAGAGTAAGAAAAGGGCAAGCAGGTACCTTTTTCAAATTTTAGTTTATGCAGCGAACGTGGTAAACCAGCCATTCTAAAGCGAGTCGATCGCTTTGTTTTAGAAAGCTACTCTCACTAAAAGCGAAGAAAAAATAAAAATAAACGACGATGCGGGATCATGTGGGATTTTATAGCACACACTTAGCGAAGCCGGACGCTGGCTGAGAGCTTGTTTTAAGCTGTAAAAAAGTGGAAAGCTTCAGCTCCGAGCTTCTTTCTTCCTTTTTTGTACTTATTCAAACCAAATTCTCAACGCTGGCTATCCATAATTGATGAGAATGCAGATATGGAGGAGGCTTTAAACATTTGAAGCGGTTACTTTAGAGCGCTCTCCTTTAAGGTCACCAACCAACTAGCATCAAAAAGTCAGCTTATTTGCCGGGCGGCGCTACATTGTACGCCACGCACGCGAGATGGGAAAAATGCTAGCAGACGACGTGCAATTTGATGAAGCAGACGATGCCCGAAGGCAGAGCCGCCGAAAGAAAACAAAATGGCGGCGCTCAGGCGTGACGAGCTGCAGACGATAGGCATACTGAATCAAGGCCCGCATACTATTGAACTTGAATGGGTTAAAAAGAGAAATTTTCACTCGTTCAAACAACGCCAAGAACAGGTAGTTGCCATAAAATTCACCGCTGCAGGAGTCGTTTTTCTTTAAAATATTCAAGCGTAAAAACAATTTCCACGCAGAAGATACCAACCGTGTAGGAACGTCTGCGAACATCAAACTTTCAAAATGTATTCGAAACATGCTGAGTGCAAGATTAACTGGGAATGCAGGTTTTTACCTAGGCGCGAAAGTATAAACTAATCTCTTTCCAAATCACGAAAATTAAAACAAAAGCAAACAAGTTTTGTAAGTGCTACGAATCTCACTAAAACATTCTGAGCTGATAATCTTTTCGATTTCCAACTCCACACAAAATAAAAATTTCCCGTGACTGCCACGAATTGAATAGCACGTCGAATAGCAGATAGGCGACATCGAATAGCACGTTTGCGGTAACTGAAAGACCGTGATGAATATTCCGATTGTCGAAGCTTGCCGCATGCTGCGGTGAGAGTACGAGATGCGATTAAATCAAATGTAATTATTCAGCGCACACGGGAGAAACGTATGGAAAGAGATTGAACGTCTAGCTGAAATGAGCAATCGATGCCGCACCCTTCCACGAAAGATTATCGAGACCAGTGATGATCCGTTCTGCGGAGAAAAAAAACACCCTTTTATAAATGCACAAATTCCCCACTTTATCTCTTTTCCCCGCAGGTTTCTTAGCAAATTCTTAACCTGCCCCAAGAATTTTAACGTAGGTTTTTTAACCTGCCGCCAGGCTCATTCTTTCGAAATACTCTACTACCGAGTCGGCAACAGAAATGTTACGCTCGCTAGAACTGCCCTCCTTAGCCGAACGTCGACAGTTGGTCAGGATGAGGTTCCCCTTTTTATTGGCGAAAAATAAGCTAAGCGTTAACACAACAAAATACCTATAACGCCACGTGGCGGAAGAAACCTGAGAGGAGCAAATGAATATACGGGGTGGTGCGGCGATAATTGGAACACTTTAAAATTTTTTCCTGGGCGAACCACCGCTCTGTTCGCGCTCAAACTTCACACGAAGGTCGCATTTTGTGGTCTATTTTGTTTGACACCAGGGACAACGACGGTACTTCGTGAACCACTGGCGCTGGTCATACATCTCCCCGTTGTTTAGAGCAAAGAAAACTGCAGGTGCATTTGAGGCAAAATATACGTAACTAACCGGCAGCGTCCGCGTTCATTTAGTTAGGAACACTCGTTGGGTTGGGTTTTACGATAGCAAGCGAAAAAAAGTGGCAGTGCAATGCCGGCACGTGCGGGAGGAAAAGCAAGCACAAAAAGAACAAAACTCATGCTGGCGCAGTTTCAGGCAGGGGGCGCGCGAGCACAGCGAAGGCGGGAAATTTGAATTGCATTGGGTGTTAGCAGTGAACGGATAACGGCTCTGCAGCCCATTATGGCGAATCACTGATCTGAACTTCCGACAGCTTTCACATTGATTGGGAGGGCTTTTACTGATTTTTTTTTTTAGTTTTAGCGCAAGCCAAATTCCACTACCTCTGACGCTCAGCAGCATTTCACGAATTATTACAGGGCAGTGATACAATAATATGCATTCCACGGTTTGTACCAAACAGTACTCTTACTCTTACTCGGAGTACTCGAAGTGGAAAGTGTCCGCTTGAAGAGATACCAAGATATTTTTAGGTAACTGAGATTTTTTTTTTTTTGCACACATCGTTTGTTCATAATATGCCTTAACTGTGCCGGGTTTAAAATGAACGATGAGAGGTCTGGCTTACGGGCCTAACTGTCGTTTCTTGCTCAATGCCTCTCAAAATTCCCCGCATCTATCAGAGACTTCTTTGTCGCCTGTCGGTCAAAGTTACTGCCGAAAAATCCCAGAAAAGGGAAAAATATTTTCAGCACGGAACATCACAGGTGGAAGCTACGCAACAATGTCGTGTTGCCGAAACGGACGAACAAATGAAACGCCGTTCAGCGATGCCTTTGCTCAAATAATCGCTCAAAACGTTTAATCCGAGCCCGCCTGACCATCAATAGCGCCAAAGAAGCTTAACGGTGCAGCTAATGCCGACGCATTAGTGCCGAATGAATGCGATTGATCGTCCTTCCTATCTTTTTTGTAACAGCCAAGGAATAATCCGTACCGACTACTTTCACAATGGCAAGACAATAACAGGAGAGTATTGTGCAATGCTATTGGATTAGAATGGCGGATAAGAAAGGGCTCTTTCACCAAAAGAACGCGCCATCCTCTAAATCGCTATCGACTGCCCGCGGGATGGCAAAACAATAACACGCAGGTATTATAAAATGTTTTCGAGCTGTCTGAAAGAAGACCCGCAAAAAAAAAAAACAAAAAAAAAAAAAAACACCGCCCAGACTGCCGCACAAGAAAGTTCTTGTTCACTAAGCCAAGGCACCGCGCGCCCCACAAATCGATCTACCATCCAAATGGCGAATTTGCATGCGTGTGATTTTGGATTGGCTCTTCTCCCGTGTCGGATTTCTCCTCGCTCACAAATGTCGAAATCTGGCGTGGCGGTACAAAAATTTCTTCTAGCGAAGATGCCATCAGTGCCTTCAATGCGTATTTCGCTGCACATCCCTACTTTCGTGGCGGTATAAACAAAAATTGCAAGCACGACGCTTGTTACCGGCTTTCTTATTAAGCCGGCGCCAAGTGCAACGGTAGGTGGTCGATCATTACGGTTGACGTACGCTCATCCGGCGATCATTCCGCCAGCCCAAAGTCTGTCGTTCTTTGTTTCCATTGTTCCGCGACAATAGCGGAATGAACTGCGGAACAGTCACCTCACTCGAATGTCAACAGCTTGCAGCGTTCCTATTCTTTTGAATATCTCATTTTTTTTAATGGCCGGAAGTGACGTACCGGAAGAGCCACTGATATCCATGGGCTTGAGGTTCCTCGCCTTGATGACCGTGACGGTCAGTCTCCCGGCGGTAGGGAGGTAGCAGAGAGACAGCATCACCTCGCCGAGCTTGTCCATTTTGTCCTGCAGGAAGCATTAAAAAAATTTGCATCATTATAATGCATTTGAATCAATGAAGTGTGAGTTAATAACAGGCAGAGTGATTGTGGCGTGACCAATCTTACGGCAAATGCGTTATGTGCCCTCAAGAGGTTATGGTAACATTAGAGCCGTATAAAATGTTGCCTTATATAATAAAAAGCCTGTTTACAGTCATTTTTTCACCAATGAGATGAAGGCTTTTTAAACTTTGTCGACTGCCTGTTAACAAGATTCATCGATCGCTGATTCGTGCTTGTTTAAATCAATCAATCAATCAATCAATCAATCAATCAATCAATCAATCAATCAATCAATCAATCAATCAATCAATCAATCAATCAATCAATCAATCAATCAATCAATTGATTGATTGATTGATTGATTGACCGATTAATCATCGATAACTAAGAATGGCAAGTAGTTATAATTTACAGCTAAATTTATTAATTAATCATTAATAACTACTAGCAGCGTGCCCTCGCACAGTCTGGCGATGTGCACGGAATGTAAATAAGGTACTGTAATCTAACACTAAATCCAAGACACACCGAAGTCACCCCGGGGCATCAAACAAATTAGTTTATGCTTGATGACATCTCTAATTAATTAAACACTCGCAGTCACGCGGGGTCATCACCTCCGCACGAGTAAAACAACCATAGACAAAGTTATGATTAATTGCGACAGTAGATTTCGAAACAGTTGGGAATATTGATTAGTTATGTAGCGAGACATGTAGCAATTCCGCGCCGCGGTCACTGCTCTTAGGAGGGGTCGGAGGTCATGCTTTGTCATAGCCTCTTAATCCCGCATGTCATCGCTCTGTTTGCACCTTCTTCGTTAAAAATATTCGGAATTGTGTTTATTTTTAAAGACAAGTAACCAAAATATTCTTTCTTGTGTTGCACCTGTGAGGCATGTGCCACGTACGCAAAAAACAAAAACAATGAAAATTTGGGGGGGGGGGGGGGGGGAGGGTAAGGGGAGGCGTAGGCTTTGATCTAGATTCTAAAAGACCTTCTCTAGCTCCAGTTTTTCGCTCGCGATGGGCGCCGGGACTTTGAACAACGTTATTAGTGAGTATACTTCATATAACAACGTGACGTTTTACCCGCATGTAATCTAAATTCTAAAGGAAAATAAAAGAAGCTGCGGGTCTGCTCCAGAAAACCTCGACTAAATAAAGAGTCAGTTATTGTCCAGACAGTATCAATTACTTTTCTCTCCTCTTTGACGCTTTTGCTATCTAAACGCTTTTTATATATTTATTTTGCTTCTGGCGCAACAAAATTGCGATGCACTGCGTTTAACGAAGAGTGTTCGTTCAATACCTCATTTTCGTACACACGGCTAAGCGCCAACTTAACCAGTATTGCGTATAACTACCTGTAACTAGTAGAAGCCGTTGCATACTAGCAGCATCACCAAGACCGACTCACCGATGCGTAATTAGCGCGAATAATGGAATCTACACCCAACGAAACAACGCTCTCAGTTAGGATCTAGCATGCTCAACGAACCACGGCAAAAGCTCTCGTAAGCCTTCTTGCCTAGTTTTAAAACACGGACAATCGCAAATTTAATTCAGCACTCACGTTTACAGAGGCTCAAAGCACGCTTCTTCACGGCGTACTCAACGCTTTTGTATTCTTCTCAGCCCTTGAATTCGAATCTTCGATCCGTCCATTCTTTATAAAACACGCGCGAGATCGCTTTTCAACAGACGAGAGTGGAGGGAAAAAGGGTGTCCAAAAGCACCGCTTTTAAAAAAATTGAACGGTAACGGCTGCGAAGCATTCTGCCCCATTTGTCAATATCTACTCGAACAAAGAACAAAATAAAATGTGCGCGGAAGCCACTACAACGCCTTTTCTGGCTTCCCGTCCGAATTAAAGCTGCCTTTATTGCGCCTGTAAAGCAAGCTTTCAACGATTATGCGCGACCGCGTTTTTAGAAAGTACCGCGCTCTCGTCGAACGTGCTTCACGCGGCGCGAAAGAATCCTCGTTTGAATATTCAAAAATGCCGCGGGTGCGCAGAGGGGAATCGGGAATGCGCAAGCGGTCGTAATTTATTCAAAAAAGATGCAACACATCACACACCGACGCACAGCCTCAAACACGAACGCTTATCACCGATGCTTTGAAACTGAGCGCCAAGGCAACGGTTTTGAGCGATCGCGCTTTCATTATCCCCGAGGGGGAAATCCTCTTTTGCGAGAGTAGGGTGAACTCTTCGCGAAAGGATACAGTATATTCTAGGCATTATAGTGATATGGAAGCCTGCACCATACTTGGGACGGAACAGAGCAGCGGAGGGTCAGTGCCCCGAGGTATAATCGACCGTTTGTTTTGTAGCGTAAGCTACACCTGCCGAGGTTGAGCAGTTTCGCGTGTGCCGTGAAGGGCCGTTCTGCGCAAGCGCGAGGGACATAGGATTAGATTGGATTGGCTTGGCTTGGCTTGGCGTGGCTTAGATTAGATTGGATTGGATTGGAATAAAGTGGATTGTGTTGGATTGTGTTGCGCCATAGCCGCGGCAGACGCACTGGCGCCGGCGCGTGCCCAGGTGTGCGCCTCAATTGCGCTGTAGCCAAGTCTGACGCTGCACCGGAGCCGCTTGATAGCCTTTTCGCGTGGCTCGTGAAGAGCCGTGCTGAGCATGCGCGAGGAGCAGTGACTGGACAGGACTGGACTGGACTGGACTCTATTAGACTGAATTAGACTGAATTGGACTGGACTGGACTGGATTGGACTGGATTGCTAAACCTTAGCTCACGCTACGTATATCCTCGCATAGCAGAGCTAAGCCACTACTAATTTTTTTTAAAGCGAAATCTTTATTAGTGGGACCGATGGCGTCCTGTCAAAAACGCATGCATGTCCCCATGGATCAGTTGGTCGACCGAAAAGCTCTGATAACATCTCTGGACACACAGCACGTCCGTTAAACCTGGCTTCCATTGTGTCAAACCGGTTACTTGAAGAAAACCACGAAAAAGGAACAGTTCTGGATAAGACAATACATGTGTCGATCATGAAGGAAGAGTACACTAGTATACCTTCATCTCATAAACCACGTATCGGTATACATTTAGATCGTTCGTAGATGCGTTTACTCAGTGCGCGAAAAATCGCCGCGCAGTTTCGTTCGTTCTTCGTTTGCGAGTAGGCGTGGGTTTTTGAAGGTTTGGCGATCGATTGGCCGCACTTTCAGGGAAGGTTGGATGCACTTTCAGCGAAGGTTTTTACGCACTTTTAACGCACTTTTGATGTGAGAAAGCTTTCGCGCTTCTCTAAACTTTTTTTTTAGGAAGAAATGGTAAAGTTTTGTGTTTGTTCGTTGCTGTCGTTGTTTAGCGTTGGCGCGGAGTGGGCGAATTATAAGCGGTCCTCCGCCTTCAAAGCTCGGCGTAAAAACGGCGGTTTTGGCGCTTTCTTGCAGAGAATCTTTTGATTCTTTTATGGTGTTCCAGGTCTTGTGTAGATGTCGTATAGATATCGTAGAGATATCTTATTAAGTCGAAGCCGTCGTCTTCTTGGTCGTTTCACGCGGCGGTTCCAGTGGAGGTTAACGGAGTCGGTCTGGCGAGGAAAGCTTGGCCGCTGTTGAATAGGGCACGCCTAGAGGACACCTAAGCTCTTGTTTTGAGTTGTGAATGGGCAAGAATTGATATCCAACTGAACGCTGCTGGGTGTTCCGTCGAGTGGGTGTGGTGACGCTCTGGTGTAATCAGAATGGGTGAATCGGCCGCGAGTTTCTGACGACAGCTGTCATCGACAGTGGCCAATTCTTTGGAGCGTGTCGTCAAGAATAGTGTTGATATAATACACAGCCAAATAGACGAGTGTATAGTGATTCCATGTGAATTTCTTTGTTTTCTTCTTGTTGTTGTTGTTGTTCATTTTCTTTTCCCTTGAATTACTGTTGTTGAGCGCACGTTTTGCGCATCTCTTGTATAGTATTTGTGTAAGCTGTGTAGTGCGCTCTGTAGCCGGCAAATGCTTTCCGCTTGTTCTTTGCAGCGCCAGTATTTATACAGGCCTGTTCAGAACAACCACTAGCGTATATCTCACATACTTCTGTGTCTGTACTACCGTACTACCAGCATATATATTCTGTTACTTTTTTCCCGCTTTGTTGCTGTGTTTTTTCCTCTAAAAAAATCCACTGCCCTCTTCAATGCTGGTGCGATTGAGGGAACTTTAAACAAACAAACAAACAAACAAACAAACAAACAAACAAACAAACAAACAAACAAACAAACAAACAAACAAACAAACAAACAAACAAACAAACAAACAAACAAACAAACAAACAAACAAACAAACAAACAAACAATAAATAAATAAATAAATAAATAAATAAATAAATAAATAAATAAATAAATAAATAAATAAATGAGAGCTTGTGAATAAGCTGCGAGCTTCTGACTGCTGCAATCGACAGTGGTTAGTTCACCTAAGTAGGTATGTTGTTTTGCCTATATTGAGCCTTAAATTAAGGGGCCATGCAACAGGGTGAGTTCATTAAAGGGCTTCTTTGTCCTGATAACAATGGCACCAGTTTTAACTCAGACTCCAAATAAATAATCGGGATATTTAGGAAAGCACATGAAGCAGCGGTGACCCCCCACCCGGCACATTCCGGTGACGTCTGTATGACGTCACCGAATCTTGTTTGGGCAATTGACGGCCGCCGACAAAAGCCACCTCCGAGATCAGACAATGCGATTGCATACAGTAGAGCCTCTAGTTTCGTTTCATAGTATATAATTTGAATGTTGACGTGCAATTAACGCGCAGACAACTGCCTGCCTCTAATACGTCACTCCTGCCAATATCACGTCACCGTAGCGGGAAATTTGAAAATGTTTGAGTATTAATTGCGCTTTCTCGATTAGATAAACGTCTTTCGGGGCTGTAATGGTGCTTAGTGAGGTGCCAAAAGGCTAATCCTTTCAAATTGAACAAAGTCATAATGCCCCCTTTAATGGGCCATTTTTAATGCTTTCGCATTTAAAGGTCACACGTGGAGTCCTAATGGGACGCAACGTTTCAAACTTGACGCCTGTAGTATCGCAGAAACTTTTGCAGATGCATCTCGTTAGTGGCCAAACGGAAATTTCCGTTCCGTCACATATTTGCAACGAAACCCAGTGGGTGGCGAAGCCACATTAGTTCGGCTTAAAGCTTTCTAAAGCTCCCTGAAGTTCTGTAAGTGCGGCTAATCCAAATTCCCAGTCAGGGTCATATAAGGCAGCCCGCAAAAAATTATTAAATTTAAAATTTTTATATAACAAAACCTTTATGTAAAGTACTTCAACAAGGTAAAAATTTGGGATGGTTGGTGCGTAGTCAAGAATAGCAAAAACAGCGCAAAGGACGGGAGAAGGAATTTGCTATTCTTGAATTTAAAGTACCCTCGTTACGTGGTTGTTCGGCGTGACAGTTAAAAAAGAAATTGGACCCTACCAGCGCAACGTTATTTTCCCCCCGCCATTTATGATGATTTTGTTACGTAACAAATGATATGTATTATATGCTCCACCGTTTTTTTTTTTTTAAATCACCTACTGCTGCGTCACTGTGTCGCCATTTGCGCGACTGTTTGAGAATCTTGAAGTTTTGAACCTCGCCACAATAGTGCCATGTTGGCGCAGTTGGTACCGCCCAAATAAATAAATAAATAAATAAATAAATAAATAAATAAATAAATAAATAAATAAATAAATAAATAGAACAAACTATAGTGGCCACGTATGTCCTCGCACTGTCGTCCTTCCGGACTCGCGTACACACGGTCACAATACGACGTCCGCCACGTGGTGAGAAATCGAAAAACAAACAGCAAAGCCGAGCCACGTGGAAGAACCGTAGGCGGTGTAAAAATATAAAAACTAAGAAGCACACGAGTCTCGACGCGACAAAAAAACGCGGTCACCTGCCGAACCAGCCGCGTCCGCGCGCGCGTGCTAATCCGCGAAGCCTCGCGAGAGCTTTGCATCCATTAGGGACGCTGCCGGTTTCTACGCGCCACGAAGAACGATAGAGGCCACGGGCAGCAAAGGGTCAGTGTTACAAGGCCGAATTAGAGGCTTTACGAAGGAATAAAGTTGAAAAAATTCGCGCGGCCGACGGGCGTCCCAACCCACGCGGACGCCCCGATGTGCCTGGCGCGGCCTACGCGCTAAAGCCGCGGCCCGTCCCACGACTTCGCGCGCGTGGGTTAATTAGTTGGAATCGACGGTACGTTTTGAGTTCGGTTCACTTGTTTGCCTCGTGCGGGCGAAACAGAAATTCCCGCGGGATGTTCCATAAGGAAAGAGTTTGGTAACGAAAGTAGTCCCTGCTAGTCAAGTATGTAACCGTATACGTAACTATAACGAAGCGGTCTTCCCAGTTTCCGATGTAATTATAGCTGAGGCCAAAGGCCTCAGCTATAATTTATTTGATTTCATTACGTCACATTGATAGAGATAAGATGACGAAGAGCCCAATAATGACGATGATTAGAATTAAAAGCTGGTTTACCTTACACGTTCGCGCTACCGACCGGCCGCGCGTTATCTTTTAAGCAACAGCGACCGACGCAAACCCTGTTATCCAAAGTAGTGCTTGCCCGCAATGGCTTCAGCTACCGATAGCCGCGCACACTACTAAGAAGTATAATTAAATGCAACCCTACACATCTTTTTCTAACCCCTAGAGCGCTACGCCAATGTTTTGCGTGGTCGTTCGGAATCAGTGATGCAGCAGCCAACAGGAAGTTGTCTGCTTTGCAATAGCAGACGACAGGCTCTGTTATCTGCCTCACGCAGTACGCGGTGTGCAAAACACCAGCTACTCTACGAATCGTAATTGAATGACTGCAGCAACACGTCACTTCCAACGCCTTGGAACATTAAACCAGCAAGTACGGTTCGAATCAGTGGTGGAGCTGCTTCCGGAAGTCCCCGAGGCGGCGACTTTGTTTACGGCTCCGCTTAACGGAGCCCCCGTAAAAATAGGCGGGTAGTTTCGAACGATCTTTTTTGCTTTTCCGGTGCTTCACTGTTCTACAGAAGTATTTGTTCGCACAAGTGTTCTCACTTTTCTTACTTTATCTCTTTCTGCCTCGTCGGCAGAGGCTACGTCGATTTTTTTCGTCTATCCTTACTTTTGCGAACCACGACAGCCCACGTCTTCCGCGAGCTTCCTCGACAACGGTCCATCTGGGTCGATTTCCCTCGAGGATAAGCCCCGTCGCTGTTAGTTTCACTCATTCCAGTTCACTTAAAGCGTAGTTGTTCCTACCCTGAGGGTGACGGTAAGACCCACGCACGCAACGACGTAGATACGTGTACCGCTCCCGATTTACTGCACAGTATAGTACGGCTCCCCTACATGATATACGCTCAGAAAAAGAACAAATGCGTGCAGTGTATTGCAGCGCGTAGGCATTGGCATTGAACTTGTTTGTCCTGTCTTTGGAGCTACGTCGGTGTTCTTCTAAATCTTTGCTCTTTCCAATATATTTACAATGCTTGCTTTACTGACCGACGCCAGTACTGGGGCTGCATTAATTTTTGTAACAAGATTCACATGCTCGTTCTGTACGAAGTCAATTAATAATGCAATGTTTTTTTTAACACGAAATTTTTTTATTCCGGGATACACGAAAATTTCACTGGCGTCATATCCGTCACAGAAATGACGCCGGTACACCTTTGCCGAAGCGACCCGCAAGCAGGACATCGCTCGCCAAGCGCACCCGCAAGACAGCCGCCGACCCGCAAATCATGGTCAGCTGCACATTTCGTTGCACATTTCACTTTCGTGCTTTACCGATTCCTATGACAGAGGAATCAACCAGAGTTTTTTTCTTAAAAAACAATAGCAGGGCAACCGTCGGACGAATGCGTAAAATGGCATACTGATAATCACCAATATTTACTTCAATCCAGAAAAAAGAAGTCAGAGCTCGAGGGCTTCATCTCCCAGAGAGAGTGAGAAAGATACTAGAGAGATAAACTAGCGCGATGTGGTGCATTAAGGTATGTTTTTTTTTTGTATTTTGTGTGCGTCACACCTCGCGTGTCTCCACGCCATAACTGTAATGAAAAAAAAAAGTAATTAAAGCCGTTCCACTCAACGTGAAAGCTGTCGGAACTGCAGAGCAGTGTTCGCCATAATGGGCTGCGGCGTCGTTATCCGCTCACTGCTACATCCCAAAGCAATTCAAATTTCCCGCCTCTGTAGTGCCCGCGCGCCCCCCGCCGGGCCAGCGGGAGTTCTGTTCTTTTTCTGCTTGCTTTTCCTCCCGCACGCACCGGCGTTGCACTGCCACTTTTTTCGCTTACAATCGCAAAAACCAACCCAACGAGCGTTCCCAACTAAATGAACGCGGGTGCTGCCGGTTAATTGCGTAAATTTTGCGTCAAATGTACCTGCAGTTTGTTTTGCGCTAAACAATAAGGATATGTATGAGAAGTGCCAGCGTTTCACGAGTTTCAAATGGTTATGACTATTTAAACTGCTTGGTTTTCGAAGCCTCTGCGCTACGCCCTACGACGGAACGCCGGGATCTACTTGGGTCCGTTATCTCGCGGCACCGCCTGATTCCGGCAGTCGTTTGACATGGACCGTTACAGCGAGCAACGACGACAAGGCGAGCCCCGAAAACGCTCTGCTCTTTAAAAAAATATCGAGACAATGTCTGAATCCATGGCCGAGTCGTCTATCACACGTGCTGCACAATCACGAGCCAGAGGTTCTCCTCCTCCTCTCCCCTTCCCGTCCACCCGTCGAGGCGTTACTTAAGTTGTTATTCAATTTTTTTAAGCGTAGCCTCCTGACGTTTAACGAGTTTTCGTAACCCAACTTGGCAAGCCGCCGAGACAAACCGTTCAGGAACATTTTCGCTACCAATATTAGAAAAAAAAAAAAAACGATAATAACAGTCACTAATTCATAAAGAACATAAAACTCGTTACAACACCAGGAGAAAAAAAAATAACTTTGACCCCTCTCTGGTATTCGTCGTTATTCCCGACGCCCTGACCTTGCTCTCCCCGGCGGCTTTTAATCACACCGCTGTGATGGATTAGCGCTGACAACGGCGACGTTAATGTTCGCGCCACGCCCCCTCTCTCTTAATTCCCCCTCTCTTTTTCACCTATCTCCCTGCAACACCCCTTTCACAAGAATTCCGTAAATCCTGAGCCCGCCCAGTCACATGATTCCCAACACATTGTCCCCGAATCGCCATGTGCACTCAACCGTTTGAAGAAGCCAAGCCAAGACAAGTCAAAATCGCCTCAGAGTCGACACCCTACAACTACGGCCTTCTGCGTCGGGTGTGTTGGTTCTCCCACGCAACGGCTGTGAGCGTATATATATGAACGAATGTGTCAGATACGCTCGGGGCGTGTCTGACACGAGTAATTAGCATACATAGAGAGATGACTGCAGTTACCGGCGTCTATTCAAAGCAGACAAAAAAAAAAAAAAAAAAAAACAGAGCGCGGACATTTTCACAGCCAGAGAAGGAAAAAGGAGCTTTAATGTTACTTCCCACTATTCTGGGTTTTATCTGCTCTTCAACGTGGTTTGTGAGCACCTTTTACGACGTTCGTCGCGTGAAGTGAGAGAAAAATAGCAACAAAATGAGGGCGACCGGACGGGAAGCGAGCTGTGATGAGAATTAATTTCCCGTTAGGGCAGCGGGTTGACAGCGTTGTCGCGGAGGCAACAGAGATCTGGCGAGATGAAAAAAAAATAGAGCAAGATAGAAACAAAGAAAATAGCTGAATGACACAATTAATCTCCTGCTTTTTTCTTCTTTGCTAACGGGTTGCGAAACTAAGCGAACACGTGCGGGTTGGTGGAGAGACGTGCTCATTCTGTTGACCGCACTCTTTTCATTTAAGGAGACACGGTCGAGTGCGGGGGACGTGCGCAAGCACGTGTCAGGTGCCGAGATGTCACCGTCGAGCTGGGAAAAAAAAAATAAAAAGAACAGGCACTGGAGTTTTGTCCGCGCACGTGCGTTTCTGACATCATGACCGAGGTTGGGGAACAGGATACAAGCCTTAGCCGTACAATAGTGTGGTTTGGGGGTAGAGAGCGGATGGGCGGGTTTTTACGGCCTCTTCACATGTTGTTGTGTTGAACGGAGCGCTAGAGTGTCCCCTTGAGGGCGGTGCTGCAGACATCAGTGGATCGGCGCCGAAGCTAAGCCTTGTTGTACGTCACGGGGCGCTGAGAGGCGATCTCAGAGTTGGCAAATTCCGTTCAGTCCCCCCAAGTTCTCTCACTTGTCTCCCATTGCGAGAAAAAAATAAGGTGTGAACGAAAGTAAAAAAAAAAAAAAACCTTTTTGTTAGTGTAAAAAAAGGTGGTGTTTTTTTTAGGTCAGGTTAAAAAAAATATCGTTTCAAACTTTTACGGCGCTGAAGCTATTACAGAAAAGATATCATCGGCAGCCGCTTACCACACTTACGTTTAAAAAGTGCTCCCTATAGAATGCTCATAAGCTGTGGCGACGGCGCGGCAGAAAATCAGAATTATCAGCGAGGGAAACTATTGGAGTGTCGGTTCATCATCATCATTATCATCATCATCACAAACAACAACAACAACAGCAGCAGCATAGCCATAATCATCGTCGTCGAGGCTTTCCTTTTTTTCTTTAGACAGACAGACAGACAGACAGACAGACAGACAGACAGACAGACAGACAGACAGACAGACAGACAGACAGACAGACAGACAGACAGACATTTAAGTGAGTTACAATGTCTGTCCCCAAGCTCCCTTTCGGTATTGAGTAAAGGACTTCGAAGCACTGACAGTCCTGAAAAACTTTCGCTTATTTTTAATGTTTTGCAGCTTGTCACTGCCTGGAGTAAAGAGCACGAGCTTGGAGTTCCGACGCAAAAAAGCTACACGTAAGAAAAGCCAGCGCCAAACAGGGACTCCACTCCAATGCCGCTATTATTACCGCAACGCTCGCTGCGACGAGTATTCCCAGAGCATTCCTGCGTCCGGCAGAAATCAAGCATGTGTGTGCCACAAAGCTGCTGCCCCGGGCGCAATAAAAAAGAAGAAAAAGAAATCGTGCGACGGCCAGGGTTCGTTAAACACAAAACCGCCGACATCCGCTGCCTGACAGAGCCGCATACAGTTGTCTGCTCGGTCGGTCGCTTACCTCGACCGGTGGTCCCGGTCAAAGCGACCCCGTCAGTTACGTACATCGCAGAAGAAAAGGGGTAACGAAATCCAACCGCTAAATCGGGCTGCGCGACGAGCGTGAATGCTGCGCTGGGTTGTGGTGCCGACCACGACTGGGAATTCATCGATCGAAAACTTGGCGCGAGGCGTGTTCGGCTGGCGTTGCTCAATTTTCATTCGCGACAGCTGTTGGGAAGGAATTTGCGGGCCGACGCAAAGGCCGTCGCAATATCGAACGAATTGAAAGTGCAATTTCGAGGAGGTTTACTACGGCAAAAGAAAGTTGCATGAAAGATGCGAACATTTATAAATGTTCCCTCAAGTGACTACATTTTGAAAATTTCATTTCCGAATTTTGTGCAAGGAGCTTTACTGGTCTGAAACAGGCCTGAAGGCGTGATTAAGCAATATTGTTCAGAATGCCACGCTATATCCGCGGACTTTTCCAAGCGCTCGTTGTTGTTAAGAAGACGCACAGTTTGTAGTCAAAGCTACAGGGATGTAACCCTTTATTGAACGAGAAGAGAAGACAAAGAAAATAAATCTGGAATCTAGAGCTCGGAGAAGGTTCTCTATAGGCCTGCTGTGTTGCATCCAAAAACGTTCGCTCGGTTGCAAACTACATTCAAGACTTCAGGGAGCCGCTTTCAGCCCGCCGGAGAGGTTCGATCAGGATTCTGAAACTTCAGAAATAACGGTCTAGGCTACAAGTGCCATACGAAGAGGGCTTGTGGCTTAAGATTTTAACCACCCTTAGTTCACTAAACTGAGGAAATAAGAGAAAAACGTTGTCTGCGCTCTGAATAGACCCAGAAACTGTTTATTCTGACGCGTATTTGTAGCGCACAGCAGTAGTACCACTCGCGCAATTGTAGGGAGCCGTGAAGGGGAAATACAACTTTCTTCAATTTGAAAGATGGCGGACGTTAAAGATCCCCAGGTGAAATTAATCCGGAGCCCTCCACTACGGCGCGCCTCAACGCCTGCGTTGCGTCGGCTTGTTAAACCCTACAATCAATCAATCAATCAATCAATCAATCAATCAATCAATCAATCAATCAATCAATCAATCAATCAATCAATCAATCAATCAATCAATCAATCAATCAATCAATCAATCAATCAATCAATCAATCAATCAATCAATCAATCAATCAATCAATCAATTTGAAAGAACTAGTGTTTGGTCAAACTCACTCAGCTCAATTGCAGCCAGTAAAGACGTTATTTTTTCACCAAAAAAGGCAAGAAATATAAAAAGCTTTCAAATTTCGGGCTGAAGTTACGTATTATGGGCACAAGTCACGTAATATCGGCCAGCACTAAAAAGTGCACGGTGGAATTCAAGTGCATATGATCAAACGTATCTAGAGGCCCCACTGCAATCGCCCAGCCATGTTTCTTGGCGGTTGCTTGGGCCGGCAGCCGCCAATCGCACAAACAAGACTCCGTGACGTCACAGAACAATCGCCGGAAAGCGGTCGGGTAGTCGCCACTGGTATCTTTTCTTTATTATCTCGATCATTTGTTCGAAGTTTGCGATAAAAGTGGCATCACTGTTATCGGTACAAAGCAGTCTTTTTAAATGAACAAACTTGTATTTTGTATTCATGGTTGATTTAAGGGGGACATGGTATTTTGCCTGCCTTTCTTTCTGCCCACCCCTCATGTAATGCCCCAAAAAGGGCCCTTGAGGTATCAATAAATAAATAAATAAATAAATAAATAAATAAATAAATAAATAAATAAATAAATAAATAAATAAATAAATAAATAAATAAATAAATAAATAAATAAATAAATAAATAAATAAATAAATAAATAAATAAATAAATAAATAAATAAATAAATAAATAAATAAATAAATAAATAAATAAATAAATAAATAAATAAATAAATAAATAAATAAATAAATAAATAAATAAATAAATAAATAAATAAATAAATAAATAAATAAATAAATAAATAAATAAATAAATAAATAAATAAATAAATAAATAAATAAATAAATAAATAAATAAATAAATAAATCATCTAAACCAAGCGAACTAATTAAGCGAGTATGCATCCTCGTGTACGTGGTCTGTTTTCTGGTTTTTTTTTTGGCTCCATAAAAACAAGAAGTCTGACAGCGGTACCTTGTCCGCATACCACACGTTCATTTCACATTAAACGCCTCTCTCTCTTTCTCTCTTTCTCTCTCTCTCTCTCTCTCTCTCTCTCTCTCATCACGGCAACTGAGATGACACTAACGCAGGGGGAGATGCAGAGGGGGATGGGAGAAGGCGGAGAGGCGCTAAGAACAGAGATGGGATTTTAAATAGAATTCGGGGACGCAATAATTTGGGGTTCAAATTGCTACGTGGCCATAGAACGGCGTCAAAAAAGTTGAAAATACACCAACTCCAGCTCCAAATGCTCGAATGGAGACTCTGAGCTCGGAAACAATGACGAAGCGTTCGCTGAAGACAGCAGCTTCATTACGGCAATATTGAACATTGAAAAAGAATTTATTTACGCCGAATTCTATTACAGCAGAAACTTTTGTAAAAGAAATGTTTCTAATAAAACGACAAATGCCACTGGTAACAGCGTTTTCACTGAGATCTGCCACTGGTTGGAGCGCCGGCGTTTATAACTCGAGGTGCCGCCGAATGTTGAAATATGTGCGCAGCGAGTCGAATGTCCTTGAGGTAATTAGCGCGCGCGGATTTTACGTACGTTAGTCCTTTTTTCTTTAGATCTGCTAATAAATTATTGAGGAAGTGAAGCAGACAAATTTGGCATTGTTTTGATACTAGATGTATGCGAGCCACTCTTGCAGAAAACGACGGACAAGAGTGACAGGGGGAAAGCAGTAGTGTTACCACAAAGCGTAAATTATCTATGCAGAATTGACTTACGGAGACCTCAAAAAGTGAATAAAAAAATTCACGCCATGCCAAGGAAACTTTTAAAAAGGTTTTTTTACGGGAAGAACGCCTTCAACTGAGTGTTAGAAGGTGTTAGGAGGGTAGCAGGGATAGCGTGGGGCTTATACGGGCGGAAACACGGTATGTGTGGGGCCAGCCAGTGGTCGCTCTATTGCCTAACACCACGTTGCCGGTGCTGCGGCAGCATGCCGTCAACGGTAGCTTTCTCAGCTCTGCAAAGTCTGGCGTTAGGCCGTAAGCAAATACCACTTAGGGTCACTGGTCTCCTTTTCTTCGTTCCCAAGAAGCTAGATCCCCAACACTACGCGACAAATAGCAATAAAACAACAACAACAACAAAAAATGACGCGGGTGAGGAAACGCAGATGAAGTCTGCACTGCGCGCATAGTCGAGCTCGGGGCGTTCGACTATGTTTTATGTTCCGCGGTGCTTTTATTCCGCAACGTCACCATAGGTTTAGCCGTGTTAATGGCAACATGCTAGGCTTAGCAGAATATGGTCATAAGTTTCGTCGAAATGCATTTCTCCTGACGATCATAACTCGGTCCAACGGCCTTCTGTTTGCGCCGACTCAGCGCCATTAGGCTACAGCTTCCAATGTCGGAGAGGGGGCATTAAATCTGCGGAGACGAGACAACTTCACGTGAACCACACCTGCGTCGTACCTGCTCCATTTGGGACATGATGAGCGGTTCCTGCTAAGGAGCCTTCTCGTGGTGTGGCGTCCTTCGACGCTGCTGTGGGGATCTCAACCAGGCGTGAGCAGGGTCGATGCCCTAGCAAACTAAATCGTGTCGTTTGCTGCCTGTAAAGCGTGCTCTGCCGCAAGTAGGGCATTAGTTAGGAGAAGCAAACTAAAGGGGGCGCTTACGACGGAGTAAATCAGTCATCTGAGGATATTTAACAGCTGAGTGTGGCATTAGTCTACGAAGTGGGAGTGGACGACCTGAGACGAAGCTTTAGCTGTAATTCAGATTTTCAGCTTAGGGCGCCTACTTGTTCGTGCACATGTAGGCTCCCAATTTCTGCTCTGTATAAAGCGCCGTCTGCCGAAAAAAAAAATGAATGAATGAATGTCTTTTATTTAGGAAGAGACCTCAGTTCCTGGTGTTGGTTAGGGGGAAAAGGAAAGGGGAAGACCCTTATTACAAATTACGATCACATGACGATGTAATCGTTTAGTGTTTCTGTTCCAGTTAGCTGCAGGCACGGTTTGAGTGTTCACATAGGCACTGCTCCTTGATATGTGGAGCACTGTCACGAAGGTTTACAGGGCTACAGTCGCGTGCACGAACACTTGTAAAAAGGGTGGGAGTCAGTCAGCCACTATATAACTCTGCACAAACCACTTTGTGCAGCAAAGTTTGCTACCCTTGCAAGGGCGCGTGGATTGCTTCTAATAAGCTGCAAGTGCGCTGTTAGTGTATGCGGGGCTGCCTGAGACTCTAGGAGTTGCTCTCTGCCCCTTACGAAGGCCGAACAAGACCAAATTAGATGAAAGAGATTGGGGTAGTTTTTGCCGCACAGACGGTACATATAGATGTCGAAGCCTGGTCTCTTGTCCATTCAGAAATGATGTCCGGTGTGTAACCCCCATCCGCATACACCTTGTCAGCGAAGACTTCTTCTCGTCTCGATAGCGTCTTTAAAGGTCTCAAAAAACCCGGTGGGGAAGCTTCAGCCAATCGTTGTCTGCTGATTCGTTTGAATGGAGGTAAAAAACAAGCTAAACAAAATCGTCATTGACCTGTAAAGTGATTGGAAATAGTGAAGCAATAAGGGAGATTCCAAAACTGAGTTATCAGCGTTTTACGTGCATGTTAGTATTCAAGAGGTTCTTTCAAGTCGAACAAAGGCACCACTAAAATCGCATGGTCCCGTTGCTGGCGGTAGCTTTGGTCGGCGGCGACCAATCGCACAAGCAAGTCCCTGTGACGTCATAAGGACGCTGCGCGAAAGGGGCTGGGGATCGGCACTGCTTCGTATGTTTTTCCTACTGTTTCCTTGAGATACTGGAATTTTGGCATTAAAATTGGCATAGCTGTTATTGGGCAATGTAGTCTCGGTGACCGCGGCCTTCTTTCTGATGTAGGCGGGAACCAAAAAAGCTGTCGAGTGTCGGCATTTCGGCGCACGTTAAAGCTTCCCAGGTGCCCTAAATTATACCGGAGGCCCTTTCTACTGCGCGCCTTATAGCACAGACGCAGTCTACGTGCATAAAACACCAATATACCTGTGAATTTAACCCTCATAAAACTGTTCTCAAGCTTATCTTTCTTTTTCTTGGGAGGGTACGCGCGAAGTTTGATTGATTGATTGTAGGGTTTACTGCGCCGACGCAACGCAGGCGATGAGGCGCGCCGTAGTGGAGGGCTCCGGATTAATTTTGACCACCTGGGGATCTTTAACGTGTGCCGAAATCTCGTACACACGGGCGTTTTTGCTTTTCGCCTCCACCAGAAAAGCGGCCGCCGCGGCCGGGAATCGAAACCGCGACCTCGTGCTCAGCAGAACACCGCCTTAGCCACTGAACCACCGCGGCGGGTATACCTTCCGTTCCATGTATTTCTGCCAGTCCGGGAATAAAAAAATGTACAGTTGTGCTTATTCACTCAACTGTATTTTTTTCTCTGTCTTGCGACTCCGTTGTAAACTCCGTTGAGCCTTCAGCTATGCCCTGAAGGCCCTTACGGTACTAAAATAAATAAATAAAAATATAAATGAATATCTTAAGGAGACGACATGGTTTTATATGGAACGCGTGTTTGCTTTTGTCTGTCATTTCTTTGTTTACACGGAGCATCACCCATCTATGCAGATCAGCGCTTAAAATGTTTTGCTCCACTTCTTGTTCGACATAGTTTTGTCCCACTTACTTACATTTATGAACGCCATGCGATCAGCGTTTTCGTGCGCTGTACGGGGCGAGAGGTAAAAGAAAGCATTTGAACGTTGCACACCGGTGTAGTGTAACAACCATGGCAGCCAATGAGCTTCTAGTCAGAAGTTCTTCCGCGAACGAAGAACTTGAGCTGCGAATTCGTTTCCGACCCCGTATTCCACGCTTATTTCGCTGCGCTTTCTTTTCTTTTCAGTAAGTATTCCTCAGCGTCGCTGACTAAGAAGTAGGAGGTAGCGCCTTATTGTCGCTAATCCTACTTCTTAACTTGACCGGCAGGAAGACGGTGATCTCGAGGCAAGGTGGCCTTGACATACTTACTGCTAAGGGTACTTTCAAGAAATTACACTAACAAGACAGGTGCTCGAGATTTTTGTTTACATTTCCAACTACTGGTCGTGAAAGTTATCCACTGCCGTCCTTTCTTTTTCTGTACTAGTTTGGTGGGTTTCGCTATCACAGTTACGCCGGCAAAAGCTTTGGACTCGTAATGACTTTCTTAGTCGGGTCAAGGGCAGGACAAAGTTGATCGCACCGTGTTTTATAGCCCTGGGTTCGGATCTTACGCAAGAAGGAAAGACAGCGTTGCGTGGAGGTCATTAGTTTTCTACATCCGAGAAGCTCCTCCGACTGCGTTCAGTTTATTTCTATTTTGTGCCGTCTGTTTGCTTGACATACTTAACATTGCCTGCCTTTGTTCGTAAAAGCTTTCAGCGTGTGATCAGGTTAGCAAATATTGATTGGGACAATTTTTTTCGACTAACCTAGCATGTCTGGTGCCACACGCGGGATCATTAACTTTTGGTTGACAGCTATTCACGGTGACTTAGTTGCGAAGGCAGGCCGCAACTCATTGCGAAGTCACCGTGGTCCGTCTCTCAGTCGCATCGACAGTGTTCGACGGATCCGAAATGACAAAAGACCTCTCTACACGCACGGTAATAGCGCACGTATCTGTACGCGTACACCTCCTACTCGTACCTGTACCCTCCCACGTGTACACGTACAGGTAGGTTCACGTAGGGGGACATGACTCTCGACATGTACGGCAAGTTTCACGCACGACACCCAGAACTTCGAGTTGTCTGAATTATTGCATAACCCTCGCTGTGCCACTCTTAAAAGCCCTTGTGCATGTACAGGGCGTTACGCCCTTGCCTTGCATCAGACGCCCTGCTTTGTTTTTTGCGGTTTCTCAGTTCCCATTATTCTTCTGTATCAGCTCCTGCACTGGTCGAACGCCACATGCACTGGTCGAACGCCACAACTCCCGCCTTGTGACAGCTGTTTTCCTTTTCTAGAGCTCCGGAGTGTTCTAGCTTAGGTTAAGATACCACGACACTTTGGTTTCCAAGCACTTGACTAGTTGTTTGAGTTACAAATGCGATACCGTTAGTAAACTCCGCTTACTGCCTTTGTGATGTGCATCATACAAACTGCCATTTCATCCTTTCCTTGGAAACTTGGTTTCCTTTTCACGCCTTCTCTCTCTCTCTCTCTCTCTCTCTCTCCTCTCTCTCTCTCTCTCTCTCTCTCTCTCTCTCTCTCTCTCTCTCTCTCTCTCTCTCTCTAACTCCCGCGAACACTCTCTAACCTGACCGAAGTTGCCGAGAACGAAGGCGGATGACGATATCCAAGCGGTGTACTCCAAGGCCTCGCAGTGTTCCTCCTGCTTTTCTTTTTTTGTTTTTGACACGACCTCTCCTCCCCGACCTCGTACTATTAAGAAACATCCCCGGGCAGTCCTCAATCATACCACCGAATCCAGTCGCCCCCGGCACTGAGTTGTGGAATTCCCTAACTATTGCCCGCCAGTTTTCGTTTCGCTTCTTTTTATGGTGGAAGAGAGTTGCCTCGATTGAACACACAGTTGACATACACTGAAACTTCTTTCGTCGGCAGTATTTCTTCTTTGAATAAACAGTGTTCTTGGATTGTACTCGCTTGTTATAATTATAGCGTCGTTTCTCTGTCTATTACTTATCGCGACGGCGCTGTCACTATAAACAAAAGCTGCCTCAGCTATCAGTTTGACAGTGACCTGCTTGCATAAAGGCAGGGTTTCCGCGTAGAAAAACAGAATATCAAAAATAAGACGTGAAAGGGATGAGAAACACAATCCATGCCGGTCTCGATAAACGAAAAGACCTTCCAAGTCAACGTTATTTTCTCCCGGTCAGGAAGTTGTCATCCTCCATAATAGCGTTAGCTCGTGTGCGCTGACACAGCGCGGGAGCTGTCATTATGGAGAGTGGGCGTCGTGAAACGCCGGATGGAAATTACCACGACAATAAACTTTGTTCTGAAAGTTGCGCGGTATTATCGCTGCTCTTAACGTTCTGTGATTGAAAGTTTGTGTATGCGTGTAACAATCCCTAACCCTGATGTAAGGAACCGAGAGTAAGTTAAAAAGAACGAGAAAGTAAAGAAGACGAACTATAGACGCATTTATTTTCTACCCACTGATAACATCTTGACACGTCCTGGAAGCGCCGCGCATGCACAGTTATCATTCTGTCGACTGTCCCAATGAAGCAATCGCGGAGCAGGGTTAAAAGAGAGAGGAGGAAAAGGGAATATTAGAGAAAAGGAGTGTAAACTGCAGACATGTTTATCCTTTAAACATTGATAACATCATGACGTGTTCTGGACTGCGCTGTGCATGAGCAGTTGGATGGTCTTATCGTGTACCCCAATTAAATCGGCGCTAGGCCAGCCTAACAATAGAATAGTATCGCCCAGGAAAAATAATTTGGAAAGTTCTATACACGATAAACCGATGCGGGCGAGCAGAAGAGAGGTGGTGCCTGGTGTTTCATAGAACGTCCATAGAAAGCATCGTCATTTTTGACTAATGTGTCAGTACGTTCGTGCGATTACTTGAACAAGGGTGCCACTTTGGACGTAATTTTTAGCGTTGTGCAAGGAAAACACACCCTATGAGAGCATCGTGGTATTTTGTCTGACACAATAAATCCAGTCAGTGGACGCGCTTTATTGGAACCATCATGTGTTCGGATTTTTTTCGACAGCCACTCAGGCGCGCTTCCAAGCAGCACTTAGACTGAGGGCCCTCTATACAACTGCCTGCAACCAGGAAATCAATTTCGATCGCAAAACAAGTTTATGACAAAGTGGTGTCCCGAGAAGTGCGAACTCACCACCTATTGTGTGTTCCAGGGAAAGTTAAAAAGTGCAGGGCTCAGTTCACGTACCTGCGGCACACCAATGATGTCCATGGTGTACTCCATTTCGTGCGTCGGGTCGCAGAGCTCGTGCAGGTGCTTGACGATCACGTGACCGATGAGGTCGTTTCGCGAGAACCGGTCGAAGTCGTAAACGGAGAACTGCAGCGTCCTCTCGCGGAGCTCTTCGAGCGGCATGGCGAACACGAACGACTCGTTGAACACTGGGTTCAGGTTCTTGCGATGAACCTGCAAAGGAGTGTGATACAAAACGAAGGTGTCAGTACTTTTTTGAAAAAAAAAAACAAAAAAACTGACGAGCGCGCTTTATATATTGTCACGGGAAGAAGACGACGAGAGCTGTGGGTCCAATCTCCGGAAAAGAAGACGAGAATAAGAGGAAGCTGCGCGGGCTCCCTCGTGGCCGAAATCGTGTACATATTGAGTCTCCTCTATTTACCAGTCCTGGACGATCCGCGGGCAGTCCGAGGACTGCCCTCGGACCGGAAGCCCCGTAGGAATATATGGGAAAAGCGAACGCCGGATCGAATCATGGGCAGTCCGCGGACGATCCGGAACTGATAAACGAGGAGGCCATTGTGGTAAAATGCTTCTATTGTGAGAAATTTCAAAACCGTTTAATGCGCCGGCTTCATGAAACGAGCGCTGGCGTAACAGTTGTTACAGTGTGCGCTTCAAAGCGGGAACCACCCGCCGCGGTGGCACAGTGGCTAGGGCGTTGAGCTGCGGAGCACGAGGACGCGGGCTGGATTCTCGGCCGCGGTGGCTGTTTTTTCTGATGGAGGCGAAAAACAAAAACGCCCGTGTGTACGAGGTTTCGGCGCACGTTAAAGATCCCCGGGTGGTCAAAATAATCCGGAGCCCTCCACTACGGCGCGCCTCATCGCCTGCGTTGCGTCGGCGCGATTAACCCTACAATAAATCAATCAAAAGCAGGAATTAGCGATACTCTGGGCAGTCGTTCTGACATTTAACCACAAAACATGCAGTGAACGGTAGAACAGAGGAGAATGAATTAGTGACTCAATCTCAGAAGAAAATAGCTCCACTATCTAGGCGAAGACCACATGCACAATGAAGCTGTGAATGAAAAAAAAAAAAAAAAAATGTCGGATCTATCGCAGAGCTGGGAATCGACGTAACGAGAAGCTTTCACAGTGGCGTACACCCCTCGGTTAAAATTAACTGTCGTGTGAAATTTTTTAGTGTTATTGTGCTTGGCGTGGCTGCTGATTATTCAGAGCACGGAGCAGCGGCGAGTGCATAAAGAAATACGAGACGCAAAATAGAGCAACGTTCAACATCTTAGTGTCGTAGTCTGAGTGCCTCCTCCACTCCATGTGCTCCCTTCACTCGGCTGATGGGAGGATTTCGCAATGCTTATGCTTGGGAGATCAATTTCAAGCATCTCCTTCACTGGGGGCTTGAGTAGAGGAAGGACTCAGAGTACCAGGGTTAATCCCCCTGGGTAAGACGTCATGAGCTACAAGCGAGGAGAACGTGATACACAAAGTAACTGGTGCTTCCCTGGTCAGCCCCACGGGCGCGGTACGAAGAAGCCAGCGTTATCCGATGTAAGATAAAACCCAGCCGCGCATTACGCAAAAATGTAACAGCAGAATCAACAGGGGTCCCCGGAGAACCAAGAGAACAGCCGAAAAAAGCCTCGCTTTGAATATAACGTTACAACTTTTGTGTGTGCGCTTTGGAGTGCAACTTGAAGAGTCGACATATATTTATTTTTTCTTTATGTGTATGATGAACGCGGCAACAGGCGTTGGGCCTTCAAAAGTGCCGACCCCGAATCAACACGAGCAAGTGTTGTAAGAAAATTTAATGTTATACTCACTCGTGTCTGGAACTTCTTGCGCCGCTCGGGAAGCAGGTAGAGCTTGATGTAGGGATCGGAAGAGCCCAGGAAGTCCTTGGAAGGAAGGTCCTTGGCTTGGAGAATCTGACGAGGAGATGCCAAAGAAAGGTGGAGAGAGAGGGAGAAATGCCGTGAGAAATTTTGGTCTTCATCTTTTTGCTGCAGTTATCGGTCACGCGTTATCAATGAAACATAAATGTGTCTATAGTGTAAAAACGAGAGGAAGATAGGTACACGAAACTTTCTTCTGGTGCCGTCATACACCCTTTCCCAGCCAAGATCCCACGCCAATCAATCAATCAATCAATCAATCAATCAATCAATCAATCAATCAATCAATCAATCAATCAATCAATCAATCAATCAATCAATCAATCAATCAATCAATCAATCAATCAATCAATCAATCAATCAACCAATCAATCAATCAATCAATCAACCAATCAACTAATCAATCAATCAATCAATCAATCAATCAATCAATCAATCAACCAATCAACCAATCAACCAATCAATCAATCAATCAATCAATCAATCAATCAATCAATCAATCAATCAATCAATCGATAGATCAGTCAATCAATCAATCAATAGATCAATCAATCAATCAATCAATCAATCAATCAATCAATCAATCAGTTATTCAATAAAGAGGCCAGCAAGTGAACACCGGTCCTGGTTTACACCTATAACATCTGCGGGGAAGCCGACATTTTGTACCTGATTTTCGTGGAAGTCCAGTTCAACCACAGAGAGAGATGCCTACTTGTGCTTTTTTATATAAAATCCCGGCAATGTAAGGGTCAGTGTTCTCAAACATTAACTCCAAAGAGAGTGAACTTGTAGCCTGCTAGTTAAAAAAAACACAGGAAATAAAACCCGCTAAAATTTCGTCCAGTTGCCCCTCGAAAGCCCTTTCCTACCCGAAAAAAAGCGACGTTAATAATGACCACTGAAATACGCCGGGGGGGTTGGATTGTAGAGACCGGGGGTGAAACGGACGCAGCGAAGCGAGAACAAAAACCGCCTCACAGATTTTCGCTCGCTTTTAATGAAGGCAATAGAAGCGGGCAATAGCGCAAGACGTAATGACCACCCGGAGGCATTTTTCAACGCTTGAAACGCAAGTATACGGGGCCGTAAATGAGGCATTGCCCTCGAGAGGCCACCGCCGTTCATTGATTTAGACCTTAGTAAGAACTCTCCTGGTATATAATATAATGGGTGTAATGAACGCGCTCAGGAAACAACCGAACCCAAAATTTTACGTTACACCCAATTCATGTTTTGATCAATCTAATTAAGGACTTCAGAGATTTCCCAAAGCGCGTATGAGCAAACTTGTTCGTTAAAAACAGGCTGCAAAGTAGTAGTTATCTTCAAATTTCGCTGAGAAACCTGAGCAAAATCGGTTTTTAAAACGATAGTCTCCCTTAGGCTATCTAAACGATAAAATTTTTATCCGTCCGTCCATCTGTCCGTCCGTCTGTCTGTCACTCGATTCAGCCGTCCGGGCAAAAGCTTATGGAACGCCGGACGAAAAAGTATATGTAGGCAAAACCTTAACAGGCTACTAAAACTGGTGGCATATTTTATGCAAACGAACAATGCTCACCTAAAAAACAAACAGTAGGCATGGTTGAGGCGAAATGTTGCTTCATAACTCACACCAACAACGTCCTTTAAGCAATAATAAACGCGTGCCTGTTCTTCGCGATAATAAATTAAAAAGAAAACGCTTTAAAAACTGTGTCGGAGTGTGGCGACACGAAAACCAAAGACCAAGCAGAAGAGCGAGCTCGAGGCGCTTCTACCTAGCCCAACAGTAACAAAAGGTGCTAGCAAGCGGAGCGCGAGCAGTGCCAACGCGGGAAATTTGAATTGAAGCGTATAAACGTCCATTACGTTTATCAAGGGAGGAGGGAGAAGGAATCAATATTGCAAGTGTGATTAATCGCTGGCGTGAGGGTGGGAGGGGGAGATAGGAGAGGGTGTTACGTGCCAGGGGCGGGAGGGACTACGGTCTTTCGACGACATTTGCAGCGAGGCAAGCGAATCTTCTTTTTCTTTTCCCTGTTCTCTTCTTCTTCTTCTTCTTTTCTTTCTTTCACTCTTTCTTTTTCTCTTTCTCCTCCTCTTTTCCTTTCTCTTTCTCCTCCTTCTTATTCTCCTTCTTCTCTTTCTCTTTCTCTGTTTATTTTCCTTTTTCCATCATCATCATCATCACCGTCGTCATCGTCATAGCATCATCATTGTTGTGTCCAGTGCCGGACGAGGGACTCTCCCAAAGATCTTCACCAATTTCTATCATGCGCTAGCTGAGTTCTCCCTTTGGCCCAGAAGTTTCGTGGTAGCTCATCCCTCAATCGAGTCCGTGTCAGCAGATACCCGACCAATTTTTTTTCTGGGCTGTCAGAATTTCAAGAAAGAGAAATAAAATTTATTTAATTAAGACGTTGGTCCCATCTCCTTGGGGGGCCGCCTACTCCAAACCATTAAAATCTCATCGTGGAGATTGACCTGAGAAGTAACAAGTAAAATGAACAGCCTAATACCAATATCTAAAAATAAAGATTTATTTGCCAAAGTACACAAAAGCATGCACGTGCGCACGCGCGCTCCCCAAAAACTTGAACACGAGTTCCATTAACACCCCTTCCCCAGTGGCGAGTGGCAATCCGGAGCCTGGATAACCTCTCGGCCTTTCCGTTCATTTTTCTCCTCCTCCCCCATTAACATTATTTCGCGCTTAGTTGGTGAATAAGGGAAGCGAGGAAGATCGATTGTCGGTCGAACGGGGCGACAAGGTCATTTATCAAGAGAAACTCCAACAGTGACGGCGGGGGGACGAACAGCACCCGGCAACTATTAACAACTACTGGGAAGGGAAAGAAGATGTAAATATATGCAACGAAATTCGGGGAGGAGATGACAGATTATACAATTGAACTGTTTTTTACGAGCCAACAACCAAAGCGTGTAACACTACTCAGAAAACTGTGCTAGCAGTTCAGGACTGCGTGAAAAAAACGCCTTTGCTTATATTTGCGCCTGTTCTTAAGCTTGTTTTGTAAGAAAAAAGCATGGAAAGAACATATATATGCTGGCTACCTCCCCCAAACGTAGGAAACAGTTAAATTCACATCAATAACCAAGAAAGGTAGTATAGTTGGTATGGCATCAGGCCGGTATTCCGGAAGTCGTGGGTTCGGGTCCCACCCGGTTATTATGTTGTTCTCCACTTTTACTGCCATTTTCAAAAATACACCTACTTCAACAAGAAATAGGATGAATTCCTTCCTTTATTAGTAAATTAGTAGTTTTGAAACAAAAAATAACTCACAAAGAGCGCGAGAAAATAAGGTGACGTTTCAGGAAATGGGGCATTCTGAAGAAAGGTAGTCCTCTTCCTGAAACGTCAGTAAACTTCTATTTTTTATTTTTTTCTCATGTGTCTCTGTCTTTATTACCTTACACACACACACACACACACACACACACACACACACACACACACACACACATATATATATATATATATATATATATATATATATATATATATATATATATATATATATATCATAATTAGCCTGCTCATGACCACTGCAGGACGAAGGCCTCTCCTATTGACCTCCAACCACTCGTCCTGTGCTAATCGAGCCCAATGTTTACCCCCGAAATTCCGTACTTCATCCCTCCATCGGGTTTATGGCCATCCCCTTCTTTTAAACCCATCTCTTGGCATCCACTCTGTTACCCTAATTGTGCACAGGTTGTCGGTTCGTCTCACTACGTGGCCAGCCCAAGTCCATTTCTTTTTCTTTATTTGAACTATGATATCGTCAACTCTAGTTTCTTCTCTGGTCCAGGTAGCTCGTTTCTTGTCCCTGAGTGTTATTCCTAAAAATATTCGTTCAATGGCCCGTTAAGCCAACCTAAGTTCGGATTCTAGTTGTTTAGTAATGCTTCATGTATGTATGTATATATATATATATATATATATATATATATATATATATATATATATATATATATATATATATATATATATATATATATATATATATATATATATATATATATATATATATATATACAAACATTTACTAAAGTTGAAATTAAAAATATAATAACAGTCTCAATTGACATATCGGCTGATGGACACCCTGAAACGTCAGAACACATCGTTGTTGTATATATAGTACATTGAAAATTGTTGGACTTGTTCTGCCTACGTGCATGAAATTCGAAAGCAGTACGGCTTCCCTTGGCGATACTTTACCGCAAATTCCGGTGTTCACCATGCCGGTTCCGTATAATGTAACACAGATTCGTCGCTTCTCAGTACGTAGTCCCGAATGTTGCGCAATCTGGTAACCAATGGATACGAAAAAAATAGGAAAACCGACGAAAGAGATGCAAACACGATGTAGCTGTAAGCAAGTCTCAGATAAGTGTCGCCAGGGGCTTCCATGATGTTTTCGCATTCAAAGTCGCGTAAAGGGTCCATGCAGACATAATACAAGTTTGTTTTACTCGAAATATTTGGTGTTTTATAGTGCCCCCCGCGCTTGTCCGGCAACAAGCGACGCCGTGTTCACTGAGAAATCAATGAATTTAAGTTGGAATTTTGATTCTCCCGCCAAATCGTGTGTTTCGTGACATCTGCAAGTACGTCACAAGAACGTTAGAATTTTGATTCTCCCGCCAAATCGTGTGTTTTGTGACGTCTGCAATTACGTCACAAGAACGTTAGAATTTTGATTCTCCCGCCAAATCGTGTGTTTCGTGACGTCTGCGATGACGTCACAAGAACGCGTATTCAAGCGTGCTTCAAGTGCGCTGGTAAGTGTGCAGCGGACTGCGAAGCCTTGCTTACCGGTAGTCCCCATAGATGGCGCCACCACACTGCGCGGGACCGCTGTCCACCTTTGCTTTGTTTTTGACCGCACTCTGTTACGGTAGGTAGTGATCATTTCGTGAAACATGGGGTATGCTCGACAAACCGGGTCACGCGAGACAACGTCGCTTACGCCAGTCGGCCAGTGTCGCGAGAGACAACCCCGAAGTGCCCGACTTCTGTGCAGCTGAAAGAAGCATTGTGCGCGCAGTACCTACAGCCGTACGCACTGGTGCTTCTATGTTTACATGCACTTTCGTAACATTCATTGCTTACCCCACAATTCTTACTGCTATAAAATGAATATGTTGTACATTTAAGCGGAAATAGCCCGTTGTGCAAGCTTATAACCCCTGCCTAATTGCATTTGCTTTTGCCTGCCTCAGCCAATCGCTCGGCTGTGAATATGACCTCATATGTTCTGTTGCGAGAAATGAGCTAGCGAGTCGCATGTCCATTACCTTTTTCACTAATTATATAGCTTATTTTAGCAAAGTTCACGTTAAAAGCGGTCTCAGTATGATTCAAACGAGGTAGTTTTTCGAATGAACCGAACTGCTCGAAGAGCTTATTTCCCTGCGCACTATATTACGGACCCGTTTGCGTTCAAGTAGTTCTTCGGCAGTTTATTTTCTCGAAAGGCCATTGAAACCGATTCGAGAGCGACCCCTGGGGTGCGATTTCATTGGAACCATACCCGGTCCCACTTCCTCCATTGCGAATGGTGATTCCTTCGGGCCTAACTATATTCTCACCTCTCCGTTCGACCTTCGTAGTCATTGCAACGCCTGCTGTTGCTCTATTACGAAAGGAAAAAAAAAAAGGTCTCGCTAAAGACCATCTCGCGAGGTGGAGCCCTTGATAGCTACCGTTGTGAAACAGAACAACAAAATAGAGGTAACGTTGCTTGAAGGAGGCCCTTGTCACATTGTAAGTTGCACCAATTATTCTGGGAGTTGGTGAACGCACCTCGGGGGTTCCTGGAACATCGTACATTTCCGCGCACTCGCTCGTAGCCTCAGTCGACGAGCGCCTCAAGGTTCGCGGGTGTTTAACGCGCCGACATACGCGGCTCTGGAACGCCATCAATCAGCGCTCCAAGCGGTAGGTGGGATTTTTTTCTCCCGCCTTCGGAACGAAGTGGTGCTCGAGCAGCCCTGGGGAAGAAATGTAACGGGGAGCCGACGACGCGTTTAATGGAGGCATTTAAAACGCAGGGCCTTTTCTTTGCCTTCCGGGGAGGGGCCCGAGATAGAGTTTCTTAGGAACTCTCATGGGGCCCGAGGGCTCGCTCGCAAAATGGAGATGGTATACACGGGACATGAGCACGATCTGCAGCAAGACGGGAAATTATACGTTCTCACTTCGCTCATTTCTTTCTTTCTTTCTTTCTTTCTTTCTTTCTTTCTTTCTTTCTTTCTTTCTTTCTTTCTTTCTTTCTTTCTTTCTTTCTTTCTTTCGTTCTTTTGTGATTCTAGGGTTTAACGCGCCGACGCAACGGAGGTGTTGAGGCGCGCCGTAGTGAAGGGCTCCGGATTAATTTTGACCATCTGGGGATCTTTAACGTGCGCCGAAATCTCGTACAAACGGGCGTTTTTGCTTTTCGCCTCCATCAGAAAAGCGGCCGCGCGGCCGGGAATCGAACCCGTGACCTCGTGCTTTCTTTCTTTCTTTTCCTTGCTTTCTTTCCTTCTTCCTTCTTTCTTTCTTTCTGTTTTTGTTTGTTTGTTTGTTTCTTTCTTTCTTTCTTTCTTTTTCTTTGATTCGTAGGTTCAGTCATTCTCATTAATTTGTTTCATTTTTACTTTATAACTACCTGATTAGTATTTCATTCCCTCTTTCATATTTTTTTCTCTGTCTCTCAATCTTTTTTCCTCGCAATTTGTTGGTTCTTTTTTGAAAAGATTCCCTTCCTTTTCCTCTCCTTTTTGTCTCGTATCTTTCAAAACTATATAGCAACGGCTCTGTTATTTAATTCCAAGGTTCCTCTCTTCTCCCGTGACTTATTTATTATCTTCTATTCCTGGATAGCTGCAATCATAATTTTATACATCGTCGTATCCCCCCCTCCATTTCACATTCTGGATGTTCACAGTGGTCCGCAATGGTTGGAAAAAGAAGAGTTTGCCGATTAAAATCGCCGCAAGGCCAGGAGGTTACGTTATCAGCCTCAGTTTAAAAAGCGTGTTTTCTTTTTTGCTTTTCTTGCTGAGTGATTGCCCCCTCGGATCCGCCGCTGTACTGCGACCGCGAAGGGAGGTTTGTGGGTTGATGAAGTGAATCTGCAGAACTCAGCCTGGTACTTGAACAGGCGTCAGGGATTGTTACGAGCGTTAAGTCAGACCTCTCAACGCTTTTTTTATTATTTATACGGACGCATCCCCGGATAGGATAGTTTAGGATAAAAACAAATGAAGAGCCGGGCAGGTTAACCGGGTGCCTGGTTTGATGGGATAAAAGAGGAGGATAAGAGGGAGGCAGGAGTGGGAACGCGCGCACTCAGTCCTTTTCTTTGGTCCTAAAGACGTTCGAGTAATCGTGTATCATTAACAGAAAAAAAACGAAGGGCTTTTGTCGCGTTCTGTGAATTCGGCGGTAGGGAGCGATGTCCAAGGATTGTCTGTACAGTGAGCTGCCGATCGTCCAGTCGGCAGAGTTTGATGAGCAGAACGTTTCTCTCAAGATGCTCAATTGTCTCTTCAACCCCACAGGCATCGCGGCGGTAATTTTTGGCCATCCAGATGGGAAAGCAGTGGGCTTTTGTGAAGGCTACTCGCAACCACAGTCCGCAAATAAAGTTACTAAGAAATTGCAAAGAATGCACCAGTGAATTTTCGTCAATGAGCAGAGCTGCGGGAGACCTTATTTTTTCGTATTGGCTAGTACACGCAAAACCTGCCTAATGGCAAACCAACCCTGCACTCGAGGTAATAAGTTGGAAACTTCGGAAAGGTTTTTCGAACGACGCAACAGGGCCGGGTAGACGCCCACTAGCATTAGTGCAGCGCGGAGGCATACATGAACGAAGCAAGAGAAGGAGATTTCGTTCAATGAAGGATGAAAGAATGATCGCGCTGTGAAGCAGTCCCTTTCATCTCAGCCTTGGAGGAGAAGGAAAATACAGGGTGACCGGTACACGGTCGAAGGGACCGACAACTTGTTGCTAGGTTGATGAATGTGCACTCGCCAGGGCGTCAAACTCTCCCCCCTTCTTTTCTCCAAACATTATATACAGACGGACGCGCTGCCTAATCGTGCTGCACAGCCCAAAGCACTTACGCTGCGTCGTGTAGACTAAGCCCTCGCAAAGTAAAGAAAAAAAAGGCTTTCGGAAGCGTAGGCGTGTGTTAGTGAAGGATCGTTACCCTGGACGTTGGCACAGCTCACGTTTATGCTGTCTGTTGCGCTGGTTTTGAAGATTACGTATGTCTCCGCGAAAGGGATGATGAGTTTCCTTTACGTGCGGCTTGTTTTATTCCTCTCAGTGTCCAATGAGGCATCGACAGAAGCGCAGCATAAACGAGTATGCACCTGTTGACATACAAGAAAAGTGGAAATTTAACCATTAGGCTCTTGTTAATCACCTAAAACCAGTATACTTCTTTTTTTGTGAGTAGAAGTCAAACCGCGTATTTTTCGCAAAAAAGAGAGAAAGAGAGGCGAATTAAATCCCCACTCTTCCTCTAACTTTAACTCTTATTTTTCAGTACCTCCGAGGGGTGTTGGTTGCACTAAGAAACGCTGCAATAGCAAAATTTCGTTCGTTCTTAAAGGAGCCAAGAAGACAAAATACAAGTTCGGCTCATTGAAAAGGCTGCTTTGTCCCGATAAAAATGATACCGATTTCATCGCAAACTTCCAAAAAATAACGGAGATATTAAAGAAAACGTGTGCAGCTATGGCGACTCGCTAGCCAGTTTCCGGCAACTTTTCTATGACGTCGCGGAATCTTCTTTGGGCGATTGACGGCGGCCGAACTTATCAATCGCCAGGACACATGACCGAGCGATTGTAGTGGGGTCGCTAGTTCCGTTTGATCGAATCACTTGAATGGTAACGTGCACCTAACCCACTGAAAATTATCTTTTTAGTGATGGCCCATATGACGTCACTCGGGCCGATAACACGTCACTATGGCGCGAAATTTGAAAGTTCTTAAGGATTTCTTGCGTTTTTATGGGTTAAAAAACGTCTTTCATGGCCGGAATGGAGCTGAGTGAGGTACTGTAGCCTAACTCTTTAAAGTTGAACAAAGCTGTATTCTCTCTTCATGGACCCTTTAACCAGCTCATGACGACGCCATTGACGGGAAAGCAAACCAACCTTGTGGAGAAAGCTGAAGAAACAATTATAAGGTTAAAGGCGTATGATGGTTAAACAAAAGTACCGTACTATTTTTAAAAGAAAAAAAACATTATTTGACTACTCGCTAGCCCTATCTTTTCATGTACGCGGTCTCGGTGCCTCGTATCCCGGTGCATGCAAGTGCATTGAATTGGATTATTTCTGCGATTAGATCGGCTTGAATGGTAAATTTAGATTAGGGTGTGTAATTCAGTGACCTGGGTCTTCTCCAAGCGAGTGCGACAAACGATCGATTTCAGTGTGGCAATGCTATCCGTCCGTCCGTCCAACCGTCTGTCTGTCTGTCTGTCTGTCTGTCTGTCTGTCTGTCTGTCTGTCTGTCTGTCTGTCTGTCTGTCTGTCTGTCTGTCTGTCTGTCTGTCTGTCTGTCTGTCTGTCTGTCTGTCTGTCTGTCCGTCCATCCGTCCGTCCTCCCCAAAAATGTCTGCGTCTGTATTTATGCCGATGAAATTTGCCTCTGGGCTTCGGGTGTAGGAATCCCAAAAAGTGCGCCATGTCCGGCTTTAGAAATGACCCTAAATGAGTTTTCATAGCCGAATTATTATCCAGTAAATATTTGTAACCGTAATCCCGGCTAGTTTGTGGTAAATTTTACAAGCGGCTGTTACTTGAACGCTCTAGCTCTCTCTTCTTCTTTTTGTTTCGCTTTTTTTTGTACCTTTTGTGCGTGTCCCGGTGACCCGGTAAAACATCCCGCTATAATTCAGCGCCTCCTTCAAAATATATTAATAGAATACCGCGTGACGTTTCGTAGCAACGCGAAAATTATTCGACCAGGATAAACTGTGAATTACTTAGAGATCTCGGGAGTTTTTCTTCTCGCTCTGCCACGTGGGCTGTTCTTGTTTGGTTCACGTCTTTGAAAATGGCAGTGCTGCTCAAAGCAGGAGAGATAATTAGTTACGCCGCGAAGAAAAGCGCTGAAGTTTCTAGCGTCGTTATGAGCCAGCGATGTATTAATTAGTTAGTGTATGTGTGCGTACAAAGGGGAAACTTGTAAACCGGTGTCTGCTTCAGAGAAACTAACGCCTAGGTGCAACAACAGCATAGCAGTTTTTCTTTTGGAGCGTGTGTGTGGGCGTTAGCTGAGGTAGAGGTGTGGACGGGGCGTGCTAACGAATGGCTCACTTTCACAAAGCAGTCAGCAAAAGAAACTTATGAGGAATGAGTAATTCGCGTTTCCCTGTAGCACATTGCACTGGTTTACTAAATACTAAGTATCTCTCTCTCTTTTTTTTTTCGAAAGCGGGATAATGATACTCACAGACTTTTATTACAAGCATAAGGGAGAGCTAGGTTCTCACTTGCACTAATTATTCGAACCACTTTTTCACGCGGTGGGGGCGCTTTTATTCTGGAGGACATTACGCGCACCACGAATGAGTGCGTGAGTCAGTGGGTTGTCGCTGATCTTCTAGGTCGATCACTCACTCGCTCGCTCACTCACTCACTCACTCTCTTGAACTCTCTTGAACTCACTTGCACTCGTTCACTCACTCACTCACTCACTCACTCACTCACTCACTCACTCACTCACTCACTCACTTGAACTCACTTGCACTCACTCACTCACTTGAACTCACTTGCACTCACTCACTCACTCACTCACTCACTCACTCACTCACTCACTCACTCACTCACTCACTCACTCACTCACTCACTCACTCACTCACTCACTCTCTTGAACTCACTTGCACTCGTTCACTCACTCACTCACTCACTCACTCACTCACTCACTCACTCACTCACTCACTCACTCACTCACTCACTCACTCACTCACTTGCACTCGTTCACTCACTCACTCACTCATCACTCGCTCACTCACTCACTCACTCACTCACTCACTCACTCACTCACTCACTCACTCACTCACTCACTCACTCACTCACTCACTCACTCACTCACTCACTCACTCACTCACTCACTCACTCACTCACTCACTCACTCACTCACTCACACGTTGGTATTACAAAGTTGCCAGTGCACATGGGCGTTCTTGCAGCCGCGCACGTTGCGCAAGCAATAAAGAAGGCCAATTAGTACGGCCGAGAAAAAAATAACAGCGAAATTCTGCAAAATTCAGCTAGAAAAACATGAGGGGAAGGAAGAAAAACCTAATTAGGGATAAAAATCTGTTGAACCTCGTTGTGAGGCTAATGAAATTGCCCGTTCGATAATTTCACGCCGCCGAACTTTCTTGAGGACATGCTTGAAAATAACAACCCTAGAAGCTGGTGTGGAAAAAAATAATGAAGACCGAGGGCAGGGAAGACACGCAGCCGTTGCACGTGGCAAGCCGTTCCAGTTCATCGCACTTTTTGCAACGACCTCGCCAGAAAACCTTCGGGGCGTATAATAACGCGTCGGCTATTAGCGACGATGTTACAAAAAACTCTTGCGTTTCTCCTGACGCCGGGCCCATTTTTGTTCGTTTAAATCGTGCTGAGAATGCAGCCTTTTCAACGAGGCTCGCAAATTGCTTTGGGCTTGCCCGTTGTTCGTGAGCGTTATGGGCCACAATATACGGATGAAAAATGAAATTCTGCTTTGGAGGTTGATGGCGTGTTTCCAGGGCTTTCAAGCGACGCCTGCTCCAGTGAAGTGCTGACGCTCATACCATCTTCTGGGCTTCAATTACGCAACGTTCCGTCGGATAACTGCGCCAGTTCAGCGACGTACAGATAAAAAACGAGAGAAAGTAAAGACGCTCAAAATTAGGTGTCCTATACAAAATTAACGTAGTCATATGTATTCAGAGTATGCATGTTAGTATACGACGCAAATATTAAACGATGAGCAACATGTCGGACACTGGTTGAAAAAAAACAAGCGCAACTTGCGTTTCGGTCAAGAAATTCGTCGTTAGACCTTCCATTCTTGCAAAGGCTAGTCACCGGGCCGAAACGTGACTAAGCATCGTTGCTGTTTTAATGTGCGCCTGACATCTCGCTAAAACTGTTTTTGGCGCTCTGCGCACGAGCTTTAACTGTTCTCATACTGCGCGAGCCCACACGAGCATGAACACACACATCACACGCACAGATTCCTACGCACGCACACACGCACACACCCATACACACACATACACAAACGCGCGCACGCACACGCACGTACACACACATCACACGCACAGATGCTTACGCACACACGCGCGCAGGCACACACACGCACACACAAATCACATGCACAGATGCTTACGCACACACACACGCACACACCCACCCATACACACATACACATACACACACACGCACACACACACATCACACGCACAGATGCTTACACACGCACACCCACACACGCATGCACGCACGCACGCACACACACACACACACACACACACACACACACACACATACAAAAGTCCACTCAATATCAGAGTTTAATCACTTCATTTTGCGGGAACCACTTTTTTGTATTTTTGACAAGCTACTTCATATTGCGCCTTTTTCTATCACAATTTTTTAAAAAATGAAATCTCTTTTTGAGGTCATTACAACTAGATTTTAGTAACTGGATGCCGTGCGGGGTGTTATTAACGCAGTAGGGGATACCCTTTATTAATGTGTCGATGCGAGCTAGTTGGTACTTCATCATGGGAACAGGTTAAGAGCCAGGCACAACTGGAGGAAAGAAAATAGATAGTAAAGGGGTGCTCTAACAGGGAAGACAGGAAAGGGGCACTCTAAGTTGTTGGAGCGCCCCTTTCCTGTCTATTTTCCTTTCTACAGTTGTGCCTGGCGCTTAACCTGTTCCCATGATGAAGTGCCCTTGCAGAGATGCACCTTGGGTAATTCCGTCAACTTTTGTTATAACATGAGATGCAGTGAAGCGCACTGATTGTTAGAGTATCGCGCGTGAACCAATGACCTGAAACATTGCAAAACGCGAAACGAGAAGAAAGAAAAAAAGAAACGCACGCGAGCGGGCACGTAATCACGCGGACGGACTAACATATGACGAAAGAAGATCGCGCTGAGTTTCCGATTACGCCGAAGCGTCTTTTTTACAACGGAAACGCAAACACACACGCGAGCGGCTTCTCTCTTCAAAAGCCCGCTTCCCCGAAGCAACCGTCGATGCTTCTTCGAACCGTGGACTGTTTAGCTACATGACCCGGACGGTTGGATTGATCCGCTTCAGGTCGAATTATTTGCTAATCTCTCGTGCCGTACTTAGTCGGAAAATTCTATACGTGAAGCGATGCTACACGGGTCGTCACGAAGGGGTACACTCACGTATTCCTAGAAAACAAAATGATGTCAGAAGAAAAGTTCCGGGAATCACTAATAGTTCCTGCCATCACTTTTCTCACTAATGTTGTGTTTCGGAAACGTACACGTTGAAACCGCCATTACAAGTAGCCTATGCGAATCACGCGAGCAGCGGAGAACCTGAAGCCCCAACTGTGATCGTAGTAGCACTATACTCGGTTACAACTCAAGAACGGCAGCACCTCATGTAGTGTATCACTCCGCCAAAGCGCCGGACCCGTGACGTCAGTGCGCGCGCGTTTTGAAAGGGGTTTGCTATGAATGCTTGATATCGTCTGCCTTGTCTCACGCAATTTGTTTGCCGTCACTGGAGTCGTTTATAGGCATATTAAGTCCGAAAAATCACTACTTGCGCCGCCCGGAGAAACATCCGGCTACGGTGATAGGGCACAGCGGCAACTTCCGGTGCCGTTCTTAAGTTGTCACCGAGTATAGTAATATTGCTTTAGAGTCCGAAAGGACCGGGAAAAGAGTCAGGGGACCGGGGTAATTGGAGAATAATGGGAGAGGCCTTTGCCCTGCAGTGGGCGCAGATAGTCTGGTGGTGATGATGATGATGACGAGAGTCCGAAAGAAAAGCCGTTCTGCGTTTCATGAAGGGCACACACGCTTGGACGAAAGACTGTAGCGCCCACAAAGGGACTAAAGTGTGCGCGCGGCCCAGCTCCTATCCCCTCTTTTTTGCCTGCCCTCTATTTCATCCCCTGAACACCCCTTCCCCAGTGTCGAGTACCAATCCGGGCTCTAAGTGTGGCTAACCTCTCTCGGCCTTCCCGTTCCTTTTTTTTTTCTCTTCTTCTTCTTCTTCTTCTTCTTCTTCTTCTTCTTCTTCTTCTTCTTCTTCTTCTTCTTCTTCTTCTTCTCTCCTTCTTCTTCTCCTCCTCCTCCTCCTCCTCCTCCTCCTCCTCCTCCTCTAAAGGTGGAAAATTTTACCACCCCTTACTAAAAAAAGTTGGGAGAAGCGCGAAAGCTAAAAATGTGTCCAGCATTCGCCGTCCAATCGATCGTCGAAACATCGAAGACCCAAATCGTGAATGATGAACGAACCGATGATGCGACAATTTTCCGCGCACTAAGTAAACGCACGTACGAACAATCTAAATGTATACCGATACGTGGTTTACCAGATAACGGTATACTGTCGTACTCATTCTTCAGGATCGATGCGTGTATTTTGTCCTATCTATGTAGAGCCGTTCCATTTTCGCGATTCTCACGAGTAACCAAGCCCGGTGTCACGCATGCGCCGTGTGTCCAGATAGCTTATCAGAGCTTTTCGGTCGACTAACCGGTCTATGGGGAAATGCATTAGTTTTTTGACAGGACGCCATCAAACCAACTGATAAAGCTTTCGCCTTTAAAAAAATCCGCCATCTCCATGAAGTGAATGATGATGAGAGGGGCGAAGCTAAAATGCTTATCGTTAAAACCGTGAAACATTTGCCCACACATCATATTCTTGATATTCTCGACTCGACACGTCAAGCTTTCCACCGCTCCGTTGACAAGCCCGTTGACGACGTCGATGTTTGTGGTGATTATGTAGGGCTTATTTGGGACGATGAGAATCTCCACGGGCAAGTTGGCGGATTCGGTGTGTGACATTATAGCCACCTTGGCCGTCGCCTTCTGCAGAGCGTCTTGTGTCGCGTACCCCCGGTACGTTTCTTGAGCTCGCAGGCGACGAACGACAACGTCTTCTTCTTCCTCTCCTCTTTGTTGAGTAGCAACGGACGCGTTGAACGTTTTGACCTTATGGGCCAATCTTTTTTGGGCAATCCCTAGGGGGATCCTGCCACAATCATCATTAATGTGCCGTGTATGGCAGCAACAAGGGACGGGACAGGGCCCGAGCAAGAGTCTTGAGCTAGCAGGCGACGAACGACAACCTCTTCTTCCTCTCCTCCTTGTTGGGTAGCAACGAACGCGTTGAACGTTTTGACCTCTTCGGCCAATCTTTCATTGGCCAATCCCTAAGGGGATCCTGCCACAATCATCATCAATGTGCCGTGTACAATGTGCGGTGTACGGCCGGGACAGGGCCCGAGCAAGAGGAGCTTCGCCCCTAAAACGGTGTTTACTGAGCGTTCGCTCCCGCCCTATCCTACACTCCCATTTCTTATTTCTCTCTGCGAATTCGAAGTGTACAGGCACCGCCCTACCGGTGATACATCTACGTCCACCGGCATCGGGTATGTGTTATTCCGCGCCGATGTACAAGCCCGACAATTCCGGTGCGATGCAAAACGTTAATTAAACGTGTTAATATGTCACGCCCCGTGCCCTCAACCGACCCCCAAAATACCAAACTCCCAAGTTTACACTAACGAATGCAGAGAATTTAGCTAATAGAATATATCACAATGAAAGAAAACATAGGTTTTTTTAATGCGTAGCATTCTTTGTCGAGTGCCCCCACAGCCAGGACCGTGTAACGCCCTGAATTTCCACGAAGATGCAGATATCGCGGAAGTTTTACCTGTAATCGCTGCAGTACCGTAAATGGAGATAACTGGTCGCGCGAAATTTTGGAAAACTAAAAAATAAGAAAAATGTAAAATAATTTCGGAAACTGGCGAATCGTGTAATGCCCTGCATTTCCATAATAATGCAGATTTCGGGAAAGTTCCAAATGTAATCGTTAGAAAAGCGTAAATGGAGATAATTGGTCGAGCAAAATTTTGAACTAAAAAAATAGGGAAAATATAAAATAATTATCGAAACTGGCGAATCTTGTAACGCCCTACATTTCCACAATAATGCAGATTTCGGGAATGTTCGAAATGTAATCGTTATAATAGCGTAAATGGAGATAATTGGTCGAGCAAAAATTTGAAAAACAAAAACAAAAAAAATATTAAAGGAAATTACGGAAAATGGCAAAACATATAACGCATGACATTTCCACAATAATGCAGACTTCGCGAAAGTTTCCCCTGTAATCGTTACAATAGCGTAAAGGGAGATAATTGGTCGGACAGGATTTATAAAACCCAAAAACTGGCTGTAAAAAAATCACACTCTAGAAAAGTGGCATAAGAATGCTACGCTTAGTAAATAATTCTCTGAATTGCTGCAGAACTTTTTTTTTAATTGTAGGTTCACAGTTAAGCTTGAACATTACTTAGATGTACTACACCTACTTAGTGGCGTCTTTCCCAATCCTCCTTTCCATTCCCTACCCACAGGGCTTTATAGCCTCCTCTCTACAATAACGTCATTCAGTCAGTCAATTGTAGCTTCGAACCCAGGCCGTTTGCTCCAAAACCCGCGATTTCACCCCTTTCTTTGCTATTGAGGCCAGCGGTTTCTCAAGCTAATAGAGAGAGTATACAAAGCAAACCAGTAGATGGTGCAGGGTGCACGAATAAATTGCCGGGCTTGTATTTACACCTGGGAAGGGGTTGTCGCGCCGGGTATTCGTCGACGCCGACGACAATGCTCACTCAGCTTCTCTGTCGAACCCCGTCGACAAGTACTGCAATGACGATTAGCTATGCTTGCGAAGGACGGCGTGATAGCTGCGAACTTCCCATAAACTCCCGGGGCGGCAATGCCCCTTAGCTTCTTGGCCGATCCCCCGTAGATAAGGACGACAACGATGATTACCGCTATTCATCATATATGACACGAAAAGTGGCCTACTACGGGCAATTCAGCAATGGCCTACGTGATTTATAAAGGCTGCCGCTTTGAGACGACAAGCTAAAGAGAATTTATTAAACTGAAGTTACAGCTAGGACCCGCTGTAGTTAGCTACTACACGGGTAGACAGGGAACAGAATTTACGCAATGTGCCACAGAGGAAACGAAGTGAACAGACGACCTGCATAATAATGAGGGCCGTCTTGAAGGTGAACTTTAAGCACCTTGAAGACGACCTTCCCTCCCCTCCCTCTTTTCCCGCTGGCCGCAGGCCTTTTTTTCCATTCAAGCTGGCAAGAACAACAACATTTGAGAAGGGCAAAGCGATAGCCAGGGGCTCCCCATTGAACTGCTCAGACTTTTAAATAGTGCCATCACTAGTACTAGTAATAGTAATAGTAATAGTAATAGCAATAAAGAGCGCAGTTCCTCAGCTCACCGATGGAAGGCATGGACTGTCCTCACACTCAATTAGGAGAAGCTTGATGCGTAGTTAAGAGTTAGAAGCCTTCGGAATCAAAACAGTATTCTGAAAATATATATTTTTTTCACTGTAATTGCATTTTTTTCACTTTAACCGTATTTTTTACCACTGTAATCGTAGGTCTTTTCTCGTGTGCTTTTTGTCCACGGTGTTATTCCTCTGACTTTTGTAATTGCTGCTCTGCGCACGCGCATATTGTTTGTTGGATTTATCTGATTTTTTCCCCCGAGAGAGCTTTGCATCCGCAATTGTATTTTACTGCATCGAAGCTTTTTCTTCACTTTTTATTTTTATTTTTCTAGTACTGTTGTTGAGCCACGTGCAAAACATTTCACTGTGTCTGTAAGCAGCCCTCCCCCCACCTTTATTCAGGGCCTTTAGGGGTACTACGAAATAAAATAAAATAAAATAAAATAAAATAAAATAAAATAAAATAAAATAAAATAAAATAAAATAAAATAAAATAAAATAAAATAAAATTCGGATCCGTTCGGAATAATTTGTAACATGCACGATATACTGTGGCTACAAAGCGACGCTAAGCTAGAGTGCGCTGTAGCACTTATAACTACATTGGGGTACTCTATAAACCCCTTGACCTTTTGGTACTAATAGAGGCAATCGCAGTGGGGCCTGTTCATGCGAATCCACAGCCTCGGGGCGCAGGTTGTTCAGCCTTTCGCAACAACCAAGATTTGGAAGCACAAACTGGAATCGCGGCCTAATTCTTTACCCACAGCAGATCGTGCAAGCCTTAATCCTCCTAGATCTGCTGCAGGCTTAAGGGCGTCTCACCTGTGTCAGCATTCATAGGTGACTTGCTACTTCACGACCCCACGGGCTTAAAAACCACCGTGCAACAATGCGAAAAGTTGTACAAATGCATAGCAGTGTTCACAGCGGCCTCAATTGCTTATTTTTGAACTACGTCACTTCTGTACTGAAATAAAAAAAAACTATCAATTGCTAGACAGCTAGCGACATCCAGTGAGAACTGGATAAACCAAAACGCATTTCTTTTTACTTTTATTTCAATAAAGAAGGGACATATTTCTAAAAGAAGCAAACCGGGCCATTAGGAACCTTTCTATGGATTTGTAAAACCGTTCGCATCTGTACACGACTCTTTTTATGTCCGTGGGTCATAAGTTAGTATATCCCATAGGACCTTAATTCGTCACCCGAAGCAGATCTTCGAATGCTACTCGACTGGTGAGTCTGGTAGCTTTTTGTTCTTTTGGCTTTTTAAGTTCATTGAAAGTTCAGCGAAAGTTTATTAGGTTCATTTTCAGTGGAAAGAAAAGTGCGTTCTGCGTTTCCGCGTTGTGATCCGCCCGAAATTTCATGTGGAAGCCCCTTGCGATTTAAAAGTTAATCTGCCTTAATGATGCAAAAGCGTTCAGGAACTTTCGTCCCAACCGGATGTCGGAGATCTTTCCTCGACTAACAAACTACCCAGCCCGCGAAACCGTGAATTTGCGTAGGAAGATTATAGAGCCATCGGTTGCAAGGCGTGAGCTTCATAAGCTTAAACATCAGGCATTGTGGTAGAACCCTGCCTCAGCTCGGTACTTGGTAGAGTTTTTTTTTTTTTTTTTTGGGGGGGGGGGGGGAGTACACGACCGCTGTTGTTCTAATGACTTCGATGGTTGACGAATCAGGTCTGTTTGAGCTTCAACGCATTCGAGAGGCTATATTTTTTTAGAAGGTTGATTGACTTTTTTAAAAGAGGAAGGTTGCATGAGTAGATATATCCAGACGAGAATACTACACCGGGACCCTCGGTATATTATTACATAGAAAAAATACAGTGAAAGCAGCCAAAGACAAATTACCTAGTCCCAAATCTCAGAGTTACACTTCTAGAGTTAAAGTAACAACAGAGCAATACAAACCAAGAAACTCATGTCATAACATTACTAGGCAGACTCAAAAGGTATTGATGGATTCAAAAAAAAAAAAATATTTCAGAGCAACAGCAGTCAATTTGCGATTCTCTTCAACCTCAAGTTGAGCCGCTTTCGAGACTTAGGCCGCAGAAACGGAGCGGCCAAAGGCAACGTTATTTCGCTATCCGTGAGCTTTTCTATTTCCCGAAATTTTGCTTATCACTGTGTTCATCATTCCCGCGCTCTTAAAGATGCGAAACCGAATTAACGCTCCTTGCAGAACGAAGTAACATTACCGGAAACCGTGAAAGCCGCAGTTAGAGCGACACTAATGGCAAAGGACGTGAAATCCTCAATTATGCAGCATTACGTAACCCGAAAAGCCAAGAACCCACAAAAAAAAAACGAATCAAGCAGAAAAACACCATCCCGACTTTCAAATTTCGCGTGCCAATGGAAGCGCGACAAAACTGTCGATGTCCATTCTTCCAGAAACGGGATACTCACGGTCCGATTGGTCAGCCAGCAACGTGTTCTAGATAAGAAAGCCTCCTAATCCCATCCTTGCATCTGCTATGATTTAAAATGGTTAGTAGGATTCAGCTGACTTAAGTGAAGTCTTTTAACGAACAAACCGATGGTTATGAAGAAAAAACTAAAGCCAAGCCTGCTCACTTCATTGTAAGAATCCAGGGCGCAGGCGTCGATTTTGTCCGGAAGGGGGGCCTTTCTGTCGGCCATAATGCGGGGTAATGGTGGTGGTTTTACCGCAAGTCGCTACGGCGACGGATCCAAAAATAAGATCCAGACGAACCCCTTCATGCGTTAAGATAGGGAGGCGCACACAAAAAACGGGGATTTGAGAAGGGAGAAGTATTACAGTGGCAAGCCGAGATGGTTACAATATTGCGAAACGCTCCTAGATTGAAAAGAAGTGCGTTAAAAATTTCAAAGTGAGGAAGAAACATATAGCCAACGCAGCGAAGGACGCGAAGGATCAGGGAACGCCGCATGCAATGTTAAGTTTGCCGAATTTTATAACATCCCATTTTAGATGCGCGCTCTCAGGTGGTCGATGGTTATGAGGTGACGCGGGATAAGAGTAACATCTAAATGTTGGCGTTTCTGAACAAGATTATTAACGTGTTGCACAACGTCTATCGGATGAAGCGCGATTGAGCGCGAAGAGGTGATTTTAAACAAGGGGATTTATTTTTTTATTATGAAGACACGAGATTGCAAGGGGAAGGAAAAAAAAACTCTATGTTGAGTTTTATAAGCATTTGTTTAAGCCACTAAACAACTTTCTTTAAAGAAAAAGAACGTAGCTTGGAAGGCTAAGAGAAAGAACAACAGGAAAAAGTAAAAAAAGCATAATCCTCTAAAAACTATTTATCGGTCTACGTTTCCGTCGGAGGCGGAGCTTTGTCAGGGATCTCTGATCGAATGCTGAACGATAAACAGATGAGAGTTTTAGCAGACCGTTTTCGACGGTCCGCTCCGGTATCGGCGGCCCGCTCAGCGCAACGGGAGCCAATGCCGTTCGCGGCCAAGCCTGCCACGCATGCGCAATGGCGCTCCCGCTTGCTATCGGAGCGGAGCGGAAAGTGAAAAACGGTCAACTAAAACTCGCTAGTGTTTTAGAAACGTGTGCATTTTGCAACTTTGTACGGCATGTATATACAAAGGTTAAGTTACGTTACCTACGCTAAATATTAAAACTTCAAATACGAAATTTTCAGTACTGTAAATAGAAAGCATAAAGGGTGGGGTCGACTATCTCACACCATTTTTAAACTGCGAGTAACTTGCGAGCGGGCAAAAATGAAATCATTAACTCTTTAATCAGTAGACCCACACGAAAATTTTTAATTACAGAGTTGTACGGCATCCAAAAATATGCCCAATATCGAATTTTCTCCGCGATTGTTTCTCGAATGTAAGATATATAATTCACGGCTCTCGAATCAAATATCGAAAACACCAGTGGCGCCAATTTGCTGTTGCGCGTGTTCGCTGGTAACAACGGCGTTTGAGCGCTTAGCAGAGACGTGCAGCCATTTGAATTTCGCGCGTTTTCTCCTGCAAGCGAAACAAGCAAAAAATTGTGTAAAAAGTTCCCTATTCGTAATTTTTCCTACCGATTGTCTACTTTATATAAATAAAAAGTTGCCACTCGATTCCTTTTGGATAGAAAATGTGACTATTTAGGTTTAGCGAATTAGTCAATTAGGCCTAATTAAATTGGGAAAATATTGAGATAGCTCGCGCCACTCTAAATAATCCAGTTACATTGTTGCTAAAAAAAAGGTAATTTTTTTTTCTCAACTTTCACTCGAGTTACGTAAAATGCCCAAGTGCACCCACTGGAGGGAACAACGCCTAGCGGACGCTATACAATCAGGCCGAGTGACCTTGAAATTAAATATGCTAGCCTACGCCCAACAACACCCACTCTACACCGACCTTGCACTTAGTTGTTTTCTTATTTAGGCTAAAGCGTGTCTCCTTTCTTTTTTTTTTTCCACGATCGTCGAAAGCCGCACAAAGCCATTAGGATCGGCGCAATATTAAAATTTTAATACGACCCAGAATTATGTCACCCCGCGAGGCGTCAAAGGGGCTCATACGCTTCCTGCGGACGATGAGCTCCTACAAAAAAAAATTCCCCCGCATTTCCCCGAGGGGGAGAATGTGAAAGTGCGAATGCACGGTTGTCGGCCCGCTTGCGGCGCTTGCGCTCGGCCCCCGCAGCCCACCGCCTCGCCGCCTTCTCTTCCATCTCTTCCATCGGGTTTGTAGTATCACGTGTACACCACGCAGTTATCAAGCCGCTATAACGCCGCTGAGTCGCCAACGCACGCCGCTGACGACGTAGTTTGAATGCGTTAAAGATATAACACTGATATCAGCGTCGCGTCCGTGGCTTGGTCGGTAGAGCGTCGCGCTGCGGCCGCAAAGTCCTCGGATCGAAACCTAGCGCCGGATGCTGTTTCTTTTTTAAATATAGAGGAGCACTGCTGACGCCGCAGCCGCCGGCGGTGGATGGTTTGGGGTCGCTTATAAAGTGCATTCGCACTTAAAACATACAGGACGCCATCTCGTCGCTACAATAGCTGAACTATATACCGTCTAGTGCCCAAACGCTGGGCACGCACCTCTACGCTCCGTTTCTTTCTTTCACCTGCCTTTTGTATACCGTAAGCTACACTGGGCGAAGTTGAGCAGTTTCGCGTGTGCAGTGAAGGGCCGTTCTGCGCAAGCGCGAGGGACATTGGATTGAATTGGCTTGGCATGGCTTGGATTGGATTGGATTGGATTAAAGTGGATTGTGTTGCGTCATAGCCGCGGCAGACGCACTGGCGCCGGCGCGTGCCCAGGTGTGCGCCTCAATTGCGCAGTAGCCAAGTCTGACGCTGCACCGGAGCCGCTTGATAGCCGTTTCGCGTGGCTCGTGAAGAGCCGTACTGAGCATGCGCGAGGAGCAGTGACTGGACAGGACTGGACTGGACTGGACTGGACTGAACTGAACTGGACTGGACTGGACTGGACTGGACTGGACTGGATTGCTGAACCTTAGCTCACGCTACGTATATCCTGGCATAGCAGAGCTAAGCCGCTACTAATTTTTTTTCTGCTTTCTCGTTTTTACTCATTCTCGTCTTGCCCGAGCGCAAGATAGCAAACAAGACTATAGCCTCATTAACTTTCCTGCCTTGAAGTTGAATTTATTAATGCAGCTTTTTTTTTCGGTAACCGTTCTCTTGTCGCTTTTTTTTTGTACTTTTGGTGAGAAATAAAACTGAACTGACTGTCATCTTAATTTTCGCGCGAAAGCCTCAGATCTCTGTTTTTCAGGGAACGCGTGAGGTACAGAAAACTGTTGTGAGGTACACAGAATGGCACAGAAAATTGGAGCGCGCTCAGGAAAAGGGAAACAGCAGCAGCGGGGGAGGGTAACCGCTACCGTACGTGCAATGCGAGTTGCCTTAAAGAGTGAATTGGCACCGACGGAGGCGAACAGGAGGCTTCTGGCGATGGCTAGAGAGCGGAACGCACCTCGGAAGGTGCTGTCATTATGGGCTGGTGACGGGCGCGGCAGCAAAGTCCAACAGAAAGTTCAAGAGCTGACCGACAACAGAAGGTCCAACTAGACTTTCGCCTTCACATTCTTAGACATACCTGAGAAATATCCCCGCAATTTTAATCCTAATCCTCACATTAGCCGAAAATACCGTAGTGTCTGTTTGACGTCTCGCTAACAGCGAGTCTTTCACCCTTCGCGTAATTCTAATGTTCTGAAAAAGCGTACTAGTGCGGCCTTATTGGTACATACTGATATTAGACAACAGCACTTGGACCCCAGTCGAAAATCACAAGAAAAAATTCTGTAGTTTGTGGTCGTATTTTTGCGTGTCGTACTGTCGTCTTGTCGTATTCTTGTCGTGTCGTGATTCTGATGTTCTCCCGTGTGCGGGTTATGCGACGAGTTATGAATGAATATGCGACGAGTTATGAATAACAACGCACAGGCGTAGTCGCTACTCTATGGCAAAGTGACTCGGTTTACCGCACTCTTCGCAACAACCTCGGGCATATATCTTTCACGGCGTAGTAACGAGACGGCTATGAACGACGACGGTGCAAAAACTCCGTGGCGCGCGCTGGCTTTCTTTCACTTTCATTTTCTGTATTTTCTAGCGCCGGAGAACGCAACATTCTCTGAAGGGTGGCGTGCCAATTACTAGGGCCTGTTTGAAGTCGCCGTGTCTCATGGGCCACAATAGGGGGATGAAAGATGGAGTCGAGCGCTGGCGGTGTATACGCCGCATCGCCAGGGTTTCCGAGCGATACGTACGCTCGGTAAATTGCGCCACTCCAAAAACAGCCTTTGTATGCCACCTACTGGGCTGCCTGCGTTACAACATTCCAAGTTTCGGCTACGTTATTTCTGCGCTTAGCAACGGCACGGGCATGCCTGGGAAAAACATTGTATTCTCAAAATTCATTTTGGCACATAAAATGAACTTATCGGCTTATGTGCCACGTACGTGTTTTAGTACACTATGTATATGGGTTTCTTTGCCTTCTTTGGGGGGGGGGGGGGGGGGGGAGAGGAAACCAAACCTCCCTTCGGCACCCCCCCCCCCCCCCCCCCCACTCGCCTTCCCTCTCCTCGAAATACGTTCACAATAACCGATCCCGCCCGCAAGTTGGCCTGTTGCAAACTTGCTCGTCTCAAAATTGGCCGCAGCCTCGAACAACGACGTTATTTCTGGCCCAGTGAAAATGCGATCGAGACATAAAAGCCACGCGGCAATTCGTTACTGACAGAAAGAATGTCACCTGCCAATTCGCATTCACTAAATTCTGTTTACTTCGTCGGCGGCCGACTGAAACTTCTGCGAAACGGCATTTCACCTGGGAATTCTTGCAAACAATTGGCGGAGGCTGAAATAGCCGCACGTTCCGCACCGACGTTATTCTTAGCTACACGCCGGAAGGCTCTGCCGTCAAACTTTCGTTCGCACCGGCCGAGATTAATCTGCGCAAGCCTGCACGGGCGTAGGTAAAGAAAGTGGCCTTTATGTTCAACGTGTTTCCATTCCTGGAGTAGAGTCCTCCTACAGGCGAGCGGCCATAACACCTATCGCTCTGCACAATAAAAGTTTTCATCATCATCATCATCATCATCATCATCATCATCATCATCATCATCATCATCATCATCATCATCATCGTCGTCGTCGTCGTCGTCACCATCCTCTCGTTTAGTGCATCTGCAGAGTGTGGGCGAAGGCATAAAGTTTCCTTGCTGCCGCCGTCATCATCATCCTCATATACCACCAAAATCCCCATCAAAACCAAAACCATCATCACAACCATTATCGTTAGTCATTAAAAGTTTGTTATCAAATGTTATCAAAAGTTTGCTAAAGTAAGTGTAGAGTGGGTTTTTATACGTGTTCTTTCTTATTGCGCTACTCAGCGCATCAACTATCGAGTGTCGGTGTGTCCAGGTCTCTAGAATAATTCATGTTTAGGAATCATTTATTTATTGTCATGGTGAACAGCTGTAATTTCTCTCGTGTGTGTCTTTTTTGGTGTGGGCGTGAGCCTTAACAGATAAAAGCAGAGAACTGCTGATGTACTTGCTGTATTATAATAAATCATCATCATCATGATGATCATCATCATACACTGGTCTTTCTTTCAAGGCTACCGCCTTGCTACCAGTGTAATTTCAGCTGAGCTTTAATTTCCCGAAAAAAGATGGATCAAAGCCGCTTTCGTAAAGGAGCCATGAAGACAAAATAAAAGTTGGGTTTATTAGAAAGACTGCTTAGTCCCGATAGCAATGATACCAATATCATCGCAATCTTCGAACAAATAACTGAGATGTGAAAGAAAACGTGTGAAGCAGTCGCGACCCCCCAGCCAATTTCCCGCAACTTTTCTACGACGTCACGGAATCTTGTTTGTGCCATTGGCGGCCGCCTAACTGACGTGTCGCGATGACACATGACTGGACGTCTGTAATGGGGCCTCTAGTTCCATTTGACCGCATCACTTGAATGCTAACGTGCAGTTAACGCAGTGAAAATTGTTTTATTGTTGGCCCGTATGACGTCATTCTTGCTCATAACACGTCACTGTGGCGCAAAATTTGGAAGTTTTTAAATACTTCTTGCATTTTTTTCGTTAAGAAAACATCTTTTGTGGCTGTCATGGAGCTGAGTGAGATACTGAATCCTAGTTCTTTCAAATTACGCGAAGTTGTATTTTCTCTTCATCGCTGCTTTAACAGGAAGATGGTTAAAACGCGAAGCTTTCTCCCATGCAACCGGAGTCAAAGTCAAAGCCAGAAATTCAATCTTCCTCGACCATGCCGAAATGGCGCAATCGAATAGACGTCGGCTTCATAGGGACCGAGGTTCGATTCCTACCACGGGAAACGTTTTTTTTTTCTTTTGAGGAACTTGACGTGCCTTTGTGGAAACCCATAATCATCATCATCATATGCCCTCAAATTGTGTCAAGTTGGCTTTCCTGCAGTGCGTTTTCGCGCACGGTCGCCATCGGTAAGGCAAAGAAAGCTTCGCTTTAAAATGGTCATTCTGAGATTACTGGGCAATATCGTGCGTACACCAACGGCTAGCAACGTACACTCAACAAAACACAGCCAACAAAGCGCGAAGCACACGCACCCGAATAATTACCCACGTGCTATTGCCGAAAAAAGGGGATATGATTATTATTATTATTTATTATTATTATTATTATTATTATTATTATTATTATTATTATTATTATTATTATTATTATTATTATTATTATTATTATGATGATGATGATGATGATGATGAATAAATCTTTATTTGTCAAGCTGGTGCAGATGTTGGGCACCCGCTAGGTGGGGGGCTTCCCTATTCCGGGATACCCTGAGCTCGGCTGGCGGGAATCAGGGATGCCAACGAGGATACAGTTTTATTATATTGTTGCCGAAAGGGAAAAAGGAAGCCAACTCACGAAACGGCTTCCTTTCTTTCTACGCGCTGGTTTCCGCGAAGCACTGTCACCGATGCTTCTTCGAAACGCGTGCAGGTTGACAGCGTAGCCCGCCTCAGCGGGAGTGGCATGAAATCGAATTATTTGCTAACCGCTCTGTCTGTATTTACTCTGGAACTGCTGCCCCTTAATTACTTGAGCGAAGCGACGGTAGGTCGCCGTTAAAACATACCCGGGAATGCGCTTCCAGGAAACGACAGTTTGACAATCAGTTGGTACTGCGAACCACTATTGTTTTTTTTTTTAGTTGTGCTAACAGAGTGCGTGTTTATGAACCATATATGTCTAGGAACCGCCATTCTTAGCAGGCTCCACGTATTGCAAATAGAACGCGAAGCGGAGCTGCCGTACGGAGAATTAAAAAATCCCGGGCCATCTCCACTAACGTGAAACCTGGGGAGGGGCGAAGCATGCAGTGTGTAAGTGTATTCTCGTCCAACGGAGAGGAAACCGTTAAGGGGGTAGAGGTGTACAGCTTTGCTGTAAAAGTCTCTTGTCTTTGAAACACGAAGCTATCTAGCGCGAGGCGCAAACGAGTGTCCCGGTGTTTTTTCTAGTAGGCGTTACGTTCCATCGTGAGGCGTAAACAAGTGTCCCGGTGTTTTAGTAGCGTGACTAGATGAGACGATGGTTACGACGACGACATGAGACGCTGACGGCCCCAGCCCCTAAACGGCTTTGCCCCTAAGAGGTTATTTTTGTGCGTGGCATTCTCGGCTAGTACTAATACTATTTTTGGTGGGTGGGGTGGCGAAAGGGCGGTTGGTTCGGGCAAGCACTCGAACTAAAAATAGAATTTCAAAAGAACCTTCATTGCAATCCCTCCATAAGAGCCTGTAACGTGTATGACCAGCTTCGGTTACTGAGCAACGTTGCGTTGGTGCGCCCAAACGCATTTGAAGCTACATTCGGGTAACCGATGATTCCTGGTACCCTTGTGGTACCCATTGAGACCCCTGTAGTGGGTTTCTGCTCGTAGAGTATTCCCTCGGTGTGTACAGGAGATTTAGTCCCGCGCAGCCACCTAGATACTACCAGTGAAATTAAAGAAATATTTACGCATAACAAACTACAGCACTCCCGCAAGGCCGAGTTTTAGAGCGAAAGCGCTACTACGCCATGTTTCGCAAGGTCATTCATCGCGTCGCAATGACCTTGAGCCACCTGCGCGCAAGTGCGGCAGGTGTGACGTCACACCACGTGATCTGATGCGGAGAGGCGTCTCCGTTGTGCTCGTTTGGAGCCTCGCCTCTGCGGTACTACGTGATTAAGCGAGGGAATGACGGCTGCTTCGCCGGCTCTTGGTCGCTTAGTCTCGCCATGGAAGGCGTGACGGCTGGGCCGTTTTGTACGTGCGTTTCAGCTCTCGCCAGTGATAACGAGGTCTACAAGTGTTGAACCTGCACCATTTTAAGTGCAGAGCAGATTTAGGGCTCAAGCACTGCGAAGGCGGGAAATTTGAATCGCATTGGGTGGTAGCAGTGAGCGGATAACAGCGCTGCAGCCCATTATGGCGAATCACTGCTCTGCACTTCCGACAACTTTCACCTTGAGCGGAGCGATTCTAATTTAGAGTTTCGCCTGTACAACCTGGAGTTAAAAGAAATTGTGTTCGATCTTTTCGAGTTGTAGTTCACTCCACGTTTCCGTTGTTAGTCCACCTGCAATTTCAAAGTTACTAGGCCGAAACCGCCGACAACCTCCTTAACCCATCAAAGCAATCTGACGGGCTAGTTTGTCTGACATGATGGAAATAAAATTGCGCTAAAAGGGCAAGACGAACAGAAGAAGACACACCACACAGCGCACTAACCTGTTGATCCTTTCCTTTCAGCGCAGTTTTTTTCCCTCCTTAACCCAAATTTCCTATCAGTTCTCACAAATGCGCCTCCTAACAGTGTACTACATAAATTGCTGGCTACCGGTAACCAATGCGAGTGGTTTAGAAGACAGGTTATAGGTGCCCACGTGCCAAGAACAAGTTTCGTAATTCATTTCGTAATTGCCTCAGTAGTCATTTTTCCTTTGCTTCTGACGGTGTACAGCCAGTTGGAACTTTGGGTCACCAAACCAGGTAATTTCGCCCTTCACCGCAACCACGACAGAAAGCGGGAAAATCTTTGGAAAACCAAAGATACCTTTGAAAACCCTGCCGCCAGTTTGGGGCATCATCACGGTCAGCCTGGCACACTTAATAGAGGAAGAAGCCTTTATATTGGGATGAAACGTTAAACCCTTTCTCTTCAGCGCACTTGAGGCGCCAGATTGAAACCACAGAAGCGAATGGGCTTAAATCACAGCTCTTTTCGCAAGCCGCAAACTTTTGTATTGTCTCTCGTCAGAAATCTTTCTTGCCGCCGTGTTAATCCTTCCCGCTGCGTCGGAGAAGCGACGCCTCGATAAATCGAATCGGAAAGCGAAGTAGCGTTATCGCAAAGTTTGAAATCTCCGCCTTTGGAGAGACCCGGCCGATTAATAGCGGTAACTCTCGCGTTGGATGGCATTGCGTAAGCCGGGAAAGCAACCGAACCGAAAAGAACTGAAACAGAACCGAAGCATCGTCAGTTTCAAATTTCGCGCGCAAATCGAAGCGCGATAAGTCTTGCCAGCGTCCGTTCATTGGCAGCCCAGTGGATCCATCGGCAGCACTTCCCAGGTGTGAAGAAATCCCCCGAATCATTGTCTTCTACTTGCTGCTTTGTTAACTGATGGGTAAATTTAATTTTGCGGCAATACAAATAAAATGTTTCTCACTGTTATTTTTATTCTGTTTCTTAGAAAAGAACTTCGCCATTACAGCATAGTGCAGAGGCCTTTTCTTTGTCTAGAGGGCGTTGCTGTCCTTTGCAATGCAAGGAAACTCGCAGTTGCTTTACCAGCCGTTGCTGCGGCAACAGCTTGCGGAATAAAACCGACGAGGAGAGAAAGGCATACGCTGTCCCCGCATTAAGGCGAGCCGATATAAAACCAGTGACAGCGGAGACAGTCACATTGCACAACGCTCCATGATTGAAAAAAAGTTCACACGGAGCTCGCAAAAAGAAAGTTTCAGCATGCAAAGAAGCGTGTGAAAGAAATAACGACCGCCGTACGCGATACATATATAGTTCTGGTGTTTTATAATATCCTGCTTTCGGAGCTTTTATGCACGAGTCTGTCTGTAAAAGGTGATAACACGGGAATAAAAAAATTCGACATTTAAAAAGCTGGCTAACGCGTCGCACAACGTCACCCGGATTAAAGGACATTTTGAGCGGGAAAGGAAAGTTTAGAACTCTGATTTTTTAGAACAAACCAGGGCCAGGAGGAAATTATGAACTGGCAGATAGAAGAAAGTCGTTTGGTGCCATTTTATAAGCATTCATATCAAGCCAGCAGTATACGCAGTGACGTTTGCGGATGAACAAACCGCTTTTCTTTTCATGTGGGATGTAGCCTGGGCATTCGCTGATTTTCCTTTTTCTGCGGGAAGATTTCTTAGCGAACGCAACATCAAAAAGGCGCGCCAATCCGCCCTGTGAAGGGGGTTGGTAAGCGAAGCAGTAAACGACACCCACAACGATTACCGATGCGACCTCACTTGAATTCAAACACGTGCCTCTACAAAGAGTGAAACCAAAGACAAGTGAAACGCACTTAAAGGGACACTGAAGTGAATTTGTCAAGCTCCCGTTTTTGCTTGCACTGCGTAGACTGGCTAGCACGCTTTTCATCGTTTATCCGGTTGACAAATCGGTAATTATTTTACAAAGCGCGAAAGAAGAAAAACTACCATGCGCGGTTTGCGGCGGCCGCACCAACTAAGGCTGTGACGTTGGGAGGAGGGGCGCCGTGATTGGACGATGCCCAAGGTTAGCAATCAAACAAGTTTCGGTTTCGGTTTCGGTTCTGTAAAACATAACCAATGGCGTTGTTGGATGGGCATTCTCAATATCTCAGTAATCATCGTACCGCGCTTCTGCCATGTTGTCGGCTGTAAAATGCACAAGATAAGCCTCCCAGGACGGCTTGTAGTCGTAGCATTCACTAGCCGAGACCTACGCAGTGCATGAAGGCCCTCCGCGTACCCGCAGACGCCCAAATGTCATGCGCTTTTCCCCCATATTTGGAGCTTGCCTCCCTCATGCCTGTATCGTAAAAAGCGTGTTCGCACCAGGCCAAGTCTGTTCATTCTGGCCTGTGCCCACTGCCTGCAAGCAGTCGGTGCTTGTGGCAACAGCACGCCAACGAGAACTCGCTAGCGCGCCAGTGCCAGCCTGCGCGCGTTTTATGAACTAGTTCGTGTAGCCATGAACGTTGCGGCCCAAAAAAAGGTGAACTCAATATAGAAAACATCGGCGGAAAATAAAAAAGTTAACTTACAAAAAAAAAGCACGTACCCGCGGGGATTCGAACTCGTGACTCGCAAAACATTTGCGGTGACATACCTAGCGCCCCAGACCGCTAAGCCACGGAACGGGACGCGAAAGCCTTGCTAATATAGTATATATTGTACAACCGGTTTACACTTTTATTTAGTTTTGGCATTTCAAGCAGCTTAGGTGACTATTTGTTGTACTGCGATCGTGCAGTAAGCGTCGCCCGAGTTTCCACAGTAGCTCACGTCTAGCAATTGCATTTCGTAGACGGAAAAGCGTTCGCAGATGCGTAGTCGTGCTGCTGACCGCTGTGCTTGTTCGCCCAGCGCAAAAAAGTGCTTCCCGCGCCCTAGTTTTACGCTGCACGGTAAAAGTATCAGTTGATTTTATTTCCTTAGTACCTATATTGACTTCGCTGACTCTTCTCCCGCCTTCAAGAGGCCTTATATTTTCCTACTGGCGTACCAGTCAGCGAAGCGTCGCATGTGCGCTTGTGCAGCGCTTGTGTGAAGCGACCTTGACTTGGAGCTAGATACAGTGTACAAACAAACCAAGTAAAGAAAGGCACATTCTTCCATTCAAAAACGTGTCCTGGCTTCGTTTCAACTAAGCGAACGAATTGCGACCAAGCAATTTTTTTAACCTCCTTGATTGCGACTACCCGCCGGCGGCCGGCGGACGAAACGTTGGGCCGACTGACTCTGTCGGCCGGGGAGCCGTGCAGTAGCGCAGCCGTGGCGCAGCCAATTGCCAGCTCATCCCCTCCTGACGTCACACGAAAACGCCACAAAAAATGGGCGAGCGTAAAGAGAGGAGGACAGCATTTTCGAATTAGTTTTTCTACTAAATAAAATCGCGTAAACGCGCCTAGAATGGTCGAAACATGGCCTGGGGGCTCCGGACTACAATTTGCGCTAGTAATCCCGCAATGTTTACATATCACTTCAGTGTCCCTTTAACCTCCTTTATTACTTCAAAAAGATATTCTTTGCTAAGGTCAACTTAATGTATGATCTATGAATGGTGGTTGGTTGAGTGGTATTGGTGAAGCACATGAGTGGAAACTCTTTTTTTATATAAAATAAAAGGAAGTTCAAACCCCGCGTTAGACGATCTCACATCTCCTCCATCGCTGCCGCCGTCTACGAAGGCTACGAGATCGGCGGGAGAGACGGAGAAATGAGATAGCATGCGTTGGTGTGAGCTTCCTTGAATTTTTACTAACTGCGAGCGCATGCGCAAGGCGCGCACACGGCCGCTCCACGCGCCGTGGGCGGAGCACACAGCTGCGCGAAAGGTAGCGTGACGCTATCACGTGGCATTCAGCGAGACCTCAGGGGTAACGCACAGATGTGCTCGGTGAGTGCACCGTCTGTCTCCCCCGTCTCCGCGTAGGCTCGTAGTTCAATCGGTAAGACAACGGCCTCTCGCTCCGTTTCTCCATTCGTTCCAGGTTTGATTCCTGGCGGTACCAGTTACTTCGTTTATTTGTCCGCAGGAATTTTCTATTGACACCAACGGTCGCGAAAAAACCCTTGAGGTAGAGGTAAAAAACTTCGCTTTAAAAGGAAGTTTTTTCAGCTGTCTGGATGCACATTTTCTTGACTTGCTTCAACAAAAACCATCAGACATGGTTGGCGGTAAATGGGCACCGGAAATAAACTCTCAATTAAAACAATCATCAACTCCTTCCCGGAGAGACCGTACAGGTACTCGAGAGAAAAACGCACAATAAGGAACTTGAAAGTCTCAGCAACCTCTTTAATAAAGCCCCAAGTCGGCTTAGAGTTCTCGGGGTGGGTTGGAGCAAATAAAAAAGGCAAATGAACACTTAATTTATGCTGAATAAATACATTTAAAAACGGATGATCAACCATTTTGAAAAAGGAGAACCGCGAGACGAGCTGATGTGCAAGCTAACCCAGCACTCTGTTAGAATGATGATGATGATGATGTCCTCAAAGTTTTTGGCACGTAACCACAAGGGGGGATGAATCAGGGCTAACTCACTTGTTGAAATTCGTGAGGAGCTCAAAATACTAAGAACAAGAAATAGCGTGATGCGTGCGCCGTGACAAGTGCACGTGGCTGCACGTGAGTAGAACGGCTGCGCGCGGAGGAGAGCTCTCGCTGTGGGAAAAGCTGCACCGGGAACATCGCCCGTTCTGCTTGTCGGAATCATTCATGTCAAAGGACGAAGAGAAAGAAGAAAGAAAGAGAGAGAGAGAGAGAGAGAGAGAGAGAGAGAGAGAGAGAGAGAGAGAGAGAGAGAGAGAGAGAGAGAGAGAGAGAGAGAGAGAGAGAGGCAACCTTTAATAGAAAAGGATGACCACTGGTCACGATGGGCGAAAGGAATGGGGAGGGAGGGTAAGAGAACATAAACGAAGGCTGGTCGTTCTCAGTAGACTCAATAACTGGGCCAGTTCTTGGAACCTGTAATTCATGGGCCAGTTCGTGGTGATCGCAATAGGGTTTGTGCACGTTCGCCAGTTCGTTCAGGGGAGGACCCGCTCAAACAACCGGTGCTAGACAACAGAGAGACGCAAACACGGTATAGCAGCAAACTATACAAAAATAGCTAAGCTTTCGCATTCAGGTAACATAAGCAGACTTATGCCTGTGCTATAAGCGAGTTCCGATTGACATTTGAGCGCTCACTTACAAGTTCGCACTATGTATTTACAATGAGGCTCTCGATAGACAGTTGGTTCGAAAGCCTTCGGAAGGCCTTTGAAACGGCCGTGAAACACAGACATTAGGCAACTGAGGATTTTTTTTTATATTGATGCGAATAGCAAGAACTCGTGTGTACACGCGAGCATGTTGAAGATCCCACATGTTCTAGATTAATCCGCAGCCCTTCCCTAAGGAGCCCCTCCAAGCGTAGGTGTAGGTAGCTTCGACGCGCAAAGCACGCCAATTTGAATGTGACCTTTAATTTTCGTTCGCGTTACCGAAAGAAATGAATAACTTTTCACGTTTCCCTCTGATTACATCGGCCTTCGTAAGGATTTGCGCAGCCTACGCAGAAGTGAGCTCCGCAGCGGGAAACGTTTCTTTTTTCGCTTTTTAGTCCACAAAACCACGTGCACGTTTGAAAGGAGCCGATCGGATTAACCATTCCCGCACTGAGTGCACGACCGGGAAATACTTTGTCTTAATGAAGGGGGGCCTCGAAATATACAGTATTACTGGGAATCGGGGATCGCGAATGCATTAAGCCGCACCAACCTTGTAAATTGATGAGACCGAAACGCTAACACGTAGTAAGCTTCTTAAGATCTGCGCTGGTTACGCGAGCCCCTGCACTTTCGAGTTGTATCGATGCAGTAACAAGGCTAGACTAAAAGCATTGCTAGCTTAAGCTTTTAATCAAGGATTACATTTCTCCTTGACTAATGCTGTTAATGCAACTGGGACACAAAGGAAACTATTGCGCTAAAAAGTGTCCGCTGTTGTACTTCACTGCACCCCAGAATTAAGGCTTCGCTTAGTACAGTCAACGTGGAACACACTCCATCGATGTACTCAAGTTTCTTCGGAAGGAGCTCGCTTATTTTTTGGCTATCTTTGAAATTTCCTCCCTCTTCGCCTCCTTTCCTAAACTAAGCAGATAGCATGTGGACACTCACTCACTCACTCACTCACTCACTCACTCACTCACTCACTCACTCACTCACTCACTCACTCACTCACTCACTCCTTCCCTCCCTCCCTCTTTCCCTCCCTCCCTCCCTCATTCACTCACTCACTCACCAATTCACTCACTGAATCCCTCCTTCACTCACTCACTCACTCACTCACTCACTCACTCACTCACTCACTCACCCACCAACTCAATCACTGACTCGCCTGCTCACTCAATAGCTCCCTACCTCTATCCCTCCAACCCCCACTGATCACTCACTCACCCACCCACTCACTCACTCACTCACTCACTCACTCACTCACTCACTCACTCACTCACTCGCTCGCTCACTCACCCACCAACTCAATCACTGACTCGCCTGCTCACTCAATAGCTCCCTACCTCTATCCCTCCAACCCCCACTGATCACTCACTCACCCACCCACCCACTCACTCACTCACTCACTCACTCACTCACTCACTCACTCACTCACTCACTCACTCACTCACTCACTCACTCACTCACTCACACACTCACTCACTCGCCTGCTCACTCACTCGCTCCCTCCCTCATTCACTCACTCGCCTGCTCACTCACTCGCCTGCTCACTCACTGGCTCACTCCCTCCATCCCTTCCTTACCCACTGATCACTCCCTCCCTCCCTCCCTCCCTCACTCACTCACTCACTCACTCACTCACTCACTCACTCACTCACTCACTCACTCACTCACACGCCTGCTCACTCACTCGCTCGCTCACTCACTCCCTCCCTCATTCACTCACTCACTGGCTCACTCTCTCCATCCCTCACTCACTCACTCACTCACTCACTCACTCACCCACCAACTCAATCACTGACTCGCCTGCTCACTCAATAGCTCCCTACCTCTATCCCTCCAACCCCCACTGATCACTCACTCACCCACCCACTCACTCACTCACTCACTCACTCACTCACTCGCTCGCTCACTCACCCACCAACTCAATCACTGACTCGCCTGCTCACTCAATAGCTCCCTACCTCTATCCCTCCAACCCCCACTGATCACTCACTCACTCACCCACCCACCCACTCACTCACTCACTCACTCACTCACTCACTCACTCACTCACTCACTCACTCACTCACTCACTCACACACTCACTCACTCGCCTGCTCACTCACTCGCTCCCTCCCTCATTCACTCACTCGCCTGCTCACTCACTCGCCTGCTCACTCACTGGCTCACTCCCTCCATCCCTTGCTTACCCACTGATCACTCCCTCCCTCCCTCCCTCCCTCCCTCCCTTACTCACTCACTCACTCACTCACTCACACGCCTGCTCACTCACTCGCTCGCTCACTCACTCCCTCCCTCATTCACTCACTCACTGGCTCACTCTCTCCATCCCTCACTCACTCACTCACTCACTCACTCACTCCTTCCCTCCCTCCCTCTTTCCCTCCCTCCCTCCCTCATTCACTCACTCACTCACCAATTCACTCACTGAATCCCTCCTTCACTCACTCACTCACTCACTCACTCACTCACTCACTCACTCCTTCCCTCCCTCCCTCTTTCCCTCCCTCCCTCATTCACTCACTCACTCACCAATTCACTCACTGAATCCCTCACTCACTCACTCACTCACTCACTCACTCACTCACTCACTCGCTCGCTCACTCACCCACCAACTCAATCACTGACTCGCCTGCTCACTCAATAGCTCCCTACCTCTATCCCTCCAACCCCCACTGATCACTCACTCACCCACCCACTCACTCACTCACTCACTCACTCACTCACTCGCTCGCTCACTCACCCACCAACTCAATCACTGACTCGCCTGCTCACTCAATAGCTCCCTACCTCTATCCCTCCAACCCCCACTGATCACTCACTCACCCACTCACTCACTCACTCACTCACTCACTCACTCACTCACTCACTCACTCACTCACTCACACACTCACTCACTCGCCTGCTCACTCACTCGCTCCCTCCCTCATTCACTCACTCGCCTGCTCACTCACTCGCCTGCTCACTCACTGGCTCACTCCCTCCATCCCTTCCTTACCCACTGATCACTCCCTCCCTCCCTCCCTCCCTCCCTCCCTCCCTCCCTCCCTCCCTCCCTCACTCACTCACTCACTCACTCACTCACTCACTCACTCACTCACTCACTCACACGCCTGCTCACTCACTCGCTCGCTCACTCACTCCCTCCCTCATTCACTCACTCACTGGCTCACTCTCTCCATCCCTCACTCACTCACTCACTCACTCACTCACTCACTCACTCACTCACTCACTCACTCACTCACTCACACGCCTGCTCACTCACTCGCTCGCTCACTCACTCCCTCCCTCATTCACTCACTCACTGGCTCACTCTCTCCATCCCTCACTCACTCACTCACTCACTCACTCACTCACTCACTCACCTGCTCACTCAATCGCTCACTCCCTCCAGCCCTTCCTCACCCGATAATCAATCCCTCCCTCCTTCCCTCCCCCACCCACCCACCCACCCACCCGCTTACCCACTAACTCAATGATCTAAACCTAAGTCTTTGACAGCACCTAGCACGCTTAATTCTGAACTGGCCGAGGGTCCTCCCGATCACAGTATCTCCGGCAGCGTTTCCTGACGTCTAATGCGCCGCTTCCTGTGTTTGCGCGCGCGTTATGGGCGTTGGGAGCTCCATAATTAACTCCGGTCCGCACATCGCTACAACACGTCAGGGCAGATTTCTTCCCCCATCAGCGAAAGTAGAAACTCCCGCCCTTTGTACTATTACCGAAAATGCAGCGCGAGATGCGACGGGCAAGACATAGAGGAGGATCGAGATATGAGCGCTCGCTGCAACGAGATAATAATTAGCAAAGTAAAACTGCTAAACAAACAAAGCAGCGTTGCGGTCATCAAGTATTCCCGTTTATGGCTCTTGCGCAACGTGACTAATTCGCAGATGTGGAGGCTTTGCGAAAACGAACCCGCCAAGTTCTTTCGCAACCCGAAAATCGAAATCATAATCGGGTTACCATACAGAGGCGTATTCACGAGCTGACCGCGGTTGGGAAAAGCGAGTCGACGTGGATGCTGAATTTTACGTAATGCATGTTGTGGGTCCCAAGGAAGGAGCTAATTTGTTCGCCTCCTATTTCCTCGCTATCTGCGGAATTGCTATTGTATTATGGAGGGACGGGTGAACTGCTGGGACCACCAGGGCCTTATGCTTATCTTCTTTGCTTACGCGCTTATCCCTGCGTCGACACTCTTCCCTAGTTTACTAAGTGCTGCACCGATCTTTAACTTCCGCTACCCCGAAGTTCCGTTATAATCCGTAAATCGCTATCAACATCAGGCGGATGATGGTGATGACGATGATGACGATGACGATCAGAAGGAAGGATGATGACCATGGAAGTATTACATTCTTTACAGAACACTGAAATATGACTTTGAAAAGCCTTGGTTTATGGGGCGTTTCGGAAAGAAAATAATGGCGTCCTTTCTCACGAGGGACGATTGCGCTTCATCGCCATCGTCACCAGCGCAAATAACGAATTTATAAGAAGGAGTATGACCCCGCTATACAGCTTTTCATCCTGGGATGGAGGCGCAAACCACGCCGCACATGTCAATTTTTGGGAAGTGTGCTGCACAAATGGTCCTCGAATTGAAAAAAAGATTAAACAAGAAGCAGACAGTATAGGGTTGTGGTGACGGAATCGACCTCTCTACTAGGATGTGTTATTCGGAAGGCCAAGTTGAAGGTAACAAGTGCTTCAAGAGGCAAAGTACAAAGAAAACATGGCTAAACCTTTAATGAACGCAGCCTAACGAACTACGACATGGAGTGATTGCAGAAGTACCCAAGCGGATGGAAAAACAAGTACTTTAATTTGTACATTTGCCAGCAGCGCACTTGAAAAGGGAATCTCAGTTTCGCGCTGCGGAAATTTCGACGAAATAGGGGATATGGGGAAAAAACCTGGCCTTCTCGTGTGCTGTAACTCTTCTACTGCAATCTATACCACGCGTCCCCCAAATCTACTTTCAGAATTAATTTCTAGCCTAATTTTAAACATTCAGAACCTTTGCTTGCAGTAGGGAGTCTTTTACAAAGGACTAGATCCGACATAACTCGCCTCTGCATCAACTGCGCCCCTTTTCTCTCCACCCTCTTCCGTACCCTTTCCTTCTTGTGTCCACAGAACGACGACGGTCACCGTTTTTTCCCTAACGACTTTCCTAGAACCAACGCCATAAAAACACCATTTTGCGATTGTAGTGGTTCATGTAGCCACATTTGTTCCCACAGCTTGAATGCTAGCACAGATTTAACGCACTTATTACTCTTTCAGTGCCCCCACAATGACGTCACTAGCGATGTAGGGTAGAGTTAAATGTGAAAGTTTAAATATTTGTGATCTTGTTTCCGTGAGAACAACATACTTTGGGGCTGCGGAATGCAGTATAAAACGAGTTGCCAAAGCTAGTTATTTCAAATAAAGCAAGAATGCGTTTTCTTCATGACCCTTTTAAAGAGAACGTAGACTGTCGCCATTTTGTTCATTCCAGGAAGGCCTCAGAAGCCTTCAATATTCCGCCAGACAGAGAAGCTCACGGTAAATAAAAGAAAATGTCCGGAGGGGGTGGGTGAAGGGGGCGCAGATTCTTCGTCGTCTACTGATACCTTCGACAACTTACACAACATCGTCGTTTGCTTCGTTATGCTGAAAGCATCGCCGGGCCACTTACCAAATATATGCAGTCAGCGCTTGCGTGCGCGTCGGCGAGCTCGCCTGAATCTGCACCACCGCTCGGAATGATTGATGAGGAGGAGTTCATATACTCTGAGTCCTCCATCACGCTCCACTCGTCATTAAGAAGCGGGATGCAGGGGAGCGGGATGCTGAGGGACGTATTGATGGAGCACACTGCTCACGCTGGAGAACCCGGTGCCAGCGGGACGCTCGCAGGTGCTGAACGTTGGCGTGCTGGTAACCGTACTAATACAAAAGAGTACAAATACTTGGACTTTGTTACTTGTACTTGGACTTGCAGTGCGAAAACTTGGACTGCTACTTGGACTTGGACGTACAGTACAAATACTTGCACGTTGATTCTTGGACTTGTAGTTGCAGTACTGATACAGTCAAACCCGGTTATAGCGAACTGTAATATGCGCCCCGATTAGTTCGATATCTCTAATAGTTCGAAATAGCCGAACGCGCTTACAACGAGTTTTTTGTTACAAGTTCGCAATACGTGGGACCCTCTCATCCCCACCTCCTCATCCTGCCATTCCCGCATGCAAAAGCGAACACAATAAAGTATGACATTACCATGCACAAAATTATCTATTTATTGCAAGCAATAAAGGTATACTTTCCGCTGTAACTACCTACTTTCCCAAAAAGCGGTGATTCTCGTTTTCACTTTCGCTGTGACGTTGTCAACTAGCACAGCATTCTCTACATAAGACATCATTTGCATCAGTTGCAGTCCGTGTCCTTCCATACCGGAGCAATATTGGTGGACCACACTGACTGCTGAAAGCGCTTCATTAAGCATCGGACGGCTTTCACTCGCGACATCCTCTGCCTCTTCGGTGCCTCCAGCAGCGCCAGCAGCCATGACATCAGTGACGGTGTCGGCGTCCGAGGGGCTCACAGTGAAGGCAACGTCGTCGTCGACACCCAGACAGTCCTCGAAGGGCACTCCTTTCAGCACAACATCGAGAACGTTGGCGAGCTCTTCTCACAATTCATTGATGCTTCCATCTTGGTCCGTACTCGCTGACTGGGAGGGTTTAATCGTGAGTCAGTCGCGTCATTAACAGTTACGGAAAGTGCCGGTAGTCACGTCGCTCCATGGGAGGCTCAACATCTCAATCGCAGCCAATCAAACCTCAATCGCCGCTCCAAGACCATGCATTTTGGCGGCAATTCTACGTGCTCCGAGTTCGATATATCAGATGTGAACTGCGTTTAAGGAATATGTTTCGCGTGTATTTTCTTAACTGATCTTTTTTTGTTCGATATATACCAGAATTCGCTCTATCCGGGTTCGTTATAATCGGGTTTGACTGTACTTGGACATTGTTACTTGGACTTGAACTTGCAGTACAAATACTTGGACTGTTACTTGGACTTGAACTTGCAGTACAAATACTTTCACTTTATTACTTGGACTTGTAAAATACTTGGAAAAGTACTTGGACTTGGAACAGCATTGGTCTGATAGGGCCCAGCTCGTTCGTCATGCAACCTTGAGTTATCGTCGCAAATAAATGTTCGCTTGTTCGTTCGTTCGGCTGTTCTTTGGACTTTGTTCAACGCCCTTCGGTGTAGTGTGTTTTTGCGGCGTCCGAGGGGCTCACAGTGAAGGCAACGTCGTCGTCGACACCCAGACAGTCCTCGAAGGGCACTCCTTTCAGCACAACATCGAGAACGTTGGCGAGCTCTTCTCACAATTCATTGATGCTTCCATCTTGGTCCGTACTCGCTGACTGGGAGGGTTTAATCGTGAGTCAGTCGCGTCATTAACAGTTACGGAAAGTGCCGGTAGTCACGTCGCTCCATGGGAGGCTCAACATCTCAATCGCAGCCAATCAAACCTCAATCGCCGCTCCAAGACCATGCATTTTGGCGGCAATTCCACGTGCTCCGAGTTCGATATATCAGATGTGAACTGCGTTTAAGGAATATGTTTCGCGTGTATTTTCTTAACTGATCTTTTTTTGTTCGATATATACCAGAATTCGCTCTATCCGGGTTCGTTATAATCGGGTTTGACTGTACTTGGACATTGTTACTTGGACTTGAACTTGCAGTACAAATACTTGGACTGTTACTTGGACTTGAACTTGCAGTACAAATACTTTCACTTTATTACTTGGACTTGTAAAATATTTGGAAAAGTACTTGGACTTGGAACAGCATTGGTCTGATAGGGCCCAGCTCGTTCGTCATGCAACCTTGAGTTATCGTCGCAAATAAATGTTCGCTTGTTCGTTCGTTCGGCTGTTCTTTGGACTTTGTTCAACGCCCTTCGGTGTAGTGTGTTTTTGCAGGCTGTGCCAATGCATGATAGGAACTCGCTATTTGAGTGACAGTTGGAGGTGTGTCAGATGTAGCCTCTATGAGGTCCGCCTTGCGAATCGTTTCCCCATAGCGGGTGACCTGCTCCACGTGTTCCTTTTCTGTCCTCTCGTGTCTTTTATGTGGTATCACAACGTGTCTATATACCTGTGGCACGTGGTTCTATGCCCGCCTTTAAATGGGCTCACTGTTTCACGAGAGGAAAGCAAAGTGCTAAGAGTCCTTGGCGGTCAATAATAATTTTTAGATAGCTTTATGGTTTTTAACAATACTTACGGTATAAGGCTTCAACTGTATATACGAATTTTTACCTTTATTATGTTTCATGTTTTAGTTCCTTGTCACGTCATGGGGCACAGACCTTACCAAGCCTTCCTTTTTGGCATTCTGTCGGTGCCCCTGGTATCTGTACTGTTGATGCCAAATAAAGGTTGACGGATTGATTAATTGATTGACTGGTTGGCTGTGGTTGGGAGTGGCCTTCACGAAAGCCTACTCCTTCCTCATCGGGATGGCCAGTAGTGCTCACTGCGACGCCTGCGAGGTTGAAGAGACAATCGACCATGTGCTTTGTTGTTGCCCCGAGTATTCATCGGAAAGACGCGTTTTGGCAGCCGAGCTCAGAAGATTGGACAATCAAGAGTTCAAGCTAGAGACTATTCTAGGACAAAGATCCCTACAATCGACTTCGCAGAAGGCAACAAAAGCCCTTCTGCGTTTTATGAAGGACACAGGTTTAGCTGAGAGGCTCTAGTGCCCACGAAGGGACTAAAGTGTGTGCGCGACCCCGCTCCTATCCCCCCTTTTTCGCCTGCCATCTCTTTTATCCCCTGAACACCCCTTCCCCAGTGCCGAGTAGCAATCCGAGCTCTCAGCCTGGATAACCTCTCGGCCTTTCCTTTCGCTTTTCTCCTCCTCCTATTGACTGGTTGATTGATTGAGAAGACACTGCACAAGAAGGAAGGTGTATACGAGGCTGCTGGATAGACGTCTCATCACTTGGGTATGCTGATTGAGCAGATGAGTTAGGGATAGGCAGCGTTTGCAAGATCAGAACATCACTTGGGCCTCCAGCTTATACGTCTCACGACTTGGATATGCATTGAGAGCAGATTAGTTATCAATAAGCGCCATTTGCAAGATAGGTTGATTAGGGGTTTAACGCAGCGAAGCTCCACTTGAACTATGAGATACACCGTAGTGGAGAGTTCAGGGTTAATTTGCCTACCTGAGGACCTTTAACGCGCGCCGAAATCTCGACACAGGCGTTTTCGCTTTTCGCCTCCATCCCAAAAGTAGCTAGCGCGGCCGAGATCAAACCCGCGTCCTTGGGTACGAGGGTTCGACCATTGGGTTCGAGCCACTGGGTTCGAGGGTTCGAGCCACTGATCCGCCAAGGCGGGTCATTTTCAAGATCGTTAAGGTAAAATAAAAGTGTGTGCGTGTATGCGCCTGTGCTTCTTAGGAATGAGCGCCGGCAGAACTCAAGAGAAATAATATTAGGAGACATACCCGCCACGGTGGCTCAGTGGCTAAGGCGTCGCGCTGCTGAGCACAAGGTCGCGGGTTCGATTCCCGGCCGTGGCGGCCGCTTTTCTGATGGAGGCGAAAACCAAAAACGCCTGTGTGCACGAGATTTAGGCGCACGTTAAAGATCCCCAGGTGGTCAAAATTACTCCGGAGCCCTGCACTACGGCGCGCCTCATCGATTGCGTTGCGCGCTAAACCACTACAATCGGCGCGCTAAACCACTACAATAAATCGATATGAAGAGAAATAATAATAAGAGAAAAAGCTTTGCTGGTCATACACCCTCACAAAGTGTATTGGCTCATTATTTTTACATTTTTTTCTGCTTTCGCCTCAATAAACATTTTACCTACCTACCTGCCTCACTCGTCTTTCGTTTTATCTATTCACGCATCGGCTAAGAACGAGTAAACAAACTGGTTTCCTCGGCATAAATGTGAATAACTGCCCGCACTCTCTCGCAGCATCTTCTGCATTTGTCTGTTGGTATCTGCGGTTTAACGCCTGACATATGGGTATTTTTTTTTTTTTTCAAACTTCTCATTCTTCAAGCCGAGGTCGCGTTCTTGCGTTCGCGCCAAATCCTGCGTGAACGCGCCGATCGAGCCTCATTATAGTGCGGCGGGGAACCACGGAGTACCAATACAACGTACACTGCTCTAGTGAGGAAAAAAAGGTTCCGCATTAGACGCGAAGCAATAAAAAAGAAACGACAGAAAAAAAGATACGAGGAAACGATCCCAGTAGCGACGGAAAAAAATATGTAAAAGAAGCGGGGATGTTCGCCCGAGTGATGTTGACTGCTTAGTTTTCTCAATTATTTTGATTTTGAAGCTGCTTTCCCCTTACGGGTGGCCTCACGGTTGATCAGAGCGTGGCGCTGGGTGTTTTGTAACGGTGCCCGGCCGCAATACCCTCAAATTGCAATTTTGGCGGCGTTTTCGAGGTCGATGCCCCACGGATGCAGGCAAGAAACTCTGACTCTGATCCCGTGATTTGAATGTACGCACGAGGAAAAGTAACATATATGAGACGAAACAAAAACGAATTTTAGGGTAATAAACTGAACAAGGCGGCGGGAGTAACCACGCAAAGAAGGGTGGAGGGGATTGGAAATTCCCTGCTGTTGCTTCGCATCTAAGTATCGAGCGTGGCTATGCGGTACTGGAATGCATTATTACAGGGTGTGTTTTTAGGAAATTTAGTATGCTTTAAGTATGGTGGAAAGCTCTAAAATTGTAAATATATATAAGAAGGTTTCAGGCTTTATTCTTCAGCAGCGCCAGCCGCAGCAGTAGCACCGAAGCACCAAGTCGCGCTGTCCAGTACATCGAGACGCAGAGCCAACGAGACGAGACTTTTTCTTCGTCCCAGCGATGGCGATGCGACTTCCACGAGTTGCTGCCTCTTTCCTGTGTGGCCTCTGTGGCACATACCCACTCATTGGGAATGACCAGTGATGTCCACGCTTCTCCATTATTTAAATGAGTGTGGTGCTGGCGACGGTCTTCCTTACAATATATATATATATATATATATATATATATATATATATATATATATATATATATATATATATATAAGGATTGGCCGTCAAGAACGCCAAGGAAAGCAAAGGGGAGGATACGGTAGGTCATTGAAGCAGATAAAGAATTTTTGGAAGAAAGAAAGAAAGTGGAGAAAACATGCCCGCCGGGTGGGATCTGAACCCACAACCTCCAGAATACGCGTCTGGTGCGATGACTAGCGGCGGGGCGGTTTTTCCCCTCCACTTTCTCGGGTATTTCTGTTAAGGGATTTGTTGTCTGCGTTTAAGGGTGGTAGCCAGCGTCACTCGGACTACTCGGGGTGAAGGGGACCTTCTTTATATATATATATATATATATATATATATATATATATATATATATATATATATATATATATATATATATATATATATGTATATATATATATATATATATATATATATATATATATATATATATATATATATATATATATATATATATATATATATATATATATATATATATATATATATATATATATATATATATATATATATATATATATATATATATATATATATATTGGCGGCACTACTATGATCGCCCAGTCATGATGTTCCTCGGGCGGTGGTTAGCAAGAACAAGATTCTGTGATTCCGTAAGGAGGACCCGACAAGAAAGTGGCTCATGAGTGGCCACAGCTTCAGCTGTTTTTTTTAATATCTAGGTGATTTCATGGACTTTTGCGATAAAATTAGCACCTTTAGTTATGGGAGAAAGCAGTATTTTTATTGGACCAAACTTGTATTTTGTCTCCATGGCCCATTTAAAACTATACGACGCGAACCAATCCCGCGATCACGTGGTGAGCAGCACGACGCCTTAATTCTTGAGCCACCGCGGCGGGTTCCATCCTATATAATGCTTGAATTCTTACTGAACAATTAGTTATCAAATGTTCGGGGCCGGCGAGTGGCATGGGAAACAGCGTATTTACTCGATGCTAAGCACCCACTTTTTTCACGATCGCGATGCCTGAGGGGGGTGCTTAATTTCGAAAAACCTAAATTATCCCCCTCCCCCCCCCCCCCCCGGTCGTGGGTTCGATTCCTGGCCGCGGCGCCCGCTTTTCTGGTGGAGGCGAAAAACAAAAACGCCCGTGTGCGAGATATCGGCGCACGATAAAGATCCCCAGGTGGTCAAAATTAATCCGGAGCCCTCGACACTACGGCGCGCCAATCGCCTGCGTTGCGTCGGCGCGTTAAACCCTGCGATAAAATCAAATAAATTACCCCCCCCCCCCCACGTTTTTTCGCGGCCGTATCCCGACGAGATGGGCAAAAGCAGTAAAGTTTTGTTTGGCAAGCATTCCAAACAAAAATACGTACAGACAGTGAACAGAGCGCTGATGTCTGTTAATCAGCCACCCTCACTACCATTCGATTCCATTGTGCCGCTTCGGCCGCCGCTCTCAGTACCCCCAACAGGTCGTCTTCTGTTTTGTTGAAGTGGTTTATAATCGGAAACTTCATTACTTACTAGGCCCAAGCGTCAACTCGGGTCCGCTTCCTCGCGTCTCAAATCAACCTTGCGAAGGTTTGTTTAGAAAAGTGGGTACTTAGATTTGCATGCAAACTTTTTTTTCCAAGTTTTTTTCCCCCGAAAGTAGGGGAGGGTGCTTAGAATCGGGGGGTGCTTGTAATCGCAAAAATACGGTAGATGCAGCTTTTACGCGTATAGAAAATGTCACAGGCTGGATCCACGAGAACAATCTATTAATTAATGGGTTTCAAAATTTTTGTATTTAAATTTCCCGCTTCCAGCATCGATAGCGAGGGTAGGAGTCAGGCGCAAATGAAGGGGTGACTGGGAGCAAGATACACAGTTCTATTTCAACCAAAAAGAAAATTTCCACCTGGAATATCCTTCCAGCGAAATGTAATGCTCTCGAAATCCAATCCCCAGAGCAGACCGGTATATACTTCTTCATTCTTAAACGCGGGCGGCTCAAAAAAGTCCTGGCCATATCGAAGGAAGAACATCTCTTCGAGGCGGATTAGAGTTGTCTTTAATCTCAGCAAGTAATCATGAGCTGAGCGTGGACACTGCCGTGGACACGACGAATAAATCTTTTATGACGTCGACGACGGTTCCCTAGCGTTAACATTTATATAACAACCTAATAACAATACTGGCCTATCCTCCAACGGGGAGAAAATCCCCAATCCGTCTTGCGCTTCCCTAATCCACAATTGGACTTTTTTTTTCCCTGCCAACGCGAAAACTGGAGAAACCGCGGGACTTTTCTTCGTGCTCGTCTCGTAATTTCTTTTCCTTGAGGATTATTGTACGTCTCCAAAGCAGAGAAACAACAGAGGCAACTGCAAATACAGAAGAGGCAAAAAATAAAGAATGGGAGGGGGGGGGGGGGAGCCGAAGAAAAAGGCTTTCCTTTCATTTTGTCCCTGATGCTTTCCTGTGTTTTCGCTGACAGGCGACTAATGGATTCGCTATAGCGATTGATAAAAAGCTAGAATAAACGTGATATCGAATTAAGAGGCGGGGGACAATCTTCGATCCTTCGGACTGAGCACGTACGCATAACGCTTCGTCACGGAATCCGGGGAGCATGTTGATCGATGGGGAAGGCGAATGTCGGCACGTGGGATGGGTCTTTCTGCTTCGTGCATTCATCTACTTCGTTTGCGCCTTGTCAGGAAAGGGAACAGGACTTGCGAGTCAGCGTACGGTGTTGTATTCCTGTTCTAGTCTATGCATATGTATGCTTGGTTTGGGAACGAATAAAGCTCGCAAGGAGCGCGTTGAAATAGAGTAAGTGGAAAGACGGACGCACTCGGTAACCAGAGCCACCAAGGTTTCTTGCGTATCGCGTAGTCGACTGGCCTTCATCGGAGGTAATATCCTACTATACAGTTCCGAGATGTTGTTATGTTACAGGAGTTAGATCTTATTCCTATGAGGGCCAGGCGACTGGCCAAATACAATGTTTCAACGCGTGCCCGACTTGCCACCCACTGCATATATATATATATATATATATATAGGGTTTGGAAATGAGGGGTTCATTAGGAAATACAGGAAGAAATGCCGGCAGTCTACAACGCCAAAGAAGGCATAGGAGAATTAGACAATTTTTTACCGTTAGTGACGTTACATTATTTTTTATTATTTATTACGTGAGAAGGAAAGAAAGAAAAGCACGCGCCCAGAGTGGGGACCGAACCCACGCCCTTTGATAAAACGGTAAAAAATAGTCTAATTCCCTTATGCCTTCTTTGGCGTTGTAGACTGCCGGCATTTCTTTCTATATATATATATATATACAGAAAGATAGGTCAGCAGTCTACAATGCCAAAGCAGGCATAGGGGTGTGGTTAGGCTCTTTTCTTTTTCACTACGGTTAATTAGGTAAACATTTTTTTTAATTATAAAGAATATATATATATATATATATATATATATATATATATATATATATATATATATATATATATATATATATATATATGAGGAAACGTAGAGCGCTGAAGTTTGCAGGGCGACTACAGAATTAAAGAACAAACGAAGCGCATCGTTTGTCCCTTTATTCTGTGGTCGTCCCGTAAACTTCAGCGCTCTACGTTTCGTCATGAACAAAATAAGGCCCCGCGAGCAGAACTAAACGCCCGACTACGCCTGATAACGTGCGCGGAGGTCGTTTCAACGCAGCTTTTTTTTTTCTTTCTTTCTCGTAACCGCGGTACGAAAAGAAACTCTAGCTAGTCCAATTACCGAACTCGATACGTCAGGCTGATCGAATACCAGCGTTCTGGTGAATCAGTGAGAAGCAATAAGCGGGGCTGGAACCAGCTGTCAGTAATCGTAATACACCTCCTTCTACCCCGTGGTACGCCCTATATACCGCCGAGTGATCGATGTACCGCAGCGTCGCGACAGCTATCTGTCGGTACAGATGCATTGGCGTTGATGAAACGCACGTCTTTGATCGCCTATGCGGTGCGGACCTGCGCTATATATCAATTGGGCTCGAGCGGACAGCCGAAATGTTTGCGCGTCGACCTTCACTCACAGCGTGGAGGGGATGCTGGTTAATAAAGGGATAAAGGGAAGGCCTTATACGTCGCATCGGGAGGTAACCTTGAGTAACCCCGGCGTTGATACGAACGGCACAAAAACCGAAGAAAGGCCACACCACCCACCAGGCGTGTATAAGGAACGATTAATGATTACCAAATGATTGATTAGTGATTGAAAGTAATAATTGGTAAGTTAAATACTAAGGTGGGTTGAAGAGGATTAAGGCAGATTTATAAATCAAATGTATCACAGTGTATTCAGATAAATTCAAATGAATTAAGATGGGTCACGGTGGATTATTGTGGATTCGGGTGGATTGAGAAGAAGTAAGGACGGTGAAATAGAGCGGTTGCTGTGTCAACGGGTAGACGTGTATATAAAAATTACCCGTCACAATAGTACGCCAGGCTTTCGCCTTCGAACCACGTAAGCAGACTTAAATGCCCCGATATTTTTTTTACTCGCTGGTACACCCTACCCGAGCGACCGCTTATTCTGTGCAAAGTAAATAGCGACGCTTACAACTGAATCTCGGATACGGAGAAATGTTCCGGCCAGTCGGAACAGTCCCTGTTCCTTTAATAAAACTGGGTAGGAACAGCCAGAACAAAAAGCGAGGTTAACTAACACATAATAGCAAGCGTTAAAAGTTACTAGCAGAAGCAATCACGCCACAGTGGGTTGATAACAAGAATATTTGGTATCTCTCGAACGTCAGTTTTCTGGGCAACGATTGAGTGACTTTCTGGGCTTCTTCAGCATTGACGATTGAGTGAACAGCCGTGGTTTGTATGCACCACGAGGAAAAAAAAATCACGCATCTCCCCGAAGTAAATCATGACGAGTGGGCGAAGCGCTGGGGATCGTTCTCACCGTAAATCACTCGTGGCATTGCGCACTCACGCATCACGCATGTAAATGAGTGACAACGCGTGTGTACAGTATATATACTATTCCAATCCAATCCGATACAATTCAATTTAATCTAATCCAATACAATGCATTTCAATCCAATCCAATCCAACACAAATCCAATCCAATCCAAACCAATGCTCCTCGCGCATGCGCAACACTGTGTACATGGACGCCAAGCCCCGGACAAACCGAGGTACTAAGGTGCTTCGCCCCTAAAACTTGCTCTGGCTGCGTAGGTTTGACCTTGATACTTATCTTGCACCGTGTATCCCGCATTAGTAGTAAATTACACAAATGGAGTCCAACTTTCCCACAAAACAGTCTCCTCTGAGTTAACCCAATAAAGCTGGATGCAATCGATGTACAATTCCTTAAAAGCTGGTAGACGTGACTTGTCAGCATGAGTTCCTCACCCACTTCGCGCTTTGAAGGGGAAACACCCCTGACTAAGTAAATTAAGCAAAATGAAATATCAAATTCTTGTGATTTGACGAGTTTATTCTAGAGCTTGTAAAAAAATTAAAGACGTTCCACTCAATGTGAAAGCTGTCGGAAGTGCAGAGCAGCGATTCGCCATAATGCGCTGTAGCGCCGTTATCTACTCACTGCTACCACCCAACGCAATTGAAATCCCCCGTTTTCGCAGTGCTCGCGCGCCTCCTGCCTGAAACTGCGTCAGCAGGAGTTCTGCTCTTTTTGTGCTTGCTTTTCCTCCCGCACGTGCCGGCATTGCCCTGCCACTTTTTTTTTCGCTGACTATCGCAAAAACCAACCCGACGAGTGTCCCTAACAAAATGAACGTGGGCGCTGCCGGTTAATTACGTATATTTTGCCTCAAATGTACCGGCATTTTTTTTTTTTGCGCCAAACAACAAGCAGATGTATGACAAGTGCCAGCCGTTCACGAGTTTCGAACGCTTATGACTATATAAACCCCTTGGCTTTCGAAGCCTTTGGGTTACGCCGCGACTACAGCTGCTACGACGGAACGCCGGCTCTATCCAGCGAGAGTGCTACGACGACAAGGCGCGGCCCTAAAGTGCTCTGCACTTAAAAGTGCAACCTTATAACATTGTTACAGAAGCGCAGGAACAGGCTACTCAGAGCTAAACTTGAGCAAAACGTCGTTATTGTTCTTCGGCCGGTTCTGGCTCTTACGCTCCAGTGACTGTGATTAAAAGTTATCGTAGGAGCACAATCAAAAAAAGAATAAAAAAAATTCTGCTTGGAGTGGTCCCCTAGCAATTGGAGCTTTCTAAAATGCGATAATGTGCCACAGAAAAATAGATAAACAGCTCTGTCCCATCCGGTAAAGATAAAATGAACCTCATAACCAGGCGCACACCAGCCCGAAGTAGTGTACTGACAAAGAAAAAAAAAAAAGACCGCCCAACCAAAACGTATGCTTTGCGTTCGTATCGATCCCACATTCCTGAGCGTACGAGGTCGCGTACCAAGTTCACCGACCTTCTAGCGCACTTAATATCGCGGCACCCGTGTTTTTTTTTCTTCTTTTTTATCTTGAATACACATCCGATAAATTGCGGGCAACGTTCCAGCGACAAATGACGTGCCAATTCATCTCGGCTGGGAAATCAGAGAGAGTCTAGGGCTAAGAAAGTAGCCTGACGAACGGCTAGGGACAGTACGTAAAGTTCGCCACCCTTATTGCTAGGCCATTTTCTTGCAAGGTTCTCTGGAAATCGGAGACTATTCGTTACTTCGCCTCAAGGCAAGGCGACACATTTCCCAACGACTATCACACAAGCCGTGGAAGTTGGCGCACCAAAAGAAGTAACTACCAAAAAGTAACTACCGTCGTTTCGAGTTATTGTATTCCCAGTCCATCTAACGGCCTCAAGGGAATAGCGCGCGCCAATAAAAAAAATTTAAAAAGAAACAGAGTTGCTCGAGCATTTTTCAACCACTTTCGGGATCTCCCGATATTTCTCGGTCCATCTCCGGTCGTTCCCAATAAACGTCCACGATACATATATAACTTTGTATCCATTTCAGGCTCGTCTCGTCTTTTTCAGATTTCGTTCGTCGTTTTACTTGTTTCGGCGTGTACGTTTCTCTCAACGTACAATGTCCCCTAGCCAAACCAGCGTTATAACTAACGCCGACAACGTGCAGCGCTTGCGGCTTGACCTCGGCGCCTCGTTGATGTAAGCGTGAATCGATGTCGTCACAATTTCTTGTGGATGTGAGCCGCCCCAAATCGGTCCCCAGAGCGTCACCGAGGCGTATAGGTTGCGTAAAACTTGGAAACTTGAAATATTCCCAAGTGATTTTCCTTACCGCAAGGGGCCGGACTCGTTGCCGTTTGCGCGCCATTTTTAGAAGTTATTGTTTCATCTCTCTCCCCGCCTGTGCTATGTTTCATGTGGACGGCAGCAAATAAATAAATAAATAAATAAATAAATAAATAAATAAATAAATAAATAAATAAATAAATAAATAAAGCAGGCGGGACATCACCATGACCTGTCTCGGGAAAGTGCTTTTTCATGTACTGATTGGATATTTGCCGGGAAAGCGAAGTCGAACACGTTGCGTGGAAAACATGTACTAGCTGCTGGTTTCGCATACGGAGGTACACTTCTGTAGTTGGGCTCGCGGATCGAGTGTGCGCTCTAATAAAAGAGTCACTGAACCCGCTTCAAAAGCGTAGCCGACCTGTCTGTCTCTGTTATATAGCAGAAGCAGACTAGCTCGCTAAAATTTTGGTAATCCTCGCCCCGCGTTCACGTCAACGGCGGTATTGGTAAGCAGCAGAGCCCTTAGACACCACGCCGTGTGCCCTCAGAAAAAACGCACTTGTGGGAGGCTTAGAAATGTAATTTCGAATGTGTACATCTTTTGCCTTCTCTCAAAACCAATGAAATCGCTGTAATGATAGCAATTTGACTACCGTAACACGAACTGAATTTATTCTCACATAATGCGCATCCATTAAACAAATCATGAGTATGCCGACGCAGTGTCTATTAAAGAGATGCAAGCATAAGGCGCAGATTTTGAATTTGAGCATTAAACGCACCGTGACAGCAGTTGCGCCACTGTCGGTGATGGGGAGTTTTCAGCGCTTGAAGTTGCAACTTTCTTACCCTCGATCCTCTCATAGAAATCCGGCCCACTGCCTTCGTGTTAGTGCGGATATCTGGGAGTTCTACGGACCAGCCGTATCCTAATGAAGAGGCTGTGGCACGACGCCCCGGACTAGGGCTGTTGAGAGAATAAAGTTTTTTTTCTCTCTTTAGGAATTTCGAGCAGCTTTCTTTATCTCCACTGTGAGATGAAGACAAAATACAAGTTTGGTTAATCGTCAAGACTGTATGCATTGTCCCAACAACATTTGTACCAATTTTATCGTGCACATTAAACAAATAATTGAGCTATTAGTATGAAGCCAAGGCTACTCCCTAGCACCTTTCGGCGGTTCCTTTATGACGTCACATAACCTTGTTTTAAAGACCTTGTTTTCCAATTTAAAAAATGTGGCAAATAAAAAAAAGACAACGGTATAGAACTTTGCGCTTATCACACGGCTAACGGGGGCGAGGCCATCTAGGGACGGTCGTGGATGAGAGGTGGTATGAACGTAGGCGGCCGTGGTCTCGCATACATGCATAATATGCACGATCTCTGGCACACACATGCGTGCATGCAGCGTTCGGCAGGCGCAGGTCGGGCTACCGCTGCCTCAAAAGATCAGTAAAGCGTAGCGCGGCCACTCCCTCTGGAGGGCAGCGACTTGACAGCTAAAAAAAAAATCCAGAAAAAGCCGAGCCGAGTCTAGCCAGAGAGTCAGCATAAACGACAGTGCAAGTTTGACAGTCCGCGCGGAGTCAACGAACTTGCGAGAGCTCGGACAAGCGTTACCTAACCAGAAAGATGAGAAGAGCGACGTGCGGGAACGGTCGAACTCGCACCGCGCACGTCTCAGCCATTCCGTATACGGCGATGACTCCGGTAATAAAAAAAGCAGACCTGGTCGTAGACGATGGCCACTTCGTAACGGTGTCGGCGCGTTAGCGTGTGCGGCATATACTGCGGCCCACCGGCGATGGCGTCGGCGCAATCAGGTAATCGGACGGGGAAAGGATATCGCCCCCTACGCCGTCAAGCCCTGCCCCGGGACTGTAATCGCACACACCCAGTGTTATAGGGTCAGCTCCACCGAAGACTCTACATGCGGGCTAGCTTATAGATGGCCACATATAAGGCAATTCCATCCCCACGCTTTCGTTCTTGCGTACTCGTTCCCGCGGGCTGCCCTTGACCTGGCTAATGCCCACTCGTACCTTTTCGTGCTTTATTTGTAGGTGTCGCAGTTTCGCCTACTCTCCGTATATTCATTTACATCCTTTGAGCCTTCATAACATGTTGCCATGTTTTGGACTGTACTGCGCATGCGCTGTGAGACGGTCCTGTCGAGTGCGTTAACTTAATGGGTGCTAGGACAGCCCAGTGATAAAATGGCTGCAACCACGACGAAGCAACTGGAAAGGTTTGTGTACAAAGCTGTTGAGGCTGCGAAGTGCTCGAAGGCTTTCATCGTGCGCAGGTGAAAGTGGCCCGTCTTGGTCCTTCAGCTCCTGTGATCCATAGAGTTTCATACTATCTGGCGCTGCAGTCACGGGCGGTCGTGGGCGCCGCCATTGCAGCTGACGACGTTCCTCGCCTACTTGGCTCGGCTAGCGACATGGCTTCTTTTTTGTATCGAAGCCAAAATCAACAAAAAAAGGGCAACATATTTTCTTTTTCATCTTGCGTGACACCTGTAAATATTCCCTGAGCAATGAATCTTTTTGGAGCTCCAATTTCATAATAACAAAATAAATTTGAATTGTTTTTTACGGCACTATTGTTTCTTTTTTGCAGCCAGAGGCAACTTTGGAGCCTGCTCATGAGCCATGCCCAGGACAAGTGGAATGTGCCTTCCCGGTACATGACGGAATGCTCGCTGCGGCGCGGCTCTCCTGGACAATTGCGCCAGATTTCCCTGTAGTATATACCGCATTTACTCTATTCTAAGCACCCCCTTTATTTTCCGCGATCGCGATGCCTAAAGTGACGGGGGTGCTTAAATTCGGAAGACCCAAATTGCCTCCCCCCCTCTTTTTTGCGGCCGTATTTTGACGAGACGGGCGCAAGGAACAATGTATTTGGCCAAAATTCAACAGAAAAATAGGTGCACACAGTGAACCCACCGCTTTCGTGTGATACCGTCACCTTCACTACCATTCGAGTCGGTTCTGCCACTTGGGCCGCCACAACGTCAGACCCGCTTCCACGCGCGTGAAATCAACCTTGCGATGGTTGCTTAGAAAAGAGGGCGCTTAGATTCGCACGCAAACTTTATTTTCCCAATATTTTTACCGACAATAGGTGGAGGGGGGGGTGGGGGTAGCTTAGAATCGAGTAGTGATCGGACCTTGCCTGGAACATGCGGCCGGATTCGTGGCGGAGGAACGCGTCTTAGCTGGGGTTGTAGAGCGTTTATTGGTTGCAGTACTGCACTATCTTGATCACAGTCAGGGTGAACACGGGAGCGCGTGTCGTTCCGTGCGCGGGAGCCGCCTGTCGGCGTTCCGGGTAGCTTCGCACGCGCATCACGTAGCCTCGTTGCAAACGAACTGCGCATGCGTGCGAAGTTACCCGGAACACCGACAGGCGGAACGACACGCGCTCACGGAACGACACGCGCTCCCGTGTTCACCCTGACTGGGATCAAGATAGTAAGTCTGGTTTATGCCGGACCCACACTTCTCCTGACTGTCACCCGGTAACTTATGCTTTTACATTCACAGTTCGGTCTGATTCGGAATGGCGAAGGAACACAGTAAGGTCATTGCTCTTTTTTTGTTTTCCCTTCAGAGCTGGGGGGTGTCAGTCCGGATTGAGCGAATTTCGCTGAAGAATTTCGCGAATAAGTGAAGGCAGAATAAGGTATACTCGTACTTTAAAAATTCCCCGCATTTCCTCGAGGGGAAGAATGTGAAAGTGCGAATGCACGAGTTGAATTTGCGCGGTTCGGTAATGTTCGCGAAAGAGAGATCACAAACACACACACACAACTACAAAGAAAGAAAGATGCATTTATTCACAGACACCTGTTTGTGTTGTCGTTGTACTTGATTGCTAGAGCGGATCTCAGCTTTGAAATTTCGTGTCAGTACTCGTTTAAGCGGGTGCATTAGCCCTTCTCACGGCCGATTCTTGGCCAATCCCCCACGTGGGTATGTGCATGTCAGCGGCCAGGCAGCGCGCGCCCATCTCCCCCGTTGCCAAGGAAGACTAGGAGATTCCTGGCCAATCCCCCACGTGGGTATGTGCCATGTCAGCGGCCAGGCTGCGCGCGCCCATCTCCACGTGCGCGGACATCGCCGGTGGACGCAGGTTCAGGGTCGCTTAAGAAGTGCATTGCACTTAATAACAGCCTTCCATGCAAAACCCACATTGACCCACCATCTGTGGGCTTCAATCCTGTAGGCTTCAATCCGAACCTCGCCTTCCCCCCCCCCCCCCCCCCCCCCCCAGCCCCCGTACTCTCCGAAAAAAGAAATTAAAGTCGTTCCAATCAATGTGAAAGCTGTCGCACGGGCAGAGCAGTGATTCGCCATAATGGTCTGTAGCGCCGTTATCCAAGGCGTTATCCGCTCACTGCTACCACCCAATGTAATTCAAATTTCCCGCCTTCGCAGTGCTCGCGCGATCCCTGCCTGAAACTGCGCCAGCGGGAGTTCTGTTCTTTTTGTGCTTGCTTTTCCTCCCGCACATGCCGGCGTTGACCTGCCACTTTTTTTCGCTTATAAAAACCAACCCAATCAGCGTTCCTAACTAAATGAACGTGGGCGCTGCTGGTTAATGACGTATATTTTGCCTCAAATGTACATACGTACAGTTTCCTTTGCGCTAAACAACGGGGAGATGTATGACAAGCGCCAGCGGGTCACGAATTTCGAACGCTTTTGAATATAAACAGCTTGGCTTTCGAAGCCGCTGGGTTACGCCACGACGACGGAACGCCGTGTGGGTCCAGCGAGCAAGTTACGACGATAAGGCGATCCCCGTAAGTGCTCTGCACCAAAAAAAAAAAAAAAAAACACAGTCTATGTGCTCCCCTTCTCCCATTGCATTTAATTCAAGATTTTCATAAGCCACTCGACTTACCAGTAAAAAAAAAAAAAGGATAAGCCTAATCCCACTGTTCAACGCGGCTTCCCCCATCCAGCTTTTTTTATGAAGCTAGGCGACACGTTAGCATTCCTAACGGAAGCTACAATTTGATTACATTGCCATGGCGAATAACTGGAGGCCGAGAAAATAAACAGTTTTGTAAAGCCTGCTAACGAATGTATGCACGCGTTAAACGTATTTATCGACGTCCATGCGGTGCCTTTACACAGGCTTTTTTGAAAGCCCACGCATTGATCATCTATGCTACGAATATTAAGCGAATTTTTGTTAGCGCGCTCTGGCTCCTATAAGCAATGATCAGCAGATTAGCGGCTCGCTGAGTGGTTCAGGAAATAAGTTATTCCTGTCCCAGTTTAATCCGGGACGTAATAAAACATTCTATTCGATTTTCACCAAAAACAGTGAGATGGAGAGAGTGAGAGAGAGAGAGAGAATTTTTTTGACAGTTCTGCATTGTCACATGCCGGCAACATAGGGCAACTGTTTGTAAAAACGTAGAACGGGGGTAGAATTTAGAACGCCGTTGCTCAGGGTGGCGCAAGTTCGCTGACTTCTTTGGAAAACCACAAGAATCGCAGATTCGCCACTCTACAAGCAACGCAGCGCTTACGACTCACCTTCCCCCCAGTAGACTTTATCGAATAAGCAGCCCGGGACGTTCTGCGCCGCTGGTGTAGTGGTATCATGCAAGATTCCCATTCTTGCGACCCGGGTTCGATTCCCGGGCGGCGCAGTTTTTTTTTTTTTTTTGCGAGGAATGTTATTCATTTGGATACCTAAGGTGACGATGTCCTGCTCGTCCGGAAGCTTCGTGCTTTCTCACGCCAAATAATATCTGCTCTTGCCTTATCGGCACCGGTGCATAGCGTTGAAGGAAGATCGTTTCGAACAGCCACGAAGGCTTGGCAAATACTCTTGTCGCTGTCAAGTTTTATGCGAGCTGTAACATTTAAGAAAGAAAAAGAAAGAGGGAAGGAATGGAATAAAGAAACAAAGAAAGAAAGGGAGAAAGAAAGAGAAAAAGAAAGAAAGAGGAAAAGACAGACATGCCACAGCTCACACTAAGCTTTTCCGCGAAAAGGGAATATGATAAGGGCTTGAATTTTAAACGATTTCCCTTCGGCACCATGCGAAGGTGCCGATATGGTAAGAGCAGATACTTAACTGTTGACTGTAACAAGTTTATTACGTACGAAGGTATTGGATGAGCAGGACATGGTTATCTTATTTTTTCGAAATAGTGACACTCGCTGGCAAAAATTACATACAAAAGAAAGAAAGAAAGAAAACAGTAAGAAAGAAAGAAAGAAAGAAAGAAAGAAAGAAAGAAAGAAAGAAAGAAAGAAGACAGGAAAGAAAGAAATTTTATTTTTTTCTCTGATTTTCTTTTAGAGAAGCACAGCGTTCAGGAACGAGTAGCGGACGATGCAGTTGCCGCATACCTTTACACATAACCAAACTCCAACTACCCGCAACTCTAAGAATTGAAAAAAAAAAAAAAAACGTTATCGTGTTCACAGAGTTAAAATTTTACAAATGATTGTTCCTATATACGTCGTTACGTCTGAATGGAAGTGTTCGTTTCTTTGGTAATAGGTTCATCTCATCACGATGGATGCAAAACTTTTAAGGGAATAGAAATGTCACCGTCTCCACTTTGCATACTAACGAACTCCTCAATGGCCTGACGAATACAAAAAAGTGCGCACTTTTTACGTAAATTTCATTCGCTGTTCATTAGGCCACGAAAAGTTCCACGCGCTTTTCTCTCGCTTTGACAGCACCCGTCAGTCGTTACCACACAGTCGGGAAAATCGATCGTGTTGATCAATTGTACAGGCGTTTAGTAAGGAAAATGCAGGTTCTAAGAGCGCTGCTATAATCCTATTATTTAGACCACGGTGGCTTTTAAAGCAATGCTTTACTAGTAGCAGAGTTCTTCAATGCATTGAAGGACTCTGCTAGTAGCGACGAGTTTCACCGTCTCCAGCAATTTGACCTTCATTTGACCGCAGCTGCGCCATGGCCTTGGCAACGCATGAAGCGACTCGCCGCACGTTGCTCCGCCGCCGCCGGCTTGGCGCATGCGCTCTCCGCCGCTGGATCGCCGTCTGGCCACGTCACTCACCGCACGCCTGGCTAAGAGGAGCTCTGCGCTCACTTAGTGAGTGCGAGCTTGGCCACAGATGAGAGCGAGGCCTGGCCGTCTTCTCTGAGCGTTGCGCGGGAGTAGGAGGCTTTTAGCCGTCGTTGGCAAGCGCCGTCTGTCTATTCACGTGCGGATAACGATACATGTCAATCCAAGGGTAATCACAGTCATGACTAGCCACCAACCTAGGCCCAGTCGTCATACGTGGCTTAACGATGAGTGCATACCTAAGCGTAATAATTATAGCTAAATGAGAGATTAACCAAGTGAGCCCAATACTTATCCAGGCTAAGCCAAGCTTCCACTTTGCAGATCCAGGGTTGGCTTAGCTAAGCCGCAGCCATTTTTTAATGCAGTGAAGCGCCAAGGAAAGCTGCGGGGCTTCAACAGGGTGGAACTTAATGCACAAAACACCATATGCACACGTAAATGCTAATCAGCCAGTCTTGGAAAAGGAAGTGAGTGTTTTAAGGCCGTTCGAAAATGCGCGCTCTTTTCGGCAAGCGTATACGTTTTCTTCCTTCGAATCCTCCTCTGTGTTAGCCCCAGGTGCTGTACTACAAATGAGATACCACCAATTAGCCCGGCACCAAGCGTTACCTAAAGGGGCCATCAATACGAAATACAAGTTTGGTTAATGCAAAAGACAGCTTGTCTCGATAACAATGATATAAATTTTATCTCAAATTTCAAACAAACCAGGGAGATATTAAAGAAAACATATGTAGCAGTGATTAGTGTCACGAGATAAGGGTACAGAGTATCGGCACTCTTTTCTCCATTGCTCTGTGCCGCCGCGGTGATCATTGGTCAGTTCGCATCACGTGACATTTGTTCACACTGCGAGGGTTCATGGGCGCCGCCATTTTGTTGTTTATGCGTTTTCTGTCGGTCAACTGTGGTAGTCTCAGCTTGCTCTCCCTGCTCTGCAGCTGCGCGCGACTGGCGTCGTTCCGAACGCGAATCAAAGCTAACGCGCTTCGCAGCATTCCAGCTGCAGAAGTGTGTCCGAAGATGCCATATTTCTGCGTCTTCGGAAATGTTGTCTACAAATGACCTCGTCAAAGTTGGCGGTGAGGCCGCAGAAGCAGCAATCTGGCAACACTAATAAACACCAAAATGGCCGCCGTTGCTCAATTGCGCGCCCCAGTGACGGTACTCTGTATCTTATCTAGTGACACTACCAGGGATGACTCCCCAGTCACTGCACAGCAATATTTATATAACGTCACAGAACGTTGTTCGTGCGACTGGCGGCTGCCGACGGAAGTCACCGCTAAGTAGCATGACAGGGCGAATGCAGTGGCGCCCTTGATTCTATTTGATCGCATCAGCTGAATGGTAATGCTGTATAAGTGCTTTGATAACTACGTTTTTAGTCCTGGTCCATATTACGTCACTCCTGACCCTAGTAGGTCACTCCTGTTGATATTATCGCTCTGTGGCACGAAATTCAAATGTTTCTCAAGATTTCTCGAGTTTTTAAGATGTCTTTCCTGGCCGAAAGGCAGCTGATTGATCTTTAAAACTGAACAGAGATGTATTTTGCCTTTATTGCCCTTTAATAAAATTCAAGCTGATAGATGTATTTATAACAAGACAATTATGTTTTGCTCACGGAATAAACTGTTTTGTATGAAGAAATCAGCAAGTAAATAAAATTCAAGCTAATAGATATAACTATTACAAGAAAATTATCTGTTTTGCTGACGGAATAAACTGTTTTGTACGAAAATTCCACAAGCAGCACTTTTTAAGTATAAAGAGAAAGGAAAGGGCCGTACATACACATGTCAGGGGAGAGGGTCGATCCACCTTGTTGAAAGTAACGAGAACAAATGTTCTCCATATGAATTTGCAAAGAATAAATTGGTAGTGTTCGAAGCCTCGCGATCAAAGCTCAACCACTTCATTTGTTGGAAGCACCCGGGATAAATAATACAAAAGCCACCAAATGACCTGTTACTGCAAAATTTGTGCGTGGAGCGCTTGCAGTTTTAATGAAACAAGAAGAAAGACTACTGTAGTTCTTTTTTTGTTTCGAGACGGCGGAAAACCAGACACTTTTTCTCGTCAGCAGATGAGTCACGTGACCTAAGCTCCGGGCACGTGCTTCAGTAGGTTGAAGCAGAGAACGTGCATGTATTGTTTTTATACAAAATATATCGCACTGCTTCTGGCTGAATGCGCTGTGGCAAAAAAAGGAGACAAATTGAAGGACACTGACCTACAGATGCACACACATTTCTCTTGTCAATACGCCTTAGGTTTTAGGCTTCGAGTTTTGACTATATTTATCTTTAAAAAAGGGGCTACGATTTTTTATATATTTGGGACATGGCAATCGCGTGAATTTGTAAAGAATGAATCGACAGTGCTCGGCCCCGCGCGGTCGCAGCTCAATGACTTCATTCGTAGCAGATTCGTTGCATTTCCAGATTGGTAGTGTTACCTATACGACGCATCGATCGAGGCAGGTCCCCAAACAGGTCGTTGCTGCAAAGTTTGCGTTCGAAGCGCTTACAGACTTCACAGAGAACAAACTGGAATAGTGTTTCTTTCTTTCTTTCTTTCTTTCTTTCTTTCTTTCTTTCTTTCTTTCTTTCTTTCTTTGTCTCTCTTTCTGTGTATTTCTTCCTTTCTTTCGTCCTTTTTCCTTCCTTTCTCTCTTTCTTGCTTTACTTTTCCTTTCTTTCTTTCTTTCGTCCTTTTTCCTTCCTTTCTCTCTTTCTTGCTTTACTTTTTCTCTCTTTCTTGCTTTACTTTTTCTTTCTTTCTTTCTTTCTTTCTTTCTTCCTTCCTTCCTTTATTTATTTCACTCTTTCTCTCTCTTCCTTTTTTATTTCTTTTTTAAGGATGGAGTACGTCGCTTACGCACAGGGAACACGTGCGTGACTCAGTATAGTCGGACCCAGAACACGTATTATTTTTGTTTATCTCAAAGCGTTTCATGCCATCGCGGTGAATGCTCTGTAGCAACAAAGGGGGACAAATAGAAGGACTGTGACCCTGAGAAGTACACACATTGTCAAAGCTTTTTTCTTGTTGTTTTAAACCGCGTATGCCCGCGGCGTGTTTGAGGGTAAGCAATCCCTGGGCACGACAAATCAGGACCGAAACGTGCTTACGAAATTGTAAAACCTCTTCCTTACTAGGGATGCCAGAAAACCCCTTCGCTCTTTTTCTTCAACAAAAAAAAAAAAAAGGGGGGGGGGAGGGGGGGAGAGGGGTTTCGTTCCACCATAAACATCGCTAGAGAATGTAGCCGTACACGTGAGTGACATTTATACGTCGCTCGGTGTACGTTTGAATGCACAAATATCGTCTTTGTCGACAGACCGCCCTAGCACTCTGGTCCGAGATGACCAGAAAATTTCCCGAAGCACTTAAGTCTGCTTACGTGCCCTGACGGCGAAAGCCTGGCGTGCTATTGTGACGGGCACCTTTTATATACACGTCACGGCATCCCCGCTCCTTTGCCGTCCGCAATCCCCCTTAATCAATCTTAGTCCGCCTTATCTACATTAATCCCACCTTAATCCAGTTTAATCCGCCTTAACCCATCTTAGCCTTATTTCTTAGCAGTCTTTACTATCAATCACTAATCAACCAGTGACCCATCTTGATTTATCCTAATCACCAGCACCCTACGTTGCCATCGTTACTGTAAATCACCAATCACCGATCAATAATAATTCAACTTTGCAATTATTAACAATCTCGTATAGACAACTGGTCAGGTTCGGTTCGCTTCTGGCCTTCCCTGGGTTTCAACACCGTTCGTGTCGACTATACGAGGTTATTTAAGGTCCCATTCGAGTGAAACATACAAAGCGTTCGCCTCAATAAAACGCACGCGCTGCTTCTATACAATCTAACGAAGAAATACAGCGCCATCTCATTACGTCGGTCGAAGACGACCCAACGCTGAATATGACCGGAGGTTCGGCGGGAAGGAAGGAAAAAGTCGTTACTCGTGTATTGCGTTCTGGTTCCCTACGGACGCCTTGGGGAGCGCGGTCGGTGCAGTTAGCGCTCGAAAAACCAATATGAGCTGGCAGCGGAGTTCAAACTACGCTCAGTACCCGGAATACGGAGAAACCGTTCTAAGAAGCCAACTTTCGTGAAATAAATAAAAGAAGAGAAATTTCCGCTCCAGTGAGGGCACGAGTTCTATAGTTCGAGGGAGCTCCGTAAAGCACGCTTTCTCGCATAGCATTTGGGAAATGTTTTTGTTGTTGTATAGTTGTAACAACTTTATTGCAGAAGTGAGCCCAGGAGTCCAGGGGGATCCATAAAGGCCCACTGAAATTGTTTGTACGCACAGTCTAATTGCCTTATTTTACCTAAACTTAATTGCCTAATTACCTTATGTCTAGCCTGCGTGAGCCATGTTCCGAGTTTGACCGCTGGACTTGCTCTCACATTTACAACAACAACAAAAAGAAATGCGTTCGAAATTCCCGCTCTCCATCCGCCGCGCTGTTTGGATTATGTCGGCCACGACGACACCGTGGGAAGACCGTGAGGCTAAATTTAGCGGATTGCCTGGATGTTTAAGGGGTAAAACTTTTGCGCGGCCAAGGAAAAGGTAGTCAGGAACTATAAAATGTGCGCACATGTAAATGCTGTGGGCTGAGATTGCATGAATATTCATTATAAATCACTGTGACGTCATTACGGTCGGCCGCGAAAGGTGCATGGTGGTTTTGTTTCCGCCGCCCATTGGAGATAAAGACGTTAGAATTTAGACAGTAAATTGCACGCGCTAGACTGTACAGAGTAGCCACAAATAAGAGTTGGAGTCGTTCACTTGAAGGTGGAGAGATAGCCGCCAGCAGGTTATGATCTCTTTTCGGCCTTCAAGCAGACAGTGGGTCGTTCTCGATATCGATTAAAGTGCTCGTGCAAGGCAGTTCTTAATGAAAAAGTTCTCGGGGTGCTTAATCCTTTGATTGTGAAAGCCTGGCTCACTGCTGTGACGGGTACGTTTTATATACACGTCTACCCATCGAAACAGCAGCCATGCTATTCCACTGTCCGAAATCTACCTTAATTCATATTAGTTCACCTTATTTCACCGCATTTCTCTTTAGTCAGTCTTAATTATGCTTAATTTGACTTGATTCATCCTAATCCCGCCTTACCAATCGCTACTATCAATCACTAATCTATCGATCATTAACTTATCCCTTATACGCAGCCGGTATGCTTTGATTAGCCTCCGGCCTTTCGTTGGTTTTGTGTATCATTCGTGAAGACGCCGTGGTCATTCGACGTCACTTTCCAACGAGGCATATATAAACCACGTGAATTTGGGGTACAGCGTGGAACTTTTCTTGAGCTATGAGGATACCCGAAACACGTGACTTCTTTTCTCTACCTTTCTCTGTACACTCTTCGGTACGTGTACTTCTTCACTCTTCTAATGGCCTGTGGCGCAATAATAATAAAAAATCTCGCAAACAAGATCAGCCTGCCTTACCATACTTTTGGGCTTGATAAGATTCACTAGTAAACGGGCAACTTTATGGAAGGAGTAGCTCTATTATCGCGCCGGTTTCCACACACTCTGCGGTAACCATTTTCCCCTTTACTCTAAAAACAGTTTTTTCGTGGGTACATCAACTATAACCCTTCCAACCGTGGAAGCCGGAGGTAGTGAAGGGGTTGGGGATTTCGTTACGGAGAGGAAAAGGAATAGCGGGTGCGGGGAGTTCGGTCACAATCTCTTTTACAGTCGAATGAGTGTTAGTGAAAACACACCGACAGTTGTCCGAGATTTGTTCGCTAATATTTGTTTTTGTTCCGGCCGAATTATTTACAGGAGCCATAAAATCCTTCAAAGCGTGCCAGTCACTGTCTGTGCTGACCTTCAAAACTTCAACAATTCGTTCAGTCAAAACCAAGCGCTACCTGGCAATATGTTCTCAGCGGGCCATTAACAAGGCCTGTGTAAAGCACATAAATTAGGTCAATGGCTTAAATATTTGGTAGAAATAGTATAAGGGATCTTACTGATACGCCCTTTGAAGCCGCTCCAGCTGCGTCAGTGTTTCGAAAAACCGCGATCAGGCGCTGCTACAAAAAACAAAACCAAAACTAAAACAAACTCAGCTGTGGGGCGGTATTCTCGTGTTTTGTCCGTTTTGTGTCCGTTTCAAAAACGTCCGCTTTGCGCAAGCCCTGAATGGCGAAAAGCGAACATGCAAGCACGGCGGAGCTATGAGCCGACGTTTATCTGAGCCGCGGCTTCTCGGTGCAGACGATTTGGAGCAGACGATTTTTCGTCGCCTTGTTGTTGGTTCGCTGACGGAACAATAAACACATAAAAGATAGTTTGAAATAGATTTAGTCGTATAAAATGTGTTTACAAGAACAGTTGCGCAAAAGCCAAGCCAAATCCCGCCTAGAACTGAAAGTACGTCACAACAAAACGGTCGCAAAACAGACGCTTTCAAATGGACAAACGCGAGAATACCGCCCCTGGAGCAGGAAACTCGCACCGCGAACCTGAATCATGTGCTAGCCATCTTGGTTGACGCCAGCCACGAACTTTCAGCTGTGAAAAAGTTGGCTCAGCCGCTCTGTAAAGCGGCGGTGAGGGTGTGCTGTCTTGTTTACTACACCCTTACAAGAAGCGGAAGAGAGAATGAAGCACCGTCCGCGCAATTGATGTTATCGATTCAGAGCCCCCGGACGTCCTGCGCCGCTGGTGTAGTGGTATCATGCAAGATTCCCATTCTTGCGACCCGGGTTCGATTCCCGGGCGGCGCAGTTTTTTTTTTTTTTTTTTCAGCATCGTTATTGGGTTTTTATTAACACTTGCACTGTCAGTATCCGCAGAGGCGCCTTTAGACGGAATAAAATCTTTTTGAAAATCCCAAGTCTCAGCAAATGGGGCATACAACTGAAAAGGGTTGCGTGCGATGTGACGTTGCTGCCGCCTCTCTCTCTCTCTCTCTCTCTCTCTCTCTCTCTCTCTCTCTCTCTCTCTCTCTCTCTCTCTCTCTCTCTCTCTCTCTCTCTCTCTCTCTCTCTCTCTCTGTTTTTCTTCCATTACTTATTATTTTCTTCTCTTCCTCTTTATTTAGTTCTGTTTGATAAATTAGGAAGGCGTATATCAATGCAACTGGTACTATTACACATAACGTCACCACAACAAGTAGCCTTCATACTCAAGTGACCGTATCGAATGCCATATTTTTCCTTTCAAGATATTGTCGTTTTACGCTTCGAAGCTAAATCTGAGACATCGGGCGTGTCGTAGTGGAAGGCTCCGGTAAATTTTGACCACATATAGATTTTAAAATCCAGAGGGGCGTTTTCTTTTTATTTTTTTTTCGCCTCTCTTAAAAAGAAAACGCGCAGTCGCGGCTGGGATCGAGTCCGTGTTCTTGGCCAACCAGTGCAACGCCTTAGCACCTGAACAACCGTAGGGGATAGCTTTTTGAAAGCTAAGGAATCGTCTACTAAATCAGTATTGCTGCATACAGCAGCCTGCTAATACTGTGTTAAACGATTATCAGCCAGTTGACCAAAAAGGAACTCAATGTACAATTTCTCTCGGAAAGGCGAGGTAGTATAATTTTCGATAGAAGAATAACCACTGAGTGGAATTTTCAGCTTGAAATTAAAAACGAACGACGTTACAAAATAAAAGACGGGCACAGCACTGTGTCCGCGCGTTCTTCTGTCCTTAGTTCTACGTTCAAGCTGAACATTACATCTAAACAAACTCGCCCAATCCTATGAAAAAAACCATGCATTTTGCTCCGGGAGTATTGACTCAGCCAACAAAAGAAAAAAAAAAGCGGCAGCAAATATAGAACGCAGGGCGGAATAATCTCGCTTGTTTACATTTTCACGTGTACGTGGGAATCGGATGAATTTGTGAAGAATCAATGGACAGCGTGCGGCGCCTCGCATTACGGCTAACCGACTCCAATCGTTGCGAACGCCCGGACCGGTAATGTTTCCTGTACGCCGAATCCATCGAGATAGGTCATAAAAACTTCATCGGGAAATGGAACGGCATTTTTTTTTTCGAGACGGAATGCGTGACCAATGCACAGGGCACGGGTTTCTTTACTTCTTTCTTCTTTCTTGCTCCCTCCATCTCTTCTTTTTTCTTTTTCCCTTCTTTCTTTCTTTTTAGCTCTATTTCTTTCTTTCGTTTCTGCTCTTTCTTTCTTTCCTTCTGTGTTTTTTCCTCTTTTCTTTCATTGCTTGCTTGCCTTTCTTTCTCTCTCTCTCTCTCTGTTTCCATCCCTTTCTTTCTTTCTTCTTGCTTTCTTTCTTTTTTGCGTGCTTGCTTTCCTTGCTCCTTTCTTTCTTTCTTTCTTTCTTTCTTTCTTTCTTTTTCTTTCTTTCTTTCTTTCTTTCTTTCTTTCTTTCTTTCTTCATTTCGTTCTTTCTTCCTTTTCATTTTTCGTTATTTCTTTCTTTCGTTCCTGCTCTTTCTTTCTTTAAAGTTCGAAAAGTCCCATGACATCTGGGTGAATGTGCTTTGGCAACAGAAGAAGGCAAACTGAAGGTGTGTGACCCACAGTAGTACACACAACCCGCTTGGCAACGCTGTTTGTTCCTTTTCTTCTTTACGGTTGAAAAACCAGACGTTACTCCAACGGCCGGTAGTGGAGTGGGGGAATCCCTGGCACGAGACTCCGCTCGTAACAGTGTTACGAAATTGTAAAAGCGTGTCTTCCACGCGCTGCGAAAATTCGTCGACAACACGATGGCAATTCGCTAACGTATGTTCACCGCCACACACAATACCCTGCTTTTGAAGGGAAATAAAGCTAATAACATTGAACCCTTTACGATTCTAGTAAGCTAGGCATTTCAGCCCGGCTAACATCGCCAGACCCAATTAAAGATAGTTTTCTCTCTCTCTCTTCCCCCTCTCTCTCTCTCTCTCTCTCTCTCTCTCTCTCTCTCTCTCTCTCTCTCTCGCTTATTATACCGCCCACGACGTTATATGCTCGCACACGGGCTCGACACAAAACACGATAGGCAACTTCAAAAGCACGGAAACTTGAGCTAGTTGGAGCAGATTCATTTTAAAAGCGCAGCCAGTCGATACACAAGAAGCGCTCGTGTTTCCCTCTTCTTGCGTATCGTCTGTATGCGCGTTAAAAATGCAACTTCAAAAGATCCCGCCTCTTTAAGGCGGCCATTGAGACAAAATGCAACTTTGCTCAATTTGAAGGGGCTGGGAACTGACTCAGTGCCATTTTAGCCACAAAAGGCGTTTTTTAACTAAAAAAAAAAACGGACGAAGTGTTGAAAAACTTTTGAATTTCGCGTAAAGTGATGTATTATGGGTAGGTGTGACGTAATATAGGCCAGAGTTAAAATCGCCGGTATTAGTGTGTTAGCTACAGGTTAGCATTCAAGTCATACGATTAAACGCAACTATAGATATGCTCCGCTACAGTCGCCAAGTCATGTTCCTAGTCGGTGGCTTAGGTTGGCCGCCGTGAATCGCGCAAACAAGTTTCTGTGACGTCATAGAAATGTTGCCGGAAAGTATCTGGGGAGGCGCCACTGCTTCATACGTTTTGTTTGATATCTGGATAACTTCTTGAAAGTTTGCGATGAGTATCATCGGAGAATGCAATCTTTTTTCTAGATCCCACTTCTATTTCGTCCTCATGGTCCTTTTAACTATGAGTGACTTGCGTGGCGTAGTTTCCGAACGATACGTGTAAGCACGGGAAGACGTTCACGCGCCAAGTACGCAGATAAGCTCAGAAATCTTTGTACCCTGAACAGAAGGGTAAGATTTTCTCCTTCTTACTTTTGCAGTGTGTTTGCGGACAGATTGCATATGCCCGGTCCACCGCAAGTTGACATCGCAGAGCGCCCTCCTGTTGTCTGCTATCAGGTTCTTCGCCGGGGCACATGTAGACGGAAGCAATCCCTAATGGAACGACGCAAGCTAACGAATTCTGGCAACAGAAATATATAACGACACGCGCGATGGCTTGAATAAGGCTAAAAAGACCTATCGCATTTACCAACCTGCGTGGACAGTCACATGACAAGCCATTGATGAGAGCTCATCACGACGGATCGTCTGATTCTGCCTCACCCGTGGGGGGAGGCAGAAGCAGACGATCTGGTGTCGTGCAGACGACGAAATCCGCCTGCAGGTGGATTTCGTCGTCTGCACGGGCAGCCAAGCATGTAAAAAACACACAGTAAAAAGGAAAGGCTTGTTTACAGACGTCGGCGTGAAGGTAACCAGGGCGCATTGCCGGTCCTTTATGACTAACACGTGTCTCTGGCCGGGGGCGACACAGGAGACAGCCTCGAGAGGCAACTATGGTGCGGCTTTTAGGCCTAACGAAAGGAAATCTCGACCGTGTTACCGTCAGCCGCTGTTTTACTGTACAGGCGCTCCGGCGAGTTGGAGCGACCGCTTCACCATGCATGAATGACGACGTTTTGCCTTCGCCGGGTATACCCAAATTAGGCGGTTGAAGTAGTCCGCGCTGAATTAGTTTAAGAAGTTTCACCATCATTTTGACGTGAAATGCAGTTTGTGTCAAAATGAGGACAAAACTTTTCTTTCTTGTTTGGTGCCCAAAGAGGATAAAAGGTTGTACTTTCTGCCTATAGTTCATTAATCCTAGGATGGCATTAGAGAGGTATTAGTCTTGTAACTCCAAAAAGTAAATAAGATATTTCTGAAGGGATTCCAGATTTCACTTCATTGGTTGAACAAGACAAATGTTCCTAATTCGATTACATTTGGTCCTTAAGTATTGAAACAAAAATATGTCCACGTTTCTTCTAAATTTTGTGATGCGCTGACGAGCTCTGTTGTGGAAAAAGTTAGTGAGCATTAAGCTACGCTTGTGGTATGTTACAAGACAGGCATAATTCAAGATAGCGACCTGCGGCTCATTTTTTTATTGCTCCGCTGATCTCTGTTTAGATTTGGTGTTGAATTTATTGACCGAAAACAAGTGTCACAAACCACACAAAAGTTGTAATTTGAATTCCTGTGGGGCACTGCAAGAGCTCCTGTGGTGTGTATTCATATCTTCATAAATTACGTACTATCGAAAAGGGTGTAAATTTCAACCGGATTAAAAATCAGTGGCTGGCATGAAACTTGGAGCAATGAATTTAGAATTACTTCGTAGCGAAACAGAAGGAGAACTCCCTCTTCGCCTTTATGCCAAAAGGAGACAATAGGGTTGTGAACTAGTGTCACTAGACAGGTAAAAGAGTATCGGCACGCTGTTCTCCTATTGTTCCGTTCCGCCGCCGTGATGATTGGTCAGTTAGCATCACATGAGCCTTGTTTACACTGCGACGGTTCATAAGCGCCGCCATCTTGTTGTTCATGCGTTTTCTGACGGTCAACTGTGGTAGTCTCAGCTTGGCCTCCCTGCTCTGCGGCTGTGCCGACTGGCGTCGTTCCGAATGCGAATCAAAGATAACGCGCTTCGCAGCATTTATACTATATATACTACAAATGATGTACTACAAATAGCTATACTACAAATGATGTACCACCAACTAGCCCGGCACCAAGCGTTCCCTAAAGGGGCCATGAATACGAAATACAAGTTTGGTTCATGCAAAAGACCGCTTTGTCTCGATAACAATGATATCAATTTTATCTCAAATTTCAAACAAACCAGGGAGATATTAAAGAATGCATATGTAGCAGTGATTAGTGTCACTAGATAAGGTCACAGAGTATCGGCACTCTTTTCTCCATTGCTCTGTGCCGCCGCGGTGATCATTGGTCAGTTCGCATCACGTGACATTTGTTCACACTGCGACGGTTCATGGGCGCCGCCATCTTGTTGTTTATGCGTTTTCTGCCGGTCAACTGTGGTAGTCTCAGCTTGACCTCCGTGCTCTGCGGCTGCGCGCGACTGGCGTCGTTCCGAAAGCGAATCAAAGATAACGCGCTTCGCAGCATTTCAGCTGCAGAAGTGTTTCGGAAGATGCCGCGTTGCTTGGTCTTCGGCAGTGTTGTCTACAAATGACCTCGACAAAGTTAGCGGTGAGGCTGCAGAAGCGGCAATCTGGCAACACTGAGAAACAACAAAATGGCCACCGTTGCTCACTTGCGTGCCTCAGTGACGGTACTCTGTATCTTATCTAGTGACACTAGTGTGCACCATGCAGTCTTGTTGAGTTAAGGTGTTTGCTGATAAGCCAAGCGCTGCATTTACTATATTGATGTAAACTTTTATTTCACAGCATCATTGGTTTCTATGCCACCATATGGTTGCAATTGTCTTAGTGACGGTACTCTAACCTGTTGGGAGGTTAATCTAAAATTATGCCTGAAAAAAGAAGAAAGTTGCAGTTGATATCCAGGCCTAGTTCTCATGAAAAGAGACCTGATAGCGTTACTTCGTCGCCTTAAGTCTTTTAAAACAGAGCTGCTGCGATTCACCATCCATGCCTTCCAGGCGCTGAATGTCCGCCGAGAGCGCAAGACTAGCAGCAACGGTTTTATACGCCACGGCACACGAAAACAATTACTCTTCTGCAGGCGCCGACCGGGGGGAAGGAATCCCACTGTGCATGCGCGGAGCACACATTAAAATGACGTATCCTTTACTTCTTCTCCGTCGTACTTTCATTGTAGGCAAGCCCACAGGCAGACTTCCTCCCTCCGCCTCCATTTGCTGCTGCGCCTGAGGTTTTCGACGAGAGTCGCTACTGACAACAGCGCCACCGCAAATTTCGCGACGTGAAGTTTTGAATCACGTTCACGAATGGCACTATAATTATTGTAGACCGCAAACATGTTCGCTTACCTTGACGACGAGGCCCTCTATGTCGACGTCGTATTTGAGCGTGAAGTGGAGCTTGCCGCAAGGCGTGGTGAGGGCGCTGTAGTCGGTGGAGTCCCGGCCAGAGTCGCCGGAAGTAACACCTTCCTGGTCGTACAGCTCCGGCTGGATGGCGCCCACGGTGTCGTGGTTTTCCCTCTGCTGTATGTTGCAGACTGCGGTCAACGCCGAAAACATACGGTCAGAGTAAAAAGGTTGGCCGTACTACTAAGTAGTTTAGTAAACTGCGCTAAAATACGCATGCATACATGCATATCCAACGAAACTCGAAGTCATGAACATGTCTTGTACAAGCATATCAAAACGAGAAATCACCAGAGTAGCTGCATACACCTCTCTGAAGACGTAGTCGACAGCTGTGTACGATGTGTGTAGACTTCTGTCAGATTTGGTGCTATACGCACACTGTTTGCCAACCGTGGCTATTTCTACGGCAATCACTACTGACGCCAGCGCCTTGCTCGTCCCCTTGCGGTCACGCATTGAAGTACCAATTTGGAGACGAGCACGCCAGATACGTGTGAAACGAATGATGCAGGAAAAGAATTCAGTGAGCGCTACGTAGCCGTAACGGATAAAGCGTTTTGGTGCTAGGGACGAGGTCACGGGCTCGGTTCTGTGACGCCAAGGTTGTATTACGCATGTAGACGAACTAGAATAAAGAAGTCGCGCGCGTACCGAATCCAAGTGACGGTTAAAAAAACCCCGGCGGTTAAAAGATTCTCCAATCCAGTGTAAATTATTTCGTGACTCTCGACAGGGTGTTTAAGTAGGATGCTTGAAATTGGTTTTTGACACAATCCGGACGCATTTATGGTGTTTCCTTGCCGTTAGTAACGGTCTGGAACAGTGCGTGTTTTATTAAAAGAGCCCGGACGCAATGCATACCTCAGCGCCACGACAAACTCGGGAAGCCATAAAATACTACTAAAGTCGGTACGCATCGCCTTGGGGCGGTCTTCTAGTGTTTTTCCGTTTTGAAATTATCCGTTTTGCGTCCGTTTTACTGTGCATATACAGCAATTAATTCGTTTTAGCGCTAGAGTCATCTGCATGTTTTTTGCGATCAAGTGTAACTGCATGCCCCATCTGAGGCCCTCATCGCAGAACAATGCTCGCTTTTTTTCTTTTTACGTACAGTGCATAAAGATTTGGCTGCGTTATACATTTTGCGTAAATATGTGAGATACCCCCCGAAAATCGCAGAGACAAATGACACATAATGCGTGCTCAGCAACATTTAACAAGAATCAAATATATAAAATATTTCTCGCATGTAAACGCAAGAATGGTCAGTACGGGTAGCTGTCACACTCGCATTTTAAACAATCAAATATTTATTTATTTATTTATTTATTTATTGATTTATTTATTTATTTATAATACCCCTATAGGCCCTCGTGAGAGGGTATTAAATAGGGGGGGGGTTACATGAGCAAAAGTTCCAACAATGACAAACAGGTACAAACAATGAGCCCTTAAGGACACGGTATTATATACAAACAAATAAACTACCCTTTTTTTTCGCCTGCCGCCTCCTCCGTGTTGTTAGCCTGCCGAGACCCCTGATTCCTAGCTCCAGGTGCAATGCTACAAGCTAGCGTTTCTTTCGCTAAGCCCTCCTTGCCGTTCCTTTGTTAGAAGATATTCTCCTGTCCGAGGTATGAACTTAGAACAGTCGGCATTGTTTGTACTGTTTCTAGTTCGGCATGTGCCGCCATCGTACCTTATTTTCGCTGTTAGGCTGAGTAAGTGTTACAAGTATTCTTTTTCTGTTTCTTTAGCTGTGTTTATCAAGCAAAAAACGCTAACAAAATTACCAAAAATAAGTCGTTGTTCAATTGTCGCCCGGTCTCTCATTTAGGCACTGCTGGCACCAAAATAAGGAAACTGAATAAAAGAAACGTAATAAGAAATGCGCCGCAGTCACCTGCATTTCTGCGAAAGGCGAATCAGCAGAAAATGAAAATAAATAAATAAATAAATAAAACGACTTTGTGTATAAGGTTTCGAACACACAACAGGACTTTCGAATGATTGTTCATAGTTAGAATCGAAACTTTACGTGCCATAGTTGCCTCTGGGCCGTGACATATGCGGTACAATTCACGGCTATGTATTTATGTAGGCCAATTGCAGTGTTCTCGAAGGCGTGCGGAAAAGTGCGGCACATATATTGGCGTGTTTGAAAAGAAACAGCAAACAAACAGGGAACAAAGTGTGCTGTGGAGTCCAGTACTCACACGAGCGTTTTTTTTTCAATCAGAGAAACAGCCATCACGACCGGGGGACGAACCCGAATCGTTTTCGGTGTGCGCTGAGGCTGAATTGTTTAAGTTAATACCATTATCCAGTACCTAGAACATTTTAGAGGTCGTAGGCAGATCCAGAGTTAATGCTTTGAGGAGGAGAGGGAGATTCGATTCACCGTAGGATCGGTGGCAATAGGAGAACCATCAATTGGGCAAGTTGGACACAGACATAAAATGGACACCGAAAAAGAGGGCACGCAGCTCGTGTTTTGTTCCCCCTGTTATCCGCGTCCTGAGTTCCCGTCGGTCTTCTTGGCGCTTCTTGAACTGAATTAATCGGTAGTGCTAGTCTGAAGGGCACCCCCGGGTCCACGACTGGAAGATCGAATAATAGTAGGACTTTATTGCTGGCTAGTTGGTTCATGACGTACGAAGGAATAAGTTTGCGCAACAAACGAGGACGAAGAGAAGAGATGACAAGACGAGTGCTCGTCTTCTCCTCTTTTCTCTTCGTCCTCGTCTTTTGCGCAAACGTATTCCTTCGTACATCGAATAATACTTCCCCAAGTATAAATGTGGTTGGTGTACATGAGGAGAGAATTGCTACAAAGAAAGTTTCCCCCTAATTTCTATTTGTTTTTTTTTGTATAAGTAGGCACGTTTTTACAACTGAGCTAAACGTGCTGTTTTTGGCTCGTGGATTATAGGCTAATTTCTAAAAAAAGATTGATAAAGCTGAAAAATGGGTTCAAAAATCCCTGTCCCGTGAGCGGCACGAGGTAACTGCAAACCGCTTAAAAATTAGAGATGAAACACAAGTTACGGCCTTTAAGTACGGTGGCTAAACCTGAACACTTGGCGCATTTGGCGGTGTTGGCGGTGTTGGCCAAGCCCTCTGGTCAAGCCAGGACACGCGTCACTCACCTTCGAACGGCACGGTGGGGGCGGTGAGGTCGAGCCGGTGCGACAACTGCCTCTGGAAGGTCAGGTGACGGGTGGGTACCGCAGGCAGAGTTATCTGGCGAAGGGGCGCTATCTTCTTGCCACCCCCGTCGGGGGATGCCTCCGAGATGACGTCCTTCATCTCCGGCAAACTATGACTTATCTTGATCGAGGGAACGTTCGAGGAGCTCGGAGACCTGCGAAGAAACCGTCGGAAACGAGACAGCGCTGAGCCAATCGGTGCCTCAGATGGCGGGCCATCCATCATGAACGCTGTACGACGCAATCGGTGACGTTTGAGCGTCTATCAAGATATCCTCGCCGGTCGAGTCGTCGACGCCCTTTGGAAGCAGACAGTTCACAACAAACAAACTGGTAAACGTTTGTCGCTAAACGCCACACAAAAAACCGACACGTCTGCCAGCGCGACAACAAGTAGACTGTTGTCTTCTGAGTGACCTCCTCTAGCAGCGCCTGGAGCTTCTCCGTTGACGTCATTGAGCCTTTGTTTGGGAAGCCAGGTGGGCGGCTCGCTTTGCGCAATCTAATATTGAATTTAGCATGGGCCGCCTATGATAACACAAAAAAAGCTGCGGTCGGAGGAACAATGAAATGAGCATAATGATGGATTGAACAAGGGAACAGGCGGCTGGGATAAAGAGCGTTCGTTTTCTTTCCTGCGATTTTTTGCGTGGATAGCCTGGAAACCAGGATGATTTCGCGCACTTGCCTGCGTTCTTCGGCATGCTGACACTCACTCACTCACTCACTCACTCACTCACTCACTCACTCACTCACTCACTCACTCACTCACTCACTCACTCACTCACTCACTCACTCACTCACTCACTCACTCACTCACTCACTCACTCACTCACTCACTCACTCACTCACTCACTCACTCACTCACTCACTCACTCACTCACTCACTCACTCACTCACTCACTCACTCACTCACTCACTCACTCACTCACTCACTCACTCACTCACTCACTCACTCACTCACTCACTCACTCACTCACTCACTCACTCACTCACTCACTCACTCACTCACTCACTCACTCACTCACTCACTCACTCACTCACTCACTCACTCACTCACTCACTCACTCACTCACTCACTCACTCACTCACTCACTCACTCACTCACTCACTCACTCACTCACTCACTCACTCACTCACTCACTCACTCACTCACTCACTCACTCACTCACTCACTCACTCACTCACTCACTCACTCACTCACTCACTCACTCACTCACTCACTCACTCACTCACTCACTCACTCACTCACTCACTCACTCACTCACTCACTCACTCACTCACTCACTCACTCACTCACTCACTCACTCACTCACTCACTCACTCACTCACTCACTCACTCACTCACTCACTCACTCACTCACTCACTCACTCACTCACTCACTCACTCACTCACTCACTCACTCACTCACTCACTCACTCACTCACTCACTCACTCACTCACTCACTCACTCACTCACTCACTCACTCACTCACTCACTCACTCACTCACTCACTCACTCACTCACTCACTCGCCCTTTAGTTCAGCATAATTGTTTTTAATTTCAAAACTAGCCATCTTGCTCCGAATAACCAATGACCGCCCCAGAAAATGCTGCGTTCGTTGAACCTAAATTGTAGCCTGAAATCGTCACTCGAGCGCAGCGACACATGAAAACGAATAATAAAAGGAACGACCGTGCATGGTTCAAAACTAAATTCTTCATTTATTTTTTAGGTTAACTCTCGGAATTTCTTTATTTCATGTACTTTAATATGGGAGCAATGAACGTTTTTTTTCTCCTCCTCCTTAAGTTAACATTTGGAACTTATAAATATTTTTGAATGTGCTAAACCAATTTAGTATCCCTCCCGATGGCAGGCTATAAGAATGGAATAATTCCAGGGGATTACTGCAAAAAACTTGGCGTTCTAATACCCTGAGAAAAGTGGATTAACGTTCTATGAATGACACTTGCGTTCCATGAACAAGAAGCCCTCAATTTACAGCAGTCACGCGGTGGTGAGCATAATAATCTTCCCGGACTGCTTTTTCTCGGAAGCCATCGAAGTCTCGACATTTGCGAAGAGATGCCATACGGAGGCACTTATGGGAAAATGCGTTCTGCGTCAGAAATGTCACCCTAATGGACACAGTCGACTTCCTAAGTACAAGTTTTAAATTACTCCTAATAAAATACGAAGTGCACAAGTAAGCTAAAATTGACTGTTCCCTCGGGAGATCTGAAGTCGCCGGTTTGAATGATGCGTTAGTGAAGTATTTGTACCATGGAAATAAGCAACGCTTCCCCCTTCGTGCGAATGTGAATTCCTCACTGATATGGCCATATGGACATATTAGTACAAATCACGGAGCAAGTATAAATTAAGAAGAGATGGGTGTGGGCAGCTAGGGCATGCAATGCGAAGGCAAGATAACCGTTGCTCATTAAGAGAAACAAGGTGGATTCCTAGAGAAGGCAAGCGTGGCAGGGGGCGGAAGAAAGTTAGGTGGTTAAATGTGATCGAGAAGTTTGCGGGGATAAATTGGTCGCATGTAGCAGAGGACAGGGATAATTAGAGATCTATAGGAGAGGCTTTTTCACTGCAGTGGGCCTAGATAGGCTTATGATGATGATGATGATGAATTCCTCACTGGGCTTCTGGTGGCTTCATCGAGATATGAAACAGAGAAAGCGATATCATTATTTTCTGAAGTGGCTACTTGGTGCAGCATCGCTCGGAAGCTGCAGTCTGATCTCAGTAGACAGGATGCATGAGGGGATAACTACAATAGGAACTCATATAAGTGAATTTGCATTAAAGCAGGAATGACGGTATTCTGCGTTGCAATATTCGAATCAACCAAATTACCAGCAAAAGTTCAAATAGGTTGCCATTCGACTCTACTATCAAGAGAGAAAAAAAGGTGTAAATAAACTCTTTGTAAGCGGGGTGTCATTCTACTCCACTGCTAAGATTGAAAATGAGGTGTAATTATACATTACTATCAAGAGTGAACTAGGCCGCCGTTCGCTAGACCTTATGCACTGAAGCTAACTGAGGCTCCGTGATAGTTCTGACGGCACAGCTGCGGGGCCTTATCTGACATTGCGAAGTTAATGAGATAAAATTACGTGAGAGTGCCTTGTTACCTGGGGGCCACCTTGACGTGGACGGGGCTGTCGTTGAGCACCTGCGGCTTAAACTGCAGGTTGTCGTAGAGGCGCCTGTACGTCAGGTAAGTCACCACGAGCACCACGGCGAAGACAAATATGGCCGCCAGCAGAAGCAGCAGCAACGACATGTCCTCCGCTTCTGCACAGACAGAAACAGGATGCAGAGAGGAGAGAAAGATCAGTGTTAATGCCTCCTAGGCAAGGAATATAAACACAATTGATAAGATTCAAGTTAGTGATGAATCGACAGGAAAGTGTACGTCCGTGTCTGCTTTTGAATAACATAACGAGAGTACGAGAGGAGAGGGAGAGAAGGAGAATAAATATTTTTATTTAGTTAGCAGAGGTACGACGCTTCATTGTCTTACTTCAATAAGCAGGACGATGACTCTGCTTCGGATACGCCTGCATAACACATATCCACCCATAACAAAAAGCGTAGTCCCGATACAACCACCCAAGAGCGAAAATGGGTGGGGTGTCATTCGACTCTACTGTCGAGAGTAAGAATTGGCTCTCATCCTACTCTACTAACAAGATGGAAAATGGGGTGTCATCATTATTAAACTTCCGAGTCGAGTAAAATTGAGTGTCATTATACCCTGCCGTCAAGAGTAAAGGCAGGGTGTCATTCCACTTCACTCTCAATAGTGGGGATTCTGCTCTGTTTTATTATTATACTCTACAAACTGGTGTCAGTTTTCTCTACTTTGTCATTAACTCTACACTCCAGAGTAAAAAGGGGGGTGTCATTCTACCCCGCTATCAGGAGTAAAATAGAGGCTGTCATTCTAATTTACTGTCAATAGTGAGAATTAGGCGTCATTCTGCTCTCTATTTCTACTCATCCGCCGCTGCCTCAGGAATAACATTCAGCTCCTACCCTTTTTTACGGTGCCGCCAACTCATATTCGGAGGGGGACAGAGTTGCCCTTCATTATACCCCGATTGAATACAATAGGTCTTGAGTACCTGAATGGCGATGCATCATGAACTCCGTACGTACAGACAAATTTTCGCTTGGAGGCCGTGAAACATTATGATGAAAAAGCAAACAATTGACCTGATTAAGGCAAACTGCGGTGAATGAATATCTTGTAGTTGAGAGATGGAGTTTCGTTCGTTTGGAAACACATGCCGCAAAAAAGGGCTGATACAGGTTTCATAAAGAGTCAAAGCGTCTTCTTTTGCACAACGTGACGACATCCCTCAGTTTGATAAAGTATCTTCATTTTGCTTCGAAATAGGTTCAAATAGTGTTTGGTAAACGCCACCGTAGGCCGGCTTCTCTGATGTCATGATCCCACCATTTCATATGGCATTACGCGTTTGCGTTGTGTGCGGAAGTTGGTTTAATGCCAGCCGTCAAAAAACGTCTATTCGTTCTTTGTGGCGGCATGATTGCGCACGATCAAAGTCTTGTACAGATGCATTATATCGCAATGCTAGCTTCTCGTAGCGTAGAGTGTTGAACATTCCGTGTAGTTATAACTTGTAGTAGCGTGAAGATTTTAGAGCGCAGCTCTTTGGCGGCCGCTCTTGGGGTTTCGCGTCGCCCCACGCCGTCGTCCATCCATGTAACCGAGAGAACAACGAAGACACCGAAGAGGGAGCGAGGAGGAAAGTAGAAGAGCAGAGTATCGAGACAGCGCGAGGAGGAAAGTGGTATGTCGCGGGTGCCGGACCAGAATGCTCAGCGGCGGCGACCCGTTACAAGATAGCAGAGTTTAGCACAGCTGCTAAAGGAGGCTCACGCTACCGCGGCGGGTTACCGGAACCCGACTGCGCATGCGCGCGATGGGAGGGCGAGGAGGTCGCCCCTCAGTGTAACGAATGCGGGGGCGTGGCAAGGGCCGGCCCGCCAACTAATCCACCCTACCGGAACGGATCCGCAACTGCCCACTCGAGTCCCGGTACCCGCCGCCGTAGCGTTAGCGGACGCTACCCGCTATGGTAAAACTCTCCAACGCCACAACACCGCGCGCCGTCGTGCGTTCGCCGATGACACGACCACTTCCTGAGATGAAGGAAGTGCTTCCTGAGCATAGGCTTAGTGTCGCCTACGCCAGAATTCGCAGAGGTGTGCGCATCCCAAGTAGCACCTATTCGGCGTGCCCGAGAAGACTTTGCAGTTCGCGCTGCGCTCAAATTCCGCATTATTGAGCATCGTCATCGTCAGACAATTTTTTTAACCTCCACTTCAGCTGGCCGAAACGGAGGTTTGGAATTAACGCCTCTAAGAGCCAGAGAAAGCGTCTGCGAGAACAAGTTTTCCAAAAACAACGCTACCATTTAAAATCCTGTGTCGTTCCTTAAGCTGAGCTTCTTTCTCGTTAAATTTATATTCCTCTGAGATACGTGCAGCATACATAAAAAACATGATGTTTTGAAGCCTCCCAAGAAAGGCACGGAAAAATAAAGGCAGTACTTCGACTGCTCTCCCGGGACAATGATGTATTATTCGTTACGCGAAGTGGGCAGGTCGTATCTTTTTTTACTACACCCGCTGGTGAGGCGACCCCAACTCCTGTGCTTTTAAATGCGCATGACGTTTTACCGGACGTGCGTCGCAGAGGTGCAAAAATAATAAATTATGTGCAACGCCGAAGTGGCGGTCACAGTTTCCATGCACTCTAGGTTTTTCGGAATTCCCCCGGTCAGCTCGATGTCTTAACGTCAAACGTGACTAGGATACCGGTTAGTTTCGACGGCATAAAACGGGAATAAAGCTTGTAAAAAAACGTTGCTTACAACAATAACACAGTATTTAAAATTCAGAGGAGAGGATGCCATTTTGTAAATACGCGAATGATAAATACGTGGAATATAAAGCACGTGAATGCGAAACGAAGAGCCTTTTCTGGTGTGTCACTCTTTCGAGGGACTAGCCAAAAAACATGCACTAAGCAAAAAGGTAATGTTAAATAGGTGTCAGGAAGAAACAAAATGGCGATAAAGTAAGATGAAAAGGAGTGAAACAAGGGTAAAGACACAAAAGGGTATCGAAAGAGTAAAAAAAGGGTAAACCAGAAATAAGGAATAGTAGGAAAAAGCGGAAAAAAGGCGTAAATAAAGCAACATAAATGATCCCCAAAATGTGCAACGAAAAAGGCGCAAGAAAAATAAACAAGGAGTATTAAAGTAAGGAAAGAAAGGAAATGTGTGATGACAAATGTGTATTGAGAGAGTGTAGAAAAGAATAAATCAGAAATAGGGAGTAAAACGAAGGCGAGCAAGAGAGGAGTAAATAAAGCAACATAAATACCCCCCCCCCAAAAAAAAAAGAAAGTAAAAATTAAAACAGCTGAGAAAACGACAACAAAGCAAACCCCGGGCCACAAGTAGCGGCTGTACACCCCCAGGGATGTCCCTGAGGGAAAAGAGTTATCGATTTCTGAGAGCAGCCGCTACGAACGATGCAAACGCACGTGCTGGCCTCGCAGATGCGTTAGAGACGCCGCTGCCGTTGTTTCCTCATTCCTGTCGTCGTTGGCCAGATGGAGAAATGAAAATGGGTATGCGCTGAAAGCAGGCTTTTATGTCATTGTGGAAAGGAATGCTTTCAAGGTATCCCTTCATATTTCGGCTGCGTTTCGGCGTCCCCTCTTGTTGTATCCCGAAATGTTGTGATTGCTTTTGGTTTTCGTTTGTTCTTAGTTTAGTTATGGCCCCATCCCAAATCGATATAACCGGCATGGCCATAAAAAGTAAACGTAAAGCCCCACGGGTCTGCATAGTACAAATCTTTCAAAGCAACGCCCAGATAAAGGAGTATTTTTATGCAGCATTCTGGTCGATTAGTTATTTTATTTATATCACGTGCTCGCCTCCTTCTACAGCAGAACACATTTCCTTTGTTCTGGTTTTGGTTTTGGAACACACTTCAAACTTGTGTAAAATTCTCGTGCATTGCTTGGTAGAACGCGTCAGTTTCGGCCTTCGAAGTATGATGCATATCATTGTACGGCTTCGACACTTTACAAGAACTCCCATGTTGGCCACATATCCACGTGGACGCACTGGCGAGCGCGCAACGATCTTATCGTCTGAGCCATGGTAAATGCTTCAAGGTGAAAGAACGGTGAGTGCACGCGCTCTGGTACTTCCTGTTTTGTTTTTGTAATCATTAAATTATTTAAGCGCAGCACATGTTGAATACATTTTTCGCGGACATGCCTATGTCCCTGCAAAAGGAGAGAAGAAAAAAAGATAAAAGAAAGGCAGGAATGTTAACCAGGATATGGCCTAGTTTTATATCGTGCACGTGAGAAAGATGAAGAATGGTGGAAAAAGAAGAAAACAGATCAACGGGAAAGTGATGATTCTGATTCTGGGGTTTAACGCGCCGACGCAACGCAGGCGATGAGGCGCGCCGTAGTGGAGGGCTCCGGATTAATTTTGACCACCTGGGGATCTTTATCGTGCGCCGAAATCTCGTACACACGGGCGTTTTTGCTTTTCGCCTCCATCAGAAAAGCGGCCGCCGCGGCCGGGAATCGAGCCCGCGACCTCGTGCTCAGTCAACGGGAAAGTTAGGGACAGAGCGTACAGAGGTGTGTCCAGGGTTACGACACTATAGACGTTAGAGTTGAGTGAGTGTCCCTAGACTGTAGTCTGTTGTGCTACAGTCTCCTGTGCAAGTCCGTAGTTTTTAGGAAGCACAGGTGGGCTTTTGTCGCTTTGTGTGCGTAAATTACGGAGAAGGCTAGTGGTCCAGGATTTTCTCCTCAGAGGACGGCCGCCGAGAGTCAAGCTTCCGTAGAATTGAGGAGAGCTGCCTTCTTTCTGAAGAAAAACGTGGACACTCGCAAATAACATGTCGTATGGTCTCCGACGTATCACAAACTTCACACGCCTCACTGGCTGCCATTTCAATCAAATAGGTGTAAGTGTTTGTGAATGCAACCCCCAAACAGAGACGTCAAAGAATTGTTGCATCAGACCATGGGAGGGCTAATGCAAGAGCTCGCAGAAGATGCAGGTCAAGGGCATTAATACGTGCGCTCGTGAATTCTTCGGGTAGTCCATCTGGGTAGTGGGGTCTCCTAGCTGCGTCCGTCCTGGATATATGCTTAATCAAAGCATAGAAGCTGAAAAAGACAGGAAAGATGTGCGCCTATCGCAGTCACAGGCGATTATGTTTCCAAACTTCGGATAATGCGGGGCGCCACACTGATTCGTTGACTAAAGTGATAAGGGTACCGTGTCACGTGGCACACAGGGTGCCGTGTCACGTGGTACCCTGTGTGGGTACCACGTGAAACGAATTTTTACGCAGAACCGGTAAAGCGCTGTGCTTTTGGTTTTATTTTCTAAAACAATGAAGCTTTCTGTGTTTACCTGCTGTCGAAAATTCCTTTCTTTTGATCTTGGAATGTTACTCAAAAGGAGATTACACTTTTTCTCGCAGGCGAAATAAAATTATCTCGGTTTTCGTAATGTGCATCTTTGATGCTATTTTCAGCATTATGACGCCACTATGGCTTAAGGAAGAATGGCAAATATGAATGACTACCGTTAGCATGCAGAAACAATGTGAAACCCATCTATCTTTGTCCTCTCCCACTGGCTCCAGCACTGGTCGCATAATAATGTTGATAACGAAGTGGCCCCTTAAGTGGATAACAAAGGGTAGATAACAAAGCCGCTGCATAGCCAAACGGGCTCGCATGGTGCTTGGGTTCTGATTCTCTTGCTTCTGCATGCACGAGCTTGTAGGGTCAAGAAGAGAATTGGGGCATGTCAACGAACAACTGCAATGTCGTGGGGTGCTCGAACACAAATAAATAATCTCCAGCGAAGCGCTTATGATTTTTTTTCGTCGCCAGTCGTACTAGCGTCGCGGAGGCAGCAGCAGCAGATCACCGCAGTCCACCGTCACAGTCAGTGTCATCTATAGCTGCCAGCGTCATCTAGGGCCCAGCGTACTCCAGCGGTCTCGTTTAGACCTCATAATTTGATCAGCACGCCGTTGCACACACATGTGGGTTTAGACTCGCGATGCCAATTTGCCGCAAAGGTCAGGCTAGCGGCCTTATTTAGATAATAACTCATGTAGGAAGGACGTATTGCATGGCTGCGATGAACCGTTAGCTGAAATGCCACTCGCGCTTTTTTTCTGGGCGTCTGAGCAATGTCAAAATGACTGTTGCGCGAGATTGTGCAAGTACACGAAATCAATTTAGGGGTTGCCGCTGCATCATGGTCATTCGAGTAAACATCATGCTGCGCTACGTAGTCTGTTAGAATAACATCCCAAACAAAGGTATTAGATTATGCTGATGATTACTGGCCTCCCATTTAAATCGGTGTGCCGGCAGGCACCGTCTCACCAATGTTAGTTATTTAATTAAAGTTTGTTAGCCTAGAAGTCGTATTTCTTTTTAGTTTTACCTGCTGTTATCTCTGGCTGTGACGATGCTTTATCGACGATCCTTCCCTGCTTTTTGACCGACAATACTCTAATCTCTGTTAAGTAATATCCACTGATGACCAGCCAATGCTCCCACCAGCGGTGAAACCTAGTGCCTCAGGAAGCAAAACATTCCTCCCTATTCTAGCTGTCTGGATTTTTTGGCATTGTATTACAACGTGATTGATTGTCTCGCCCACTCCATGCGCCACCTTCACGAAACTGGCTTGTGACACACGTACCTGGCGCTTATGCAGGCATGATTGTCACACTGCAATCGCATCGGAAATAACTGCACACACATGCAAAGCGCGCGATTTTCTAGAACACCGTTGCCGCCTAAATAATCCTGTATAACGAATGACAGCACGACATCGCAGTGGTGAACTTTTGGAACTGGTACAGCAGCAATGAGGGAGCGACAGGAGTGACTAGTGACCGCTTTGGTGACGTGCTGGTAGGGCACTTTCAGCGGCGCCCCTTCCGGCAGAGCTCATGACTCATACACTTTTTCACCTTCTTCGTCACGGAAGCAGCCATTTATCATTGCGCTGCGCTCGCCCCAACGCTACTGGCGCAGCCGACAGGTGGACCTTACTGCGCATGCGCGGCCAGCCCAGAACATACTACGGTGTTATCAAGACAGGAGGACTCTACTGCGCATGCGAGGCCCAGTCTGGAACATGCCAAGAAGGCTTGATAACATCTTAGCATGTTAACAATAAAGGCTTGATAACATCTTAGCATGTTCCGGACTGGGTCGCGCATGCGCAGTAAGGTCCTCCTGTTGCTCCTGTCTTGATAACAACTTAGCATGTTCTGGACTGGGCCGCTCATGCGTAGTGAGGTCCTCCTGTCGGCTGCGCCAGTAACGTTGGAGCGAGCGCAGCGCAATGATGAAATGGCTGCTTCTAGGGCGAAGAAGGTGAAAAGGTCTCTATGGAAAGGATGCCATCAAAAACGAGTGATGAACGCAGCACATCAGTGTAGTCGTTCGTAGTGATGCATTCTTCCTAGTTGTGTTTCGGTTTATTCGGCGGAGAGAACAAAGATAAGATAAAAGTAAGTTAAATAGGAGGGGGAAGTTTGGAACCTTCTGTTAAAATGGTGGCCGCGCTTACACGGAAGTGAAATACGGGATTAGGGGGGAGGTTAGTGATGGCTGTCATTTATGGCGGTTAAGGTAATTCGAGCCGTAGATGGCGCGCAGGTCGTGTTGGAGCTTACGTTATGTGGCAAATCTCAATTCAGAGCGTAGTCCGGTGCTTTGCTTTTGCGTAACATCTTTGACATTGGCAGTTAATTGGTTGCCGTCGCAGATACGTAAAAAGCCTCTGCTAGCAGCTTCGTTACTCCCGTCCCCTGCCTGATCTCCGCCAAAACTAACACTTAAAAAAAACAGTTACACCGAACTTCCAAAAGCGTTTTTACTTTTTGCAACGATTAATCAGCTTTGAAATACCTTGTACCCCTACCTATCAAAAACATGCACTTCTGCTAGTGCACGAATGAAGCAAATACACTCCACAATCCAACACACTCGGCAAGTAAACGCATGCGTTGTGATCGAACATGCGCGTGTGTTGTGATTGAACGATCGAGTATAAATGTGCGTGTGTGTTTGTATTGAATAAACAGTTGATAAAAAGCGCTCGTGTTGTCCTCTTTTTGTGTATCGTCTGTCTGCGCTTTATACGTGAATCAGATCCAACTAGCTCAACTTTCCGCTCTACTGAAGCAAATGCAAACATTAACTACACATAACGCTAGCATCCCTTAGATGATCGCATTCTTAAAAGGCCGCGTGAAGGAATGATTGAAATCTTGCTACCCCCAGGAAGTTTGCACAAAGTCAGCGAACTAAGTTTCCCTCCTCCCTACAAACCGAGTTCAAAGCTTCAAGTGGAGAGAGGAAGTTTGGAGCACCATCAAAACAAACCACTAAGCTGTCCCCAAAGACAGCAGCAGACGAGTAACTTTAACCTCGGTTCTACCCAAAGGACGAAAGCCTACACTTTCCCCACTTAGGATTTCAATAACGCTGTCTGCTCGATACGAGATGTTTCTTTTGCCCAGGAAACGTAATATCCCGCATGAAAGCTCTCTATGTGCAATGACCGATGCTTTATCACCCCTTTTCACGTCTCTCCAATTTCTCGCAGTCCTGTCGCAACTCTGCAAAGAGTGCTCTTATTCACAAACTCCGATGTAGCCGGAGAACTGGTGACACCAAATGCCGGCCGTCGTCTCTCTCGTAATGGTCCCCTTACAGCGTCTTGCTCTGCCTTTCAAGGCGTAGGCAATAGAGAAGTGAAGCTCTCGACACGCTATATCAAGATTCACGTGAAGCGACCATTTCTTAACGACGTTTGTGTGCGAATGTTGAGAGATCCATGCTTATCGGTCCGGAGCGCCCGCTTTGGCCCTTGAGCTCCTCAGATAACTTGTGTTTCAAGTTTCCGCTTTCTGCTATGAGTGCGACTCGAGTGCGGGCGTCGAGGCTGCTGGTTCAGTGGACCGTCATAGCGGGCATGTTCGGTATTTTTTTGTTTTGTGGCTTTTGCGGCTGACTACTAAGGACCACCCATACGCAGATTGTGCTTGAGCGCGTCAGTTTTTTGATATCTCTCAACGCAAGATAACTGCAAGAATGCGAGATCGGGGCTTCGGTTTATTCATTTTGAAGATATTGTAACGGCAACTTTTGTCCAGCACCGCTACGGTTGAAGGATGAAGCACTCAGATGAAGGTTTCAGACGTTCAAACTTTAAGTGATTTAATTTACGGGTAAACATTGATGACATTTAGCACATACAAACTTGAAACAATTACACTTATTACATAGATGAAAAAGGCAGTCAACAGATTCAGAGTACTTAACGAAACATGGTTGGCGGGCGAAGGGCTCCCGGCGTCTCTCCGACGATCGGCAGCAAGCGGCTCTCCTGGTGTTGCTCGCCCTCTCCCCCTCAATCGCCAGAGGGGCCGCGTTATATTTGCTTTGGGGGGACGCATTGGGGGAAAAAGCGCACCCTGGAGAGTGAGGACGCTAGGGAACAAGGCTAAGGCACACCCGCAGCCAATCAGAAAGACGCTTGTAAACACCAATCAGCCATGTTCCCGCCAAAGTGAAAATTACCAAAAACACAGACACAAGGTTTGAACACGAAAACGCGCGCTTTGAGAATTATGGGTGTAAAGAAAGTAGTTCAGACAAAACGCACTAAGTAAAAGTGGAAAAGACAGGAAGGTCGTCTGAAGGGCCCGGAGCCCGAGAGCGACCAGCGCACACGCCACGGGGGGTCGGAGGCGCCACTGCGCGCGGTAACACAAGATGCGACGATGGTCCCCCTCGAGTGCCGCGTCTCCCGGGTCGGCCGACGGGCCAACACACACTCCGCATGCGTTTCTTAGAAATGCTGGGCCTCGGTGGCCGACGAGAGATGCTAAAAATTAAAAAAAGAGCAAACGGAACAGGGGCTTCGCGACAATATTCATATCTCGTCCATCTCTGCTATGAGTTGTGCAATATCTTTGAGAAGCCGGAATTTTTCAGATATGATTGCGGCTGTCTGTAAGCGAAAACTCCCAATAACCCGTTGTTCAAAATGGCAGCGGTCATGTAATATTGTATAATATGTCTGTCTGTTTGTCTGTCTGTCTGTCTGTCTGTCTGTATGTATGTATGTATGTATGTATGTATGTATGTATGTATGTATGTATGTATGTATGTATGTATGTATGTATGTATGTATGTATGATGTATGATGTATGATGTATGTATGTATGTATGTATGATGTATGTATGTATGTATGTATGTATGTATGTATGTATGTATGTATGTATGTATGTATGTATGTATGTATGTATGTATGTACGTAAGTACATTTGTACAGTAGACTCCCGCTTAGACGAACACCACTTTTGCTCTCCCACAACGTCCACAATGCAAAAAACCTCCGGTTAAAGCGAATTTCTGATAATACAAAACTATTTTCACGCTCCCTTCGAGTTCGTGTTAACGGGATTTGACTGTATATGTATGTTTTGATCTATACGAACGCACAATTTCAGAAATGTGATTGTATATGCTAAATGCAATACACTCGCACGTTTCCTCCCTGCTTTCCTCCACACTTCGTTTTCAACCCTCACTTCGTCCCTTGAACCCACCGTTATGAAGACTCACAATCAGCGGAAAAAAGGCGTTTCGTTGTGGTTTATACGAAACCATATATACTTTCCAAAAACGGTGGATGCGTATCAACAGCCTCCCGTCTTTTTTACACGCTTGCAGTCCGAAAAAAAAAACAGTTTCACAAGTCACAAATGTGACAGCTTGACATATACGAATGCCATTACCATGTTCTATTTTAGTGTAGCGTCGCCGGCATGGTCGCTCTCCTGTAATGATTCTCAAGGCTAAGAAAGAACACCGCTTACCTGGATATCACTGCATATCAAAGCTACAATGCTTGGTGCCATTCCCCTTACAGTCAGTGGCGTCCAAGGGTCAAAGTTCACGGCTTGCGTGGAAACATGTAGGCGTGGCATGACAAAAGCGGGGATTAAAGCGAACCGCGTCACTGAAGGTGAAAACAAACCAACAACAAAAAATGCTGGAGGGACGTATATACGTTCTCGGGATCGTAAATCTTAAAGGAACCGGAGAGAAAAATCCCTCCAAGAAGGTGAATTGAACGGCCGCAAACCGTTCCTGGAGACGAACACAAACAAAACGGGGTTTCAGTAGGCGAAAAACACACGAAAAAGAGATAAAAGAAGAAGATCTCCTGCGTCAAACAGCGTAGCAGACTACAAAAATAAAATCGCCTGCAGCAGACGACATTGCCCTCTGCGAGTCATCAAGACTGTTTGTTGTGCTGCTCGTAAATAAAGTATGAAGTATACCTTTGCGCCCTTATGAAAAGGATAAGAATTCAGTTCGTTTTGCGCAGTTCATTTATGTTTTTGTACCCTCAGGGGCCTGGAACTTGCAGTGGTTCTCTATATTGCACGAAAGCGAAACCCTTCCGGAGCCAAGACGAGCCTTATCCGCTAGAGGTAATTGGCCGCTGTGGGTCGGAACCTTCGTTGAAAGACGGTAGAGAAGGACCGGAAACAGACCTTTAAGATTCATTGAAGTAACGAATCCCCTTGAGGAAGCAAAAAAAGGTAAAGGTGAAAGCCCGTTCTTTTTTTTTAAATTTTAAACAGACCAGAAAGTCTTTCGAGCTTTACTTTTTTCCAAAGGTACCGCTACCATTGTGCCATCTGTATCGGCTGCAGACGTTCACACTTGCAAGGACTTGTAAAAACGTTTTTGCCGTGAAAAACAAAAACACCAACTGATGTTTTTTTTTGTTTGAAACTTTAGGTGCGAGTATTGAGTCCAGCACTTAATTTTGCTTATTTTCGATTACACAGAGAAATGGCGCCAGCTTTCCCTTCATTCCTTCTTCTTTGTATTCTTTTTCCTTAGTGGCAAGTCTACTCCGCCTTTACAAAAACACCAACTCTGGTTTTTGTTTGGTTCAGAATGTTTCGACAGGACGGAGGTGTCTAGCGCCTGTGTCCTATAGCCTTTGCATTTCTTTTTTGTGTTTTTTTTTTCGCACAGCGGTGCAGAATCACGGATACTTGGTTCTTTTCTTTTCTTCATTTCGCGATTTCGGTCTTCCTTCGTCGTAGAAGCCATATCTTTGAACCGGCTATGCAAAAACGAACAACATAGAAAAACTTTGCAGAAAGACGAAAGCACGCGTGATATCGTCTGCACGCTGAGTGTTGCAAGGGTATTGCTAACACTCGCGCATTATGGTGCAGACACTTTTGTGCGCAGCCACGCCGCGTAAAGGCTCCGCTGTGATTTAGTACAAGACCGTTTTTTTCCCTCTTATTTCTTCACCACTTTTATTCAGATTGCACAGCATTCATCTGTTTCTTTACAATGCGGGCCGCTAAAACGCTTTTCCTAGGGAAATGCCTCGCAGAGGCGAGAGGCGAAATTGTTGTGCTGTTTGTTTACGCTTACCCTGACGTATTTCGCAAGGTGAAAGGCATAGCAGATGTGAGAACTGTAGAAAAAAAAAGAAGAAAATTCAGCGCTACCGCTTTTTATCATTTCGTTAATTTTACGCAACCCTGCATGCGGGCTTTCTGCGATATTGCCGACGATATATCAGAACCGCCTAGTGGCGTAACTCTACCCGCAAAACTACGCGAATATGGATTCCACGGACGCGGTAGAGAGCGCTCAGTAGCTCCCGCCCATTCCCGTGAAGACGGAAACCTGTTAATTGCGTGCAACGATATGGGGCCAACGTCGATAAACTCCATGCAATTTCCATAACCTTTAGAAGAATCGCTGGAAAACTTTTCGCCGATTTTGTTTCCTTAGTGCAACAGAAAAAAAAACACCCTCGGTGAACTTGAGTATGCTTATACGTGCTTTGAAGGCGAAAGTCTAGCGATTGTTAAAGACTCCTTTGTGCTACATCAGGTTTGCGTCTCTTTCTTCGCTTTAGTTTCATTGTCTTTTAACGCGAATCACTCCTACAGGAAGACTGGCGGCAATTCACGCGGCAGCTCCCTCATACACAGCTGCAGAACGTTTTGCGGAATGGGTGTGGCATCGCATCGGTTCCTCCGGTTTGGGTTATATCCCAATTCAGTCATGATGAGGCGGCCTGCTTGGGTGGATTCGAGTCGGTGTAACTGATTATATCTGTGCACTGCGATGACTTCTTCAACCTTGTAAATGGTTCCCGTAGCATACAGCTTTTCATTTTTAGTGTTGATGGGAAGGCCTAATGCTAGCTTCGCGGCTTTACTGATAAGCGTATCAAGTCTATTTTCAAGAATTTTTGTAAGATTTACAAGGGGTATTTGGTGTCACATTCTACTGGTGGTGAGTGCATCCCGTAATTTGAGAAGGTCTGCTTCCTTCAAGCCCCGGTTTTTGTTAGCGACCCTTCTCATCATGTGTAGGGTTTGCTCCCCTTGCTTAGGTATGTGGTCGACCGCTATGTCCACTTCTGTCTGCCTGTATATGAAGTCCAAGGATTTCGATGCTGGATTGCGGTTCGATCGGTTTGCCTTGATGCGTGAGCCGCACAGTGGGCGGCTTCCACCGCGGGTTATGTACGAGGAGGAGTTTTGTCTTTTCGGCGGAGCATTCAAGTCCGATCCTCTTCGCGGACACCTACACGTAGCCCCAATCCCACGGCATATGGATGTAGAAAAAACCCCACCCACAGAAAAATTCCAGCCAGCTACTTTTGCAAAAAGATCGCTAGAGATCCGGATAATTATCATGTCTTCACCGACTCGGCCAAGAGAGGCAAGATGTGTGTGATATCCTACGTGACCACCAAAGGAGAAGCCAACACTGACCTCCGCAGCTGCCACACAGTGGAGGAGGCGGAAATTCTCGCCATAGCCCTCGCACCGCTCACCAATCCGAACCTAGTAGAATCACCAATATTTGCACCTATTCTAAAAAAGCATGCATTCTTTTGGGTCAAAACACTAGCCATCCAAATGTGTTACCCCTTTTTTCTGCCGTCAAAGGACCAGTTAGGGTGTACTGGATCCCTGGGCGCACTAGTATGTCGTGGAATGAAGGAGCTGATCTGCTCGCCCACAAAACCCTTCTCCGGGCGCCCGACATCAGTGACCAAGTCCAAAACCCTAGTCCTCCTAACCTCACACTAAAGACCTATCTACCCGATAAGAGACTTCTGCCGTTACCTCATCCCAAACTGACCCGGCAGGAACAGGTTAGCCTTCGTCAAGTACAGACAAACGCGCTTCTCACACCAGCTTTACTTCACCTGTACAGAAACCATACACACACACCCATCCCAAACTGTGCACGCTGTAAGGTACCGCAGGATCAAAGCCACATCCTGTGGGTCTGCATGCCTAAGTCAATTAGGGCACACCAGAGTAGAGAGTGGCTGACTATTGCAACCAAGTTGTAGGAGCAGAGGAGGCTGGCGGACTTCATCTTGAAGGCCACCAGAAGCTGCCTGGAACGAGGCGGCTCACGGCCTCCCCGCCACCCCGTTTCCCCTTCCCTTTTGAATGGAAATAAAGTATTTTCTCTCTCTCTCTCTCTCTCTCTCTCTCTCTACAGCTCTCTTCCGTGTGCACTTTGTCTACACACGTGCTGTCACGTTGACCATTTGCGGGCACTCGTCAGGCTAATTCTTCAATTGCAGAAGGGTGCAGGTTTAACCCAGTCGGTAGTATATTATATATATATATATATATTGTGGGAACGGCGCGCAGAAAAGGAGGAGAAAGAGGTAGTTCGGGGCACGCGCAGCGTGTGCGCGCTGGAACGAGACGAGGGACTGAGGCAGTGCGTGCCTGGGCTTCGAGGAGATCGGACGTCTGAGGACGGGTTCGGTTCTGACCTGACTAAAGGTGTGGTTTCTGGGGACTCGGTGTCTTTCTTGGGAGCCGCGGCCGGGCGCTAAGACCCCGGTACCACAATATATATATATATATATATATATATATATAAATTGTGGTACCGGGGTTCTTGCACCGGGCCGCGGTTCCCCAGAAAGACACTGCGCCCCCTAAAACCACATCTTTACTGGGAGTCCTGTTCCGCCAAGGTCCGCTCCTCAGCCGATCCGGCTGCGCACACTTAACCCAGCTGAGTCCGCCATGTTCTAACCTCGCTCATCCCGCGCCACATCTTCATCCTCACCCGGCACATGTCCATCGCGTGGGATTGTCCCGTGCCACTATTGCTGGGTTACCACAATATATATGTATATATATATATATATATATATATATATATATATATATATATATATATATATATATATATATATATATATATTGTGAGGCACAGGCCAGGAGTCGTCGGGCACCGGTTTATTAAACTAATCCCGCAGAGAGCGACAGGCTAGCGAGCTCAGGTCGAGCGCAGAGATTCCAGAACAACCCGATGATGATAGCGTGGACGACGATATGCGCGGCGAGCGAGGCTGGTGGCACATAGCATCTGGCACATAACCACTGAGGAGAATGTCCACATACGGCTGCTAATGTCTGCCTTAGTCTTAGCTTACAACATATATATATATATACATATATATATACATATATATATATATATGTTGTAAGCTATGACTAAGGCTATGACTATGACTATATATATATATGACTATATATATATATATATATATATATATATATATATATATATATATATATATATATATATATATATATTGTAACGAAGAAGCGAGGTCCGGGTCAAGGGATTAAAGCTCCGGCCGAAATCCAAACGGAAGCAGGACAATCCCCACGGACAATCCCCACGCATCAAGCGCACAGCATTCGCAGCGTGATCGTGTTCAGGGCTGGCTGCTCTGCTTCTTCGGCTGCTTGAGCTTCTTCTGCCTCCGTCGCTTGATCGCCTCGGTTCCTCGGCTGTCTAAATAAACCCCACTACAATATATATATATATATATATATATATATATATAAGAGAAGAAAAACTTCGAACAAGGTAAAAGCACGATTGTGGCCTACGTTAACAAAGAGAACTTGCTTTCCTCAGGGCAAGCAAGTTCAGGGCAAGCAAGCCCTGAGGAAAGCAAGTTCTCTTTGCTGAAACGTAGGCCACAATCGTGCTTTTACCTTGTTCGAAGTTTTTCTTCTCTTGTGTTCTCTACCATCTTCAAAGTTCTACTACTCCCTATATATATATATATATATATATATATATATATATATATATATAAGGTTAGTAGAGACAGAGGCAAACGAGAAAGACGTAGAAAATAGAAATGAGTTTACTGACGTTTCAGGGAGAGGACTCCCTTTCTTCAGAGTACTGGGTGCAAGGGAGTCAAGGGAGTCCTCTCCCTAAAACGTCAGTAAACTTATTTCTATTTTCTACGTCTTTCTCGTTTGTCTCTGTCTCTACTAACCTTATTTTTTTCGCGCTCTGTGTGAGTTTTGATCTTTTCAAAAAAAAAAAAAAATATATATATATATATATATATATATATATATATATATATATATATATATATATATATATATATATATATATATATATATATATATATATATATACATAGCGAGCCAGAATGGGGAATAAGGGGCTGGCTGAATTAAAACAGAAATAAGGGTAGAGAGTCAAGAGAGCCAAGGAAAGCAAAAGTGACATAACTGGACACAAACCGCTTTCCGCGGCTTCACGGTAACCCAAGCGCCCGCAGGCAAGGCCGGTCACAATGAGCGATAATGGTGCAGGGAGGGATGAACAATGGCGTGCTGCGTTGCTCCTCCGGCGGCAATCTTCAGCTACGAGCCGAGCATCGTGGGGCCGCTTTGTTGTGGGTCCGAGACGCTGCTGTTCAAGGAAGGTTGCACCATCGAAGCCAACCGACTGACCTGTGAGAGGGAAAGTGCCTTCTCTTTGTGAGTGTGTGAACATCAGTTTCGGTGCCCCGGATTGGTGCGTCCTGACGTCAGCCGAGAAAAAGGGGGCGGACCCAACCTGGTTATTTAACCTCGTGCGCGCAGGAGCGTGGGACCCTGCTCATATATATATATATATATATATATATATATATATATATATATATATATATATATATATATATATATATCCAGAAATAAAGGCAGAAAGGGCGGCCGTCTACAACGCCGAGGGAGGCATAGGGGGATGGTAGGCTTTCTTTACCACGGTTAGTGAAGTTAACATTTTTAAATTTGCGTAAGAAAGAAAGGAAGAAAAACACGCGTCCGAAATTGGGAACGAACCCACGCCTTCCGATTTGATCTCGGATGCCATACATACATACACACATACATACATTCAAACTCAACGTATTGGCGTTCGAGTGGTAGAAAATTGTACCACCAAAACATGTAGGTCGCGCAGCAAGACTGTGCCCGATAAAAAAAAATCAAGAACAACAAGAACAATGAGTTTTACACGCACGTCCTTGGGAAACGCAAAGACGGTGTTCGAACTGCCACCCACTTCGTGTTACCTTCCTCGCTAAGCCCATCGAAGGCCGTTAGTCATGAAAAACTCATTTTTCATCCATTCAGCTCCCGGATGCAGGATCGCTTACACAGCCACAGACAGGAGAAGCACCTTTATACCTATACTGCAGTGCGCTGTCGAGAAGCCCGAAAGAACAACACTGGCGAAAGATACATTTCCAGCCTTTTTTTGTGTGCATTATGGCCTCCAACGTCACATCCAATGTCATGCGGAACGAGCAGACAACCTGGCGCTTGCATAATTCGGAATTTCTCGCGAAGGACGACAAGCGCTTCTAAGACAGTTTCCTCGTCGGAGCGCAGGAGCGACAGCAGCGCGGGTGTCTCGCGAGGACGTTAGGTAAACAGTCACGCAGCGGCTTCGGCGCGCACAAAGGCAGCGCGTGTACACAGCTCCAAAGTTTCGAGCTGGCTCCCAAGTTCCTTCCTCAGTTTCTTTCAGAACATCCCGCTTCCTAGTTTTGCGCGCGGCGTCCTTTGTAGCTAAGAATTGCTCATCGCCGATACAGTTGACACTATGAAGTACCTTGTTTGAGCTCATCTCGTTTAGGCTTAGCGACTGCAGTTTTCCGGGACATCACATGCGGTGTCGCCATCTGGCGACGGCTTCGTAAACGTCAGCTTAAGATTACGAATGGCAAGTGTATATGTGCTACCCCCAGAAACAGAGTACAGTGGCTTAGTTCAGCACTGCGGAAGCTGTGAAACGTGATTGGGCAAGCAAACAATGCGCAGACGATCCGCAAGGTGCGTCGTCTGCTTCCGATTGGAGCAGTCGCCACGAGTGCGGCTTCTGCGGAGGAGCGACGCTGTCATCGCCGGCCCTGATTGGCTGGTGCAGCTGCGCCTACTCTCCCAATTGGCGGATTGCAGTCACGTAATTTGACGAAACGCAATATTGCGGTCCACGCGTAACGACGACCGGTGCAGTGCTGCCGATGGAAACAGTTTCAGGTGGATGGGCTTCAGGTGGACAGGGAGAATATTATTTGCCAACCCCGAAAGATGCGAGCTCGTGCGATCGAAAACTAAACGAAACGAAAACAAAGGTAAGCAAATAGGGACAGATGTCTTGGTGATCAACGCGGCTTGTCGGGCGCGACGGAGTACAGGGCTTCCGAATAATTTTTATGTGGCCCGATGGGAAAATGTCTCTGAAAATTTAGCCATGGGAGAGGGCGGCGTAGGCCATATTCAAGGAAAACAGGCTCTGCATATCCAATTATCTGTCTCCAATATATTGTGAGCTGAGTTTGTGTCTTGCGGCCTGCTAGGAGATATTTGTCCCCCTTGGTATTAATCATCACCAGTAGCTTGCGGCTACCGCATCATCTGCTGTACATACTCATCATCACCGGCACAACCTCGTCTTCGGCTAATCATCATCAGCAGGGACGCTGGGTCGCCATCTTCGTTCGTCCCCGCCTGACGCCTCGGAATAAAGGAGCTGCGTAAGCAACGGTCCCGTCACCTTCTATCTACGGCCTCACAATATATATATATATATATATATATATATATATATATATATATATATATATATATATATATATATAGAAAATAAGGGTTGGCAGTCAAGAAAACCTCGGAAAGCAAAGGGGAGGTTGTGGTGGGTCATAGAAAGAGATGAAGAATTTTTTGAGTCGAAAAGAAAGTGGTGAAAAAATGCCCGCCGGGTGGGATCCGAACCCACGACCTCCAGAATACCGGTCTGGTGCGATAACCACTACGCTACCGGCGGGGCTGTTTCCCCAGCACTTTCTCGGGTATTTATGTTAAGGTATTTTTGTTTCCTGCACTTGGGGGTGGTAGCCAGTGCCGGATCCCACCCGGCGGGCATTTTTTCACCACTTTCTTTTCGACTCAAAAAATTCTTCATCTCTTTCTATGACCCACCACAACCTCCCCTTTGCTTTCCGAGGTTTTCTTGACTGCCAACCCTTATTTTCTGTCTTATTTCACGGAGCCCCTCATTTCCCATTTTCTAATTCGCTACATGCTTAGCGAGGGCCTCTGTTCTGGCAGTCTTGGTGCCAAAGGGAGCTTAAGAGGGTTCAATGCTGGTCGACCACTCTCGACATGTCGTAGACACTCGAGTCACGGCCCGGGGGTAAAAAGAAGGTCCCCTTCACCCCGAGTAGTCCGAGTGGCACTGGCTACCACCCCCAAGTGCAGGAAACAAAAATACCTTAACATAAATACCCGAGAAAGTGCTGGGGAAACAGCCCCGCCGGTAGCGTAGTGGTTATCGCACCAGACCGGTATTCTGGAGGTCGTGGGTTCGGATCCCACCCGGCGGGCATTTTTTCACCACTTTCTTTTCGACTCAAAAAATTCTTCATCTCTTTCTATGACCCACCACAACCTCCCCTTTGCTTTCCGAGGTTTTCTTGACTGCCAACCCTTATTTTCTGTCTTATTTCACGGAGCCCCTCATTTCCCATTTTCTAATTCGCTACATGCTTAGCGAGGGCCTCTGTTCTGGCAGTCTTGGTGCCAAAGGGAGCTTAAGAGGGTTCAATGCTGGTCGACCACTCTCGACATGTCGTAGACACTCGAGTCACGGCCCGGGGGTAAAAAGAAGGTCCCCTTCACCCCGAGTAGTCCGAGTGGCACTGGCTACCACCCCCAAGTGCAGGAAACAAAAATACCTTAACATAAATACCCGAGAAAGTGCTGGGGAAACAGCCCCGCCGGTAGCGTAGTGGTTATCGCACCAGACCGGTATTCTGGAGGTCGTGGGTTCGGATCCCACCCGGCGGGCATTTTTTCACCACTTTCTTTTCGACTCAAAAAATTCTTCATCTCTTTCTATGACCCACCACAACCTCCCCTTTGCTTTCCGAGGTTTTCTTGACTGCCAACCCTTATTTTCTGTCTTATTTCACGGAGCCCCTCATTTCCCATTTTCTAATTCGCTATATATATATATATATATATATATATATATATATATATATATATATATATATATATATATATATATATATATATATATATATATATATATATATATATATATATATATATATATATATGACGGAAGTTTGAATGGATGTAGAACGACTTTATTCGTTCGCAACAGAAACTAGCCCTAAATTACCTTTCAGAAAAGACGACGCGAACAAAGCTAAAATTTATTTCGTCCCTGGGCTCTAAGCCACGTGAGATAGGAAAAAGGAGTATAAACAGGTGAATACTGACGATACAAGGCCAAAAATATTACCTGGGTACAAAACAACTTTCACTCGTTTTCGTGCTAACTAGGAGGTTATCAACTACAAAATAGCCAGCTTATTGAATATGAGGATAGGTGGATATCGCAGTCAGTTGCGAATATAAAAAGAAAGATCCGGTGGTACCGATAATTGGTGGCCCCAGTATATTTCTCCCTCCGAAAAAAAAAGCCATCAACATCACCATCACCATTCGCCCATGCACTCCACACAGATGGTTCACCAGCGAACCTATAACCTGCCCGCCGTTGCGGCTTGAGCTTTGCTTCATGCAGTAACTTGCTCTGCCACGAGACTCTTTTTCGCTCTCTCTGATGCCCCTTCCCCACTTACCAGTATCAGTAAATGCGAGAGTCTAGCTACATTAACTCTAAACCAAGCCAATCTCGCTCCTCTTACTTAAAACTATGCTCCGATCTGATTTCTCCACGCATGAGCGTGGTGTACCGCCGGACGAGTTTTCTGCGTACATGGGACCGCCAGGTCTTTCTTTCCACCAGCCGTGCAAAGCTTCGCTTTAAAAGCCGCCATTTTTCAATCGCCAGGTAATTATAGGAGAACCACCTGCTCCGAACCAAAACAAACCGTTGCTTCAAGAGCCCAGGAGAGATATACAAAGCCCCTTCAGTGCGCAGTTTGTTCGCCGCTCCAGAGAGATGACAGTTCTTGCGCAGACGAGGGGGAGCTGTCTGTTTACGCGGCAACTGGGATCCGCACACGCTATTTCGAAATGCAAATAAGTTTGGGGAGAAGAACTTGTGGCAAGAAACGGTAAATCGAGCGAAATTCAAATAACAAAAAACACAAAAATAGCAGAGCCAGCTAATGGTTTTGGAATAAGAAAGACGGATACGAAACTTTCCGAGCAGGACGGCTGTAACATTCGGGGGCAGGAGAAAAAATGCGCACTCCTTTTTTCTTTTTCAGATGCCTGCGACGAAGGATTATTTCCGAGAAGGAGAATTCAGCTCGTGAAGCGGACGAAGTTTAAAAAAAAAAAGGCGGGAAACAGTGAGGGCAGTCAGAGAAGCTTAAGGGACGAAAGAAAAGGTACGCGGTGAGAGGCGCGCACATTGTTTGGGAAACGGAAAAAAAGAAGGTAGCTCAAAAGAACCGTAATGCGTTCAGCCGGAAGCATTAAGCTTGAGTAGAAACAGACGCGGGTGTACTTGCGCCGAAACACTCCCTCGCTATCGCGAGTGCGTCCAGAGACATCACTGAAACTTTAAAAGTGTTGATCAAATAACTTGGCCGAGGGTATGCTTGCTTTACTGTCGATGAAGTCGAAAGACCATAGCGTTGTTGCTGTTGTCAGGACATGTGTATTCCTCAAGAAGACCCTATGACACTTTTCTCAACTTTTTTAAAGATGTGACACGCTTTCAGTACGTGTTCAGCAAGCGCATTTAGTTGGTACAAAGTACCCCAGCCAAATGTTACTGTTCTGTGCCCGTTTTTATTTTTTACCCAGCCAAAAGTTCCGCTTTGTGGACGTTTTGGAAACATGCTTAGAAGCTTTCTCCGTCTTTCTATAAGCACTCTTTGCGCGCTTGAAAAACATCACTCAAGCTATTAGGTGGTTTCTAATGTTGTAGCAATAAACGCTTTCGATAGCCACTTTAAAGAAGAAAAAACTCAGCAAAAGCAAAGAACAAGCTGGAATACGTACCTGCTGCGACGAGCAAATAAACCAGTGGTGCTTTGTGCTGGCGATAACTATAGCTTTCACAGTGCATCCAAACGTGAAGGAAAGATTGAAAGCGTTTATCCGCAGTGTTGCAGGGCGCCTTTAATTACGCTGTCGATTTCGCGTTTGGCCCACTATCCAAGAATTGCAATTTAATATCAACTTGTTGATCCAGTGCGACACCGGTGTCGCACGTTCGGTAGCCGATGCGTGTATTTCTGTACGGCGTTCACTACACACTCTGCTGGTGACCAACTAGTGACTCACCCGTGAATTATCCATGGGTCAGCCCTGGTGAGGCCGAGTACCTGGGGGTGACCCACGGGTACATCACTAGTGGGTAACCCCTGGGGTAACCATGCAGTGGACCAAGCATTGCCGATACGGAAGGGACTCATGCACCAGCTAGTGGAGGCACCTCTGATTCCCTGGTAAATGCTAGTTTTTAACACGAACGTGTTTTATTCCCGGATACACGAAGATTTCACAAACGTCATATCCGTCCCGGAAGTGACGCCAGTACAACGAAGCAAGCGGCCTGTACAGGGTGCACCCCGGCACACAGGGTCTTCTTGCGGGGAAGCAACCTTTAGTCCGAAAGAGTACGTCATACTTCGGGTTGTTCGTTTTCGGGTTTTGTATTTTAACACGAAAGTGTTTTATGCCGGGATACACCAAGAGTTCACTGACGTCATATCCGTTACGGAAATGACGCCAGTACACCTTTGATGAAGCGACCCGCCAGTAGGACTTCGCTCACCAAGCACACCCACAACGCAGCCGCCGACCCGCAAATCATGCTCAGCTGCAGATTTCGCTGCACATTTAACTTTAGTTTTTTACCGATTCTTACGACAGGGGAATCAACCACAGTTTTTGGCTAATTCGGGTACCGGGCAGACAGACAGACAGACAGACAGACAGACAGACAGACAGACAGACAGACAGACAGACAGACAGACAGACAGACAGACAGACAGACAGACCAAAATTGAGTCCTAATGCGTCTGCAATAATACCACATCAAGTAGAATGCCTAAAAAAGAATTGGTAGGAGGCACAGTTCAGGATGGAAACAAAGGGAGGGTATGTATGGAAAAGAAAAAAAACCAGAAAGGCACAGAAAAGAGAAGAAATAGTAGAATCGTAATATAGGAAAAGGTGAGACATAGAAAGCGGATATTTGGGACAGCGGAGATGGACGATGAGATCTGAAAAAAAAAAAAATACTAGACACAGGAAGCGAAAGTGTGAAATTGGAAGAAGTGATGAAACCTGGAGATACAGGGAACGATAAATATATAATACCAGGAATTTCCGACGTGGATGCGGGGAAAAAGATGTTGGATGGTGTGAAAAAAACAAGCGGGATGGAAAATGTCTGAGAAAAGGAAGAGCGGAAAAGGCAGCTGTAAATGGGGACATTAGAAAACGAGGGAATACGCAGGATCGAAGATGGAAAACTGGTTAAGGAATATGGGGACTCAGGATACGGGGAACACCACCAAAAATGCAGGAAAGCTCGAAATATAACAAGGGGCATATTTAAAAAAAAGAATTTGGAAAATTTCGAGATAGCGGAATAGGGAGAAAGGGAACGGTTGTCGAGAAAAGAGGAGAGTCGAACAGGGGGTAGATAGAAAAATGGGAAATACGTATATGTAGCACGAAGTACAACTGTAGAGCTATGGAAATGAATTGTTCCGAGCAGATTATGGATCGATGGTCCTTTCCCTTTTTATAAGTTGATACTTACGGGTGCAAAAATGTCAATATTACTTAAGAAAGAGCCAGAGCAGCCGAAAAGCGACACGACAAATGAATGAAGGAATGGCCGGCTTGGAGTTGGAAACATTTGGAGATTTTTTCACTGCGAAGCAGTATACCTCTAACCAGCCAAAGAAATTTTCATGACCGCGTCAGAAAAAAAAAAAAAAAATACCAGGCTACTTTTTGGCTATCTCAAGCTACTACTGGCAACTGGCTAAACCCAGGCTACATAAACTACTGGCATCGCCAGAGATCGAGCCAGTGCCCGAAGAAAAGCGTAGCAAGAGCCTGTCGTCTTGCTGCGCCCCCACGTGGAGACGGGGAGACCGACGGTGGTTTTGATTCAGCGTCTGGGGAGGGGGAGGACGCGTTTTGGAAACAAGAATGAGGGGAGGCAGTGAGAGAGATGACCCCATAACTGCGCGTGCTGCCCTCCTCATCACCCTTCGAAAGACGCTCCTCTCCGTTTTCTTTCTTCCGCTGCTGCGTTCGGGAGTCCGCCCCCACGAATCCCAGGAAACGGCTGGCAGAGCCTCTTCTTTCATTCTTTGTAGAGCCACGTGTGTGAGTGAAAGTGACGCCGCACGGGTAACCGTTGTGGGTGTCGTTTACAGCTTCGCAGTCGAACCACCTTCACAGCGTGGATTGAAGCCATTTTTTTTTTGTTCACGTAATGAAAATTCTCGGGTCAGATTTCTCAGGCCTCCGGTGAAATCTGTCGTCATACATTGAAAAACAAGGAGAGCTGAACGCAGGGTGTCTTTATGCGTTTCAAATGCAGAAACTTTAAATCTCGCGCGCGATGACTGAGGCGTCCACCAGCTTGAAACTCTTCAAAAGGGAAATAGGCGCAACGAGAGAGCCAGAGCCACAAAATATGCATACCCTTTTATACGACGCCGGAGGGCACAAAGGCAGTGGTTCCCTATTCGTGTTGAAATGGACACTTTGCCATGCTCGAAAGAAAGTGGAGAAGAGAAATATGCGCCCAAACTGTAAAGAAGGTTTCCTTCGCTTCGAGTTCTGGGAACGGCAGTGGCTACCACCTCCAAGTGTAAGATACACCTTACCTCACACGGATAAGTCACAAAGAGAGGGGGAAATACGCCCCCCCCCCCCCCCCCCCCCGGTAGCCCAATAAGGCCCAACTCCCTCAGTAGATGTCCATGCTTCGTTGTGCAACCCACAATGTAGGAAAACCAGCTTACAAAGCCCAAGTTTACGTGGACCTTCTTTCAAAGCAGAGCTTTACTAATCTCGTCGAGCGATTTCGGTGTCGCGGTGGATTTGACCTTCATTTGACCGCAGCTGCGCATCACGTGACATCCCGGGCCGAGCCCCGCAGACGGCCGCGTTCGCGCCGCCGCCGCTGGCTTGGCGCATGCGCACTCCTCGGCTGGTTCACGCCAGACCACGTGACTCTCCGCGTGCATGCGAGTTGGCCGTGAATGAGAGCGAGGCCGGGCCGTCTTCTCCGAGTGTTGCGCGGGAGCTTGAGGCTTTGAGCAGTCGGCGGTGAACGCTGTCTGACCGTGCCGCGGATATCACGCGGCAAGCCTTTCGACTCGGAAAACGCCGGAAACGGGATCTCAACGTTAACAAACGCAGGCTTTGGACGAATAGTATAACAATTACAGCTAAATCAAAGGTTAACCAAGAGAAACCAAAAACTTAAACAGGCTAAAACAAGCTTCCACTTTGCATAACCATGGAAAGCTGAGAAAAGCCGCAGCCATTTCTAAATGCCGGCTTCACCTCTAAACACAAGTGCATTGCTGTGAAGCATTTCCTCAAAGGCAATAAACGTCGTCATATCAAAATATGGACGTCTTAGGACCTTTATTTATTTTTTAATATTTTTTTCTTACGCCAAAAAGTGTTGCTCTGCGCTCGGTCTGTCGAGGGAGGCGATCTGCTGCGCTTTAAAAGGGAATATTCCCTTTCGCAGTTTAGGATTGCTAAGTACGCGGATGGAATTTTACATATTGCTGAGAAAATTGTCCGGTTGCGTGAGCCAGCATACAGTGTTCGGCTGCAGCGTTCTACAAAGAAGCGCACCTATCTGCTGCGGAACTACAACCCGCTGCGTATATCCACTGTTAATCTTCTGGCGAAAAAAAAATTTTCGTTTAAGTCGCTTCGTTCTTCAAGATCAAATTTCACGCCTGTAGAGATGAAGCCTTAGCATATAGTTCATCTAAATAATCGACCTCTGCTAAACTTTCCCCAAACCGTTATATCGTTCGCGAAAAAAAAAAAAGAGCAAAACAGTTTGACAAAGGGCAATACACGGCGTTCAACTCGAAGTCTATTATTTCGGGGAGCAACGAACCAGCCGTTTACCGTCGATAAGCTCGCAAAATCCCGAAAGTAGACGATCCTCGTTCGCTTTCATTTTTGTGTTCATTCGCAAGTGAAATCGCTCAAGACAAAAGCTTTATTAAAGCTCAAGTTGCCGACGTAGTCAGATGTCTACCGCGGTGGTGTTTCGAAATATTGGAGAAGAAGCAGGAGGAGAGGGGGATGAGAAGGGAGGGGGAGGGAGATGGGCGCTGATTGTTTGGTATTTGACCCGGGTTCGCTGAGAGCCAAAAGCACTTCGGGCCCCAGGGTCGCGTTTCAGCGCGCGGGGTTTTGTAACCACGGCGTGAGACCCAGCACCTGAGTGGGTGGTTCAACGCCCCCGCCCGACCCTGCAGCAGCGTTGTGATTATTTTTTGCCGACGAGGCGGCGTCTACGTCGTGCTACGTGGCCCCTACTCGGGCGACGGAAATTGGAACGGCACAGTAGCTTCAAGTGAGCGTATACGCCACGCTTCGCTACAATAGTAACGATGGCAGAGCTACGTTGCTCCATCAAAGAGCAAGTCGAAAGGCAAGAAACGGCGACCTGCACGACTTCTAATAAACCCACATTTGGCTGTGCACTCCGGGTACGTTAACTTTTACAGCGACGCTGAAAGAGGCCAAATTTTCTCGGACGGACGGACGGACGGACGGACGGACAGACAGACAGACAGACAGACAGACAGACAGACAGACAGACAGACAGACACACAGACACACAGACAGATAGATAGATAGATAGATAGATAGATAGATAGATAGATAGATAGATAGATAGATAGATAGATAGATAGATAGATAGATAGATAGATAGATAGATAGATAGATAGATAGATAGATAGATAGAACACTTTATTGTCAGCACTGTTAAAGACGAGTGCACCGTGCGGTAATGTCTGGCGTCTTCGCCCCATCAGGCGGGGGTTATGAACCTTTGGTCCCTGGCGGCTTTGTGTGACAGCAACTTGTATCCCGGAAAGACAGAATCATCAACGTATTGAAGTTCAGTCTATTTTAGCAAAGTACACAACCTCTCCTGCCCCCCCCCCCCCCCTCTTCCGCGCCACATTCAGTAGTCGATATTGGAACCCACGTTTAAAAATAGGTTCTTCGAGCTCTAAAACCCTTTTTTCTTTCGTTTTTCTCTCTCTTGGTTCTTTTCGCAGATAGAATTCCGAAGCTGCCAGCGTTGGTCTGTCGGCACTCAACGCGCCGAAAGCGATTCTAAGCGACACGGAAACGCGATTAGGCTGAGAAATAACCGCGCGCATTCACTCGGAGGAAAGCCTCGGTCGATTGCGAGAAATAAAATTTGCGCCTTCACAGCTCGAAGATTCTGGGCCGTGGCGGTGTAATTAATTCGCATCCTCGCTGAGTGACGATCGAATCGAGTTAGTGCGCATACAAGCCGAGCTCATTACTCTTCATCTACCCAAACTTTGATGTTACGCGCTATGCTCGTATGAAGAAAAAAATGAAGAAATGGAAATATTAAATACGACAGTCTTCCTTGGGCTATTTATACCCACAAATCTGGGTCTGTCTACCTGTCTCTCCCTCGATTCAGCCTTCCAGCCAGAAGTTAAAATAATATTTGAACGACAGGTTTATATCATCATCACCAGACTATTACGCCCACCAAGGGCAAAGCCCTCTCCCATTAATCTCTAATTATCCCGATCCTGTGCTAACTGCGACCAATTTATCCCCGCAAACTTCTTCATCTCATCTGCCCATCTAACTTTCTGCCGCCTCCTGTCGCACTTGCCGTCTCTAGGGATCCACTCTGTTGCCCTTAATGACCAATGGTTATCCTGCCTTCGCCTTACATGCCCTGCCCGCGTCCATTTCTTCTTCTTAATTTCTACTAATGTGTCCTCAACACGCGCTTGTTCCCTGACCCACTCCGCTTTCTCCTTGTCCCTTAATGTTACACCTATCGTCTTCCGTTCCGTTGCTCGCTGAGCCGTCCTCAATGTAAGTTGAACCCTCTTAGTCAGCCTCCAAGTTTCTGCCCCGTAGGTGAATACCGGTAACATGCAGCTGTCATACACTTTCTTCTTCAGCGTTATACATGCAAACCTTTTCGCAATTCTGGACGAACTATAGACAAACTACAGAGAAACTGTAGATAAACTAGACTATTGATAAACTAAACTAGACAGACTAGACAAACTACTAGACAAACTACTATAGAAACTACTAGATGTTTACAAACTACATTTACAAACAACTTTTAGAAACTACTACTTTTACAAACTACTGAACGTGGCGATGTTCATACTTCTCAACATTGCTCAACAAAAGAAACTTCCACCTCCCCTCGCGGGAACCCCTGGGTAGATGCGACGCATAGGGGGTCCACGTTGCAGCGTTGGACAGCGGAGGAACGGCGCTGGAACGATGGAGCGGAGCGGCACAGGTACCGCGTTTCATAGCGCGCATAACGTTGAGGGGACTGCGTAAGCCGGTCCCAGTCGATGACGACGTTGGCGTACTTGTAAAGCGGCGTGGACTCTAGGTGTTTGAGCCAAGCGTGGATGTTGCTTCGCCGGAGAACGGCACACCGGTTATATGCGCAGCGCGCCCGAAGGAGAGGAAACCGCGGAAGAGAGAGTACTGCACATGCGCCGGCCCCAGCGAGTCTGCCGCGGCTATGACGCAACGTGCCGCGGCTATGACGCAACACAATCCAACACAATCAACTTTAATCCAATCCAATCCAAATCCAATCCAATCCAATCCAAGCCAAGCCAAGCCAAGCCAAGCCAATCGAATCCAATCCAATGCCCCTCGCGAGAGAGTGTTCGCTATCGGAGAGGAGAGGGGGTGAGTGGCGGAGAGCGCAGCTGGCGCGGCGAGGAGAATGGGGGAGGGGCGGACAACGCCGACAACAACAACGACGACGCCGGAGGGACAAGGCGAGTGAATCAGATGCTCTGCATCTAAAAATAAACCACGAAAACGAAGCAGAATCGGAAGGCGTCTCTGCTGCGACGAACAAATCACGCAGCGCCGCTCCGTGCTGGCGATAACTATAGCTTCCACTGGGCTTTCAGACGCGCAGGAAGGAGTGAAAGCGTTTATCGAAAGTGTTGCACGGTCCCTTTAACAAACATCAGGGATGGAAGCATTTCCAACCGAACAACAGCGAGCCGCACTGAGGCGGTTGTACCGGTTGTTTCTCAATCAATGAAAGCTCCGGGAGGTTCAACAATAAGAAGCTAAGAAATAAGATGTTTTTTGGGGAGGTCGCGAAGTGCCTTTACCAAAATATAGACGATATCCACAATAAATTTGTTGCGCATGCGTGCATGCATGCCCGCACGCCTATGTATAGCCTAAACTTTTCAGAGCAGGCGTTACAAGCAAAATTCGTCAGTTTTCAGCCCTACAACTCTCGCAGTTTCAGAAGTATGATGTCATACCGCTGTTGATATGATAATGATGATGATCATGATTGGGTTTTTATGACGCGAGGCCTACTAAGGGCAAAGCGCGCCAAAGAAAAACTGTTTTCTGAGGACGAAGTGATACTAAATATAAAGCATGTAACTAAAAACAACCATGAAGACAATGAAGATGACTGGTGTAAAAGGCGAGGTTGTCGGCATGCACGGTAAGTATGAGGTGTAAAAACTTGACATCGCTAAGAAACTTAAGAGTACGCTTGCGGGTAATTGTGGGGTCGTCCCCTAAAATGTACGATGGGTGTACCGGAATGTGTTGCCTGTATAGTTGTGCTAAGTGTTTGTGTCCTGTTGTTTCTAGTGCCGTGCATTGTATGAGGACGTGGATTCCGGATAGGCTGCCTCCACAGCTCCTACACAGAGGTCTTGGATATGTACCGGTGTTGATGGGTGTTCAATGTTTTTATTTTATCAAAATATCAACCCATTACCCTACGATTCTAAAAACACCTACCAGATCAGATGATCATTTATCTGGTTCCCCGATTTGGCTATTCCCGGGAACGGTGCTTTTTACTACTCTTCTTCAAATAAATCAGCGTTATAGTTCCTAATATAGAAGCAGACCCCGGGCACGCACAACCACCTTTACGAAATTAATGCATTTGAGGGGAAAAGTTGGGTGAACATGTCACTGACGGCAAGCCAGACGAGGAGCTGTCGCAAAAAGGGCTCGTTGTGTTCGTGAGTAGTTTCCAGTATTCCATTACAAATGTGCGTTCCAGAGCCAGTAACCTAAAGGTTAACGAATAGTTGCGAAGTGATTGTTTTATTTTCGGATTTGCTCGCATCGACCGTCATAAACGGGATTTCACTTGTTCCTGCAGTTTCTTTTAAAACGCAGGTCGCGGGTTCGATTCCCGGCCACGGTGGCCGCTTTTCTGATGGAGGCGAAAAGCAAAAACGCCCGTGTGTACGAGATTTCGGCGCACGATAAAGATCCCCAGGTGGTCCAAATTAATCCGGAGCCCTCCACTACGGCGCGCCTCATCGCCTGCGTTGCGTCGGCGCGTTAAACCCTACAATCAATCAATCTTTTAAAACGCACTCTCTGTATAATGTTTGAAATTGCGGATTTGTGTAGTGTACCTTTGCAAAAACGATCAAAGGACGCCTGAAATTTTCTGAATCTATATTTCGCAATCTGCACGCTCTATCAAATCGGGAGTAACGAAAACGACCTCGCAGATAAAGTGTGTTTTTTTGGAAGACTTGGTAATGCTTAACGGAAATACCTCACATCCGTGTTTTTAGCATTCCATTACAAACGTCCGTCCCAGAGGCAGTAACGTAAAAGTTAATGAATAGTTTCGAAGTAATTACGTTGTAGTTTCGCATTTCTTTAAATAACCTGTCATAACCTGCCTTCCAGTTGCTCCTGTAGTGTCTTTTAAAACATACTCTCTGTATCATCTTTGAAATTGCGGATCTGTGTAGTGTACCATTGCAAAAACGATCAATTTTGTGGACCCACTCCGTCCTTCCCAATCTACACGCTCTATCAAATCGGGAATAACGTAAACACCATAAGCAGATGGAAACAACCTCGCCGATAAAGCATGCTTTTTGAAAGGTTTGGTAATGCTCTTAAAAACGTATATATACCTCATATCCGTGTATCTCTTATTCAATATGTTGTTAGAAGTATGAGCCAAAAAGAGAAAAAAAAATTAAATCTATTCGAGGGAGCTCTCAACACATTTCTCAACGCACGTAAAAATAAAAAGGCAAAGAGAAGATATAGGTAGTACATAAATGCGCTCATTTCTAAAAGGCATCCAGACCAAGAACCGCGGTGTTGGGAGGGGGGGGGGGGAAGCGTTAACAACATTTACATCAAGTCGTTACTAAAACAGCATGTCGTGGAATCATCAGACGGAAAAGAACAAACTGCTGAATAACGATTAGAACGAGACAGAGTATACATTAGTGACGACCAGGTCCGATGTGGCCGTTAACAGAAACAGGTCGCAAGGAATCGCTTTCTTTTTTCAGACGTTACATTAACTCATAGACCAGACGCCATCGTCTGCTTGCAATGCCTTTCGTAATGCACCTTGTAAAGCTCCCCGACTCCGAGTTTCCTTTATAAACACGCACAAGAGAGAGAGAGAGAGAGAGAGAGAGAGAGAGAGAGAGAGAGAGAGAGAGAGAGAGAGGAAAAATGCATCCGGAAACGGCTGCGACTTCCGGCAGCAACCCATCAGAAAAAAACCGTATTGCGACATCTGCAAGAGATCTCCGAGCGGCGTAGCGACCACGAAAAGTCAGACAGAAGCTGGTGGCACCGTGACGTCACTGGCCACGCCGGCAACAATACCCATTCCGGGGCACAGACTCCCCAGCCGCGGCTGCATAATTAAGACACATCTGAGGCAACGTTGGTCGGCGCTAAATTTCAATTTGTGGCGAAAGTTTATCCACACTGGGCGCTTCTCAGCGCGTTTATGGTTGTCGGCAAGAACCGGTTACTTCTGCTGGCTTCAGAGCCTCGCACAACGGAGAGAAACGATTTCATTAAGAAGTCTCGCGCCTTAGAGCCCCGAATGCGGCTCTAGCCTTACTTTGTACACCTTATTCGCTTCTTTCCTACCGCACTGGCTACTTCTGCGAAGATTCCCGCTGGACCAGAGCCTCTCCAGCCCTATGTTACAATACTATTTTTATGCCGTGGTTTTGAACGCGTTATGTGCCGTTTAGAAGGGAAGAGGGGCCAGCTTAAAAAAAAACGGGGACGTTACGGTTGCCCCATTTGGCGGACGTGGTTTCGAGAAACAACAGTTCTCGTAATCAGGTAGAAAGAAGCGATGGAAAAGATTAAAGCAGGCTGCGTTGGGAATTACGTTAACGTTGTTGTGTGCCCTGTTCTCTAACGGTTGATCACATGGTCACTTGAGACAGTGTAGTGTGATGGTCGTGCTTTAGGAAAACGAGGTGGTAGCTCGAAGTGGGTCCAGACGAGGGGCTAACACACTTCCTGAAGCAGGAAAGGTGACGATAAAAACGAGAGAAAGTATTTTGTACCTGAGAGTGGAATTTAAAACCATTTATGCACCGCGCTACGCTTCCAGTTTTTGGGCAGTTCCAGTGGTGGCGACATGGTTTGTGCCATGAGCACGCCATGAGTTAATTGAGTCTAACCGCGGCCTGCTGCGAGAGCAACTTACGCTAATAAGTAAACATTCGTTATAACCCTGGCTTCGTAATAAGAAATAATTCGCTAAAAGCGGGGTGATTTGCTTCCCTTCCACATGTGGCTGGGACAGCTAAAAAATTCGAATGAGGCGGTACTTCTAACAAAGTATTTCATTATTACCAGTGTTTGCTGGATATCTGTAAGGACAGTACTCGGAATCATGATTTTTTTTTCTCCCAGAACAAAATTTTGGAGTGGTGGTGAAAGAACCAGTGACACCCAAGAGCTGAGACGGGGAGGGATAAGGAGATGAAAAAATGTGCGATTTCCATGGTACCGCACAGAACCAACAATGGTAAAAGTGAAACTGTCCGCGGTCTCTCTTTTTGGTCTCGCTTCCTACTAAGGCGTTTTGTTAGAAACCAGCAATGCTAATAACAAAAATTCCCGCGCTCTCTTTTTATTAATTTGTTGTTTTCTTGTAAAGCGTTTTGTTAAAAACCAACGATGTTAAAATCGAAACTGTCCGCCCTAGTTTTGTTTATGATGACTGGTTTGCTTGTAAAGGGTTTCGTTAAAGACCAAAAATGCTAAAACCATACTGTCCACGGTCTCTCTCTTAAAATGGCTTGTTTGCTTGTAAAACATTTTGTTAAAATCAAAGAATGCTAAGACCAAGACTGTCCGCACTCTCGTCTTTATATTCTATCGTTTGCTTGTAAAGCGTTTTGTTAAGCCCACTTCTTTACTATCTTCTCATTTGATGCCCACAACATTTCAGATCTACTTCACCCACTTAGCGGTGTGTCCGTACTCGCCTAGCCCCTTACGAGAAGCCATCTGTATCTGAAGCCATGGTGAAAGTGGACAGGAGCGTGACAGAGTGGCGAGAAGGAAGGTGGGGAAGAGGGTCCGTAGAGAGGGTGTCGGGAGAGGGGTGGGGATTGAAATGAACTAAGTTCGTCAACAAAAAAATTACGCCCATCTTCCCGCGAGGGAACCCTGATGTGATGCGACGCATCAGGGGGGGTGGGCGTTTGGACTGACGCTGGTATTGGATTGCGTCAGTCCAATCGCTGAAGGGACTGTCGCTTCCACCACGTCTTCATCGGAAGATCTTGAATGGAGGTATGGTCAAGCAAAATCAAGTCAAGTGCGAAAGCGAGCGCTGGACTGATCCGGCGCCGTGCGCTCCCCCGCTTATATTCCCGCTTTTGAAAGGAGAGGAGCCGGGGGAGGGGGGGGGGGGGGGGAGAGTCGCGTGCATGCGCACACGCGCAGCTGTTGTTATGATAATGAGACGGAGTGAAAGTGCGCACACATGCGCGCACCCAGAGCAGCGAAGCGCACACGCGCAACTGTTGTTATGATAATGAGACGGAGTGAGAGTGTTGCGCACAGCTGTCGGAAAGAAGAACGGAGGAGAGTTGCGCATGTGCAGTGAGCGTGCGGACAACGCCGCGACGACAACAACGGAGGGACATACCCGAGAGCAAGAGATGCGTCGCATCTAAAATCGGTCACAATAGCGCAATCGGGTTG
>NW_027526407.1:57907568-57935068 GCF_048455015.1 Haemaphysalis longicornis | reverse complement strand
AGAAGACGCTCACATGTTCCCCACACACACATGCGCGCATACGAACACACGCACGCACGCAAACGCACGCACACACGCACACGCACACGGACGCACACACATAGAGCAGAGGCAGGGGCGGCTAATACTCAAAGGGTCGGGGTTTTATTGCCTTTGCTGGCCTTACTTCGGAAACACCATGCACAAAAATAAAAAGAGTACTTATTATTATTATTTTTTGCAATCACGAGTGATTCGCGGAGCTTGCTTTGTCTGATTATGACCTCATCTTTACTGAACAGCTTCGAACGGCAACAAGGTTTAAAGTGCAAAAAAAAAAAAAACTAAACCAGCTGTATGATCGTGGGCTGCAGATGATTACGAAACTGCGGAAGTCACTCATCGTAAAGCTTAATCATTACTTCACACATGGGCGCTACCGTAAACTTGGCTGACAACAAACAACGTACGCGAAGAGAAACGTCCCCGGCATGTGGGCGTCAATATCGGGTTATGTCCCTTTTTGCCGTTGCTGCCGAAACGGTGTGCGCTCGAAGAGACAGTAATGCAATTACTCCCACAACGAAGCGACGATTCGTGGCCGCTTCGAGGGTATTTGTATTCGCGATTGAACATCAATGAGATTGTCCGTCAATGCTGCGCTCACGCCTTCCCGTAACTTACATTACATGTACATTAAACATAATTGTTTCAACTAACTAACCCCTTTGAACGGGTGGATGATGGTGTGGGCGTTTTCTCTCGGCCGGGAGGAAAAAGGGCGGCAAAATTCAAAACATGTTGGAGTGCGGGTTAGCGGAAGTAGAAAAGAAAGCGTTTTGTGTAATTATAGTGTTAGCAACATTAATAGCAGTAAAAATAGGTCTCAGAGCTCCTTTGACGACCGAGCAGCAAGGCTTCGCACGGCTACTTCAAGTAGAGATAGGTGGCGCTCACTTACTCCCTCAACCGAACACAAACCGACATAGAAGATAATAGGCTAGAAACAGAGGCTGCAGGGAAAAGTAGCAGGATGTTTTGAGAAATCCGCTGGAAAGAGTGCGAAATCAGGCGTAAGAAGCTTCGCTTTAATACAATCTGCTCCACACTCCTATAGATTAACTTTCGCGGTTGGAACTCGTTTGGTGTTAGCTGCTAGTTACTTAACATCTGGTTACGTTTTTACTACTCCGCATTAAGAACGTTAAAATATTTCTAATTTTCTATTGCAATAGCGCAACATAAATGACAGCTTGCTGAATGCTCTTCCACGCTTTAAATGGAACAGCCATCTTGATTTGCTTATTTGTAAATGACATGTGCGAAGGGATATTCTTTGTGTATCAAAAACATCGTTGCAGACAACAAGTCCTTCCCAAATGAGACTCACGGGCAACGAACAGGAGAAGCTCGCGCAAAGAAACGGCCACGTAATCCAGGACGAGTTTAGTTGACAACACGCCGAGAGCGGGAGATCGCGATGTCCTGTTGCGATACACTGACCCGAAGTATATATACCCTGCTGTGAGCTATGTTAGAACCTCGCATCCAGGTCACCCGGATGGCTCGAATAGATATTCCAGATTGATACCACAAAGGGAAACGTCAAGCTCTCTGTCGCAACGAAAGGTCAGCGCTGTCGAGGACGCCGCCGCGCAAGCATACGCGGTTACGGCATTCGTTAAGTTGCAGTGAGAAAGTGGGACGTATATGCCCCGCTGTCCCACAAAGGGTTAACGACGTCATCTGTGCTCGGAGACAGAAGCCCAGGAGTGGTTGTGGCACTGCTTGAAGTGCATGACCCGTCGTATTTCTGCGTCCTTCTCTTTCATGCCTCGCATATGAAAATTCAGAATATTCAGAATGGGGAATGAGGGGCTCGCTAAATTAAGACAGAAATAACGGTAGGCAGACAAGAACACGAAGGAAAGCAAAGGGGAAATGTGGTAAGTCATTATCAGGGAAGCTGATGCCGATATTTTTGAAAGAGAATGGAGAAAAACATGCCCGCCGGGTGGGATCTCTGTTTCACTGATAATAAATGACTTACCACCTTTTCCCCTTTGCTTTTTTTTTGATTCCTTGACTGCATACACATATTTCTCTTTTTCTATATATATATATATATATATATATATATATATATATATCTGCTTCTATGGTTTCATCAAAATGTTGTAGTTCTTTTTATGTTGCAATTGTCATACATTTCCAATTGAAATTTTTTCTACTATTTATTGTTGTTTTGGATCACAATTGCTTGACGCTGTTTATTGTTTGCTGCCTGAAATTTAATCAGTGATTACCCCTGTTGTTAACTTATCGAGGGTCCCGGTACAGTCTTCGACTTTGGGACCCTTGTCTGTAAAATTTTGTACTGTTGTTTTTGCCTGCTGCATTTTAATAAACCTCTTCTTCTTCTATATATATATATATATATATATATATATATATATATATATATATATATATATATATATATATATATATAGCAGAACAGAGAGATACGGGACGAGGGACTCGGTAAAGATACATATCAAGGTTGCAGTCGTCATTGCCAGTGCTATTCGGCTTTTTTCGAAATATTTAATAGGGCCGAATGACGTGTGCTTATCACGTTTCTTTGATTCATTGATAAATAAGCGAAAATATAAGTCGAGAAAAAATCAGCCGTTTTTCCCGGAGCGGGACTCGAACCCACATCTCCGCATAACCGGTGCGGTGCGTTCGCCATCACGCTATCCCCACAGCGGCTTCTCTCTCGACTTTAAAGCGGGGGTTTATATTTATAAGAGCTCTGAGGCAGGTCAACTAGCGCCGCCGCTCGACTACCGCGGGAGACGTAGAACGTCTTCTTTCCCAGCGGCCGCCACGTAGAACGTGGTCGGAGGTCGGGGTTAGCAATTGGCATATCCGAACTGCTGGAGCCAGTGCCTCGTAATGCATGTAGCAGAACAGAGAGATACGGGACGAGGGACTCGGTAAAGATACATATCAAGGTTGCAGTCGTCATTGCCAGTGCTATTCGGCTTTTTTCGAAATATTTAATAGGGCCGAATGACGTGTGCTTGTCACGTTTCTTTGATTCATTGATAAATAAGCGAAAATATAAGTCGAGAAAAAATCCGCCGTTTTTCCCGGAGCGGGACTCGAACCCACATCTCCGCATAACCGGTGCGGTGCGTTCGCCATTACGCTATCCCCACAGCGGCTTCTCTCTCGACTTTAAAGCGGGGGTTTATATTTATAAGAGCCCTGAGGCCGGTCAACTAGCGCCGCCGCTCGACTACCGCGGGAGACGTAGAACGTCTTCTTTCCCAGCGGCCGCCACGTAGAACGTGGTCGGAGGTCGGGGTTAGCAATTGGCATATCCGAACTGCTGGAGCCAGTGCCTCTTAATGCATGTAGCAGAACAGAGAGATACGGGACGAGGGACTCGGTAAAGATACATATCAAGGTTGCAGTCGTCATTGCCAGTGCTATTCGGCTTTTTTCGAAATATTTAATAGGGCCGAATGACGTGTGCTTGTCACGTTTCTTTGATTCATTGATAAATAAGCGAAAATATGCGAAGCGAAGCGAGTCCCGCTCCCGGAAAAACGGCGGATTTTTTCTCGACTTATATTTTCGCTTATTTATCAATGAATCAAAGAAACGTGACAAGCACACGTCATTCGGCCCTATTAAATATTTCGAAAAAAGCCGAATAGCACTGGCAATGACGACTGCAACCTTGATATGTATATATATATATATATATATATATATATATATATATATATATATATAGCGAATTAGAATAGGAAATGAGGGGCTCGTTGAAATAAGACAGAAAATAAGGGTTGTCAGTCAAGAAAACCTCGGAAAGCAAAGGGGAGGATATGGTAGGTCATTGAAACAGATAAAGAATTTGGAAAGAAGGAAAATGGAGAAAAAATGCCCACCAGGTGGGATCCGAACCCACGACCTCCCTTATTTTCTGTCTCTCTCTTTATATATATATATATATATATATATATATATATATATATATATATATATATATATATATATAGAGAGAGAGAGAGAGAGAGAGAGAGAGAGAGAGAGAGAGGACAAGAATTAAGGAGCAAGCACGAGGTTATTTTTTCTACTAGTGGATAAACATAAATAGCCTCTCCTACAGCAACGGACGTCGTAATTAATACGAAAGTGAGGGGGCGTTAATTGGTGGCTATTTTCGACCCTTCCGATCCACTACCTTAATAAGGAGAGCCCCCGCGTTACTGACGTCCTTGCCAAGAATAGTGCGGCTACGAAAACACGAACCCCTGACGTCACACCGCAAAGCCTCCACTTGCCGCTGACATGCGACAAAAGAAAAACGATAAAAAAAAACAGTGGGGTCCTGTTTTGCAAGCAGAGGAAAATGAAATTTACGGCGCGTTGGGGTAACGAGCGGGCCTTCCTTCTTTAAAAATGATCCTTGCTCGTAAAATCTAGCAAAGCTCATTTAGCATGTCCGTTCGCAGGCTTCGCACTCTGTTTTAGGGTTCCGACGGCCGACTGGCTTCATTAGAGCGACAAGCGAAAAGGAGGGTCATACACAGTGTGGGGTACATGATACCGCGAAAGTTTCGTACGACGCTCTAACAAAGAGTAAAGGCGATAGCCTCCTTTGAGATTGAGAGAAAATAAACTTCATTAGTTAGACTCGTATAGCGAAAAGGAAATTTGACACAATATATATATATATATATATATATATACTTTATATTTAGACGCGTGAAGCACAAAGGAGAGTGACAATGCAGTGTATATGTTACGGCGAGTGTTTCGTACGACGCTGTGAAATAAAATAAAATAAAGAAAGCGAATACTTTATGCGTTCACTTATACATTGCCGCCGATGTTGTGGCCGGCCTGCGTGATACACGATGACTACGTAAACTGATGCAGATTTTGTCTTAACCAAGAGCCATGCAATTCGCGGTTGAGCCCACAGTAAACAATGCCTTATTAGGCTTGACTTAAGCCACGTGGGTTCGTTTATACACGAGGGACTTAAAAAATGGCTGTTACGGTATTTCTCCGTATTTCATATCCGGCTACGCTCTTGGCACGAGCGAAATTATCCGGGTCCAACGACAAAAGCCTCGAATGTCGAAAGAGATGTGTTTACATCTGCCGCACAAACAGCTCTGGCAGGACTGCCAGGCCGAAGTTCGAATGTTTCCGCCCACGAAGCGAAACACACCAGAAAAGAATGTCGAAGGTTAATGAGTGTTTATCGTGACAAGAATAAGCGCCGGGCGGTTCGTGGAAACGTATTGACGTCGCTGCGACGCTTTCACGCACGCATCTCAATGTGCACCTATCAAAACACTGTTCGGCGATTCGTCGACCCGACAATTCCCAAAGTGGCATTTCAAATACAGCGAAGGACACGCACGCATCTAAAAGTATCAAACTTACGTTTTTCCGCTATTTACAAGAGTGGGTCGCTTTCGCCGGCTGTTACAGCAGCAGCGAGAAACGTAATTGCGGTGACTTCTCGAGCCAATACATGCCCGGCTCACATACCGACACCAAAAGGCGTCGTATGCAATTATGCCTGCTCCCACAATTGATGCGGCTCTCGGAAACCAAATTCGTTGGTTGTCCATCATATGTAAATAAAAAAAAATGGCTGCGGCTTAGCTCAGCTCAACTTGGATATGCAAAGCAAAAGCTTGGCCTCGTCTGTTTGAGCCTTGGTTTCGCTCGGTTAACCTTTGATGTAGCTGTATTGCCGACCACGGTTCAAAGCCGTTCGGTCCCGTGCGACGCTCACAGAAGGAGGACGGTCGCGGCGAACGCGCCGTGCCTCTTCGCCGGGCGTGAGACGAGTCACGCAGCCCGAGACGACACAGCGGCGCATGCGCGGGAGGCGGCGGGGGTGGTCGGCGCCCGATTGGCTGATCGGCCGCTACCATGGCGGCGGCCGCCGCTCATATGAGCAGAACGACTGAAAACCGGGCCTTGCGCGCAGCGCCGACAGCGGGCCCGGCGAATCACACGATGCGCATCGAGGGGTGTGTCGCCGGGGGTGTGCACTCCGCTCAAAAGGTCAACTTGTGCATCCTCCGCGAAACCGCTGGACGAAAGTAGTGAAGTTTTGCTTTAAAGGAGCCATGAAGAGAAAATACAACTTCGTCTAATTTGAAAGAACTGGGATTCAGTATCTCACTCAGCTCCATTAGAGCCACAAAATATGTTTTTTAACTAAAAAAACGCAAGAAGTATCTAAAAACTTTCAAATTTTGCGCCACAGTGACGTGTTATGAGCAAAAATGACGTCAGACGGGCCAACAATAAAACATAATTTTCAGTGCGTTAACTGCACGTTAGCATACAAGTGATTCGGTCAAATGGAACTAGAGGCCCCATTACAGACGCCCAGTCATGTGTCGTCGCGGCAGGTCAGTTAGCCGACCGCCAATCGCACAAACAAGGTTCCGTGACGTCATAGAAAAGTTGCGGGAAATTGGCAAGGGGGTCGCGACTGCTTCACACGTTTTCTTTAATATCTCCGTTATTTGTTCGAAGATTGCGATGACATTGGTATCATTGTTATCGGGACTAAGCAGTCTTTCTAATAAACCCAACTTGTATTTTGTCTTCGTGGCTCCTTTGAAAGAGCTGAAATAAGGATTGGGCGCGTATCTGCCACCTTCGCTGCAAATGTTGCTGAAAGACGATAGTCTTCTCCAGCCCCTGCCACGTAAATGCCTCTACTCCCAGCCGGCACAGAAAGTGTGCCCCAAGACCGGCCAGTCTATGGCCGCTTTCTGGCATGTCCGGCCAGCATCCAGGTTCTGGCAGCCACTGATCATGCGTTGAACGGCCAACATTCGGCAACCAGCGCTTCGGCATTTTTCCGTCCGCCCGTGTCCGGACGCACAACGGCAGCTAACCGGCTGCCAGATATTCAGTTCTCTTACGGCTGCCGATGTTGAGAAAGAGAACGGCCGAAGTACGGCCTTAGGGCATCCGTTTTTTCTTCGGGAAGCGGTAATCGGCCGAAGCACGGCAAGCGACCGGCCACAGAATATGCGTATTCTTGCGGCAGTTGGTGTTCGAAAGGAGACCGGCCGGAGCGCGGCTGCCGTGCATTCGTTGTTTCAACGGTGAACTGCGCGTCCGGCGGACGTACGGCCCCAGAATATACGTTTTTCATTCGGTTAGCTGTCCTCGGCCGAATTACGGCAAGCGAATGGCCACAGAATATTTGGCAACAGGTGTTCAAGAGGAGACCGGCCTACGTAAGGTATCTGGTTATACGTCATTTTTTCGGCAAACGGCATACAGCCGAACAACGGCTGGCGCCTGGGCGCCGAGAATTCATGCACAGACGTGTTTGGAAGGAGGCCGACCGGTTTTTTCCTGGCGGGAGAAAAAGCCGTTAGGGAGCCGAACGACGGGGACGCGTTTTTCATCCGCTCCGTGTTTCTACTTTTTAAATTAATGAACATCGTTTGTCAAACAGTAATGAGTGTTCTCGGTGAACGGGCAAGGTGCAAGGACTCACTGGACATTAGCAGGGAACCTTTTAGGCCATCGAAATGTCATTTATTGCCACAAGAAGACTGTGCCACACCGATGGGTGAGCTAAGCCTCGCCAGTCATCACCGCTACCACGCCTCTGCCGCCGGCTTCGTCGACGCATCAGCTCGAGGCTATTCGCCCGCTCAAGAAATGGAGAGCATTGGAGACATCGACCCGCCAGAGATGTCCGATCCGAGATGGAGATGGTTCACCAAAATAACTGGCCTTCAAGGGCGTCGAGCAAGCGGCCACCACGCAGGAGCTAAACCGCCACCATGTCAAGGACTCCCCACCAAAGAAAGGCAAGTGCGAGCAAAAGCGCGTTATTCTGCTTACAATTAAACTGCGACAAGCAATTTTGCACTATGTTGTTGGTGATAAACGTAGAAGAGACTCGCTCGTGCATTGTTAGGATCAACTTCATGCCCTGCACTATGTTACTTCAGGGGATTTTAAGACTGCCTATTTAAAAAAAAAATATTTGAAATTTGCGATAACAACAGAGCCTTGTCACTGACGAAGCCTAGCTGTTAATTTAGTTCTGATGTTTGAAGGTGAGCTTAGCTACTCTTAGGATATGACCCATTTGGGTAAACATAATCGCCAGAATCCTAGCAAACACGCATTTTGTCAGGATTTTCTCGCTCAACGCTGATTGTTGAGTTCCCGCACGATTTGGCTCTTTCAATAGATAAGCTTAAAGTGATTGACTGTATATTCTTGGACTGCAAAAATCAAATGATGGTGTTCCATATCACCTTCTGCGTAGTACATTTCATCCTATGAACTGAATGAATCGGTTTTTGCATTGTTATTACTATTGGCCCTATAGCTTTGTTCAAAAGTACTGTGTAGTTTACCGGACTATGGCGAATGAACGTGATTCCGTATACCTGCAGCTTTATTCGAATTTAATAACATCCTGGTGTGCTGATTCAGAAAAGTTTTTGGATGTTAAACAGTCTGTTAACGTCACCTTTACAAGAAAACCTTCATTCCAATTGGATACGTATACCGTAAATTATGCTGCTGTGACAACGGCGCAGGAATATTCATACCTAGGAGTTTATTTATGGAGTGGTTAGAGGTTAAATTGGCAGGTTCACACCATAAAAGTTACGGCTGCGTATGTTTTTGGCTTACTGAGACGAAATTTCAGTGAACCTCCATCTAACTGAAAAGAACAACCGTATTTCACTCATGTGCGCTCAATCTTGGTGTACGCATGTGTTTTCGTGGATCCCTACACCAAAGAGCTCGTTGATACGCTCGAAAACATACAGAATATGTCAGTGCGATTCGTATTAGGTATTTGGCACTCTCAACTTAGCATGAGAGAAAGTAAAAGTAAACTGAAATGGCAGGACGTGAAAGATCACAGACGAAACCACAGGTTGAACTTTTTTCGTAATATCTATGATTCGAAAACTGTTGTAGAAGGGGAGAAGTATGTCCAAGCTCCATTCTACATATCGCAAAGTGGGACAGCTAGCTTAAAGCAAATTATTAACTTTCCTTTAAAGGTGACGCCTTGCGCGATTCATTTTATTTTACATCAATACTGCAGTGTAATTATCTTCGACGTATGATTGCATTAACTGTTTATATTGACGATTTTCAGCGCGCTTTGTAGAATTATTTTGGTATTTTGTCTCATATTTAATGCTTAGTGTTATGTATCTCCCTTCTGTAATGCATGCAAACGCAAGCAGGCATCAAATAAATAAATAAATAAATATATAATAAATAAATAAATAAATAAATAAACTTCCAGAGGCGCAAGTTTGCTTCCGACGGGTTGAGAACCCTGCGCATTCAACCTTCACCAATAAAATATTTATTGCCCTATTCGTTGCAGTATGCCGGGTTTCCTGTATGCATGCTACCATTGCTATGTTATTGGTTTGAAACAAATTATGTAACTCTAATTTTACGCCTTTCCTTGCGTGAACACAAAGGGATACAATTGCAGCCACCTGAAGCAGGGCGTCATTCGCGACGCGTCTAGAATTTTTTTAACGTAGTATGACATTACAAGAAAATTAAGCTCTTTTGGACTATTAAGTGGTGTGGAGGTACACTCATGAAAAGGACATTAAAATAGATTGAAAATGAAAGTACCTGTTCGCTCCTTCTTAGGATCAGCCCTGCGCAAGGTCATCAGAAAAGTTGATCGAGTAGAAAATGTCTTTACAAGAAAAATAGGCAAAAACTGGACATACTTTTTTGTGAAGGAGTTATATTAAATGCTCCTGAGTGTTTTGTTGAGAACCAAAACGCTTCGTAAAGGCATTCACGCCGGTTTTATATACATCAAAATTGGTCAAGCAACTGTTATAAAAATAGTTTATGTAGTCAGAGCATGAAAGTGTTCCGGAATATTGCCCTAAAAGAAATTGGCTAAAAGCGGCGCAATTTATCTCTCTGAAATTCAACCCACTAAAGTATGCGCCCTCCGCCGCCTCCCCCCCCCTCCTCTTTCCCCGTTTATTACAGGTAAGCCGCCCCACAGAAGATATCAGGACCTGGACAATACATCTATTCAAGCTCTACAAAGAACTGAATATTTTCTGTGTTCGGCAGTAAATGAGGCACAGCAATTAAAGGAACGACAATTTGTGAGCACTGTTTAATAAATGAATTTTGCTGTCAACTGAGGCTGGTAATTAAGCAAGGCTTGGCTGAAAGCTTGACGGCTGGTGGTTGCGCGCGAGCTCAGTTTGATGTGGCAGCATTGGACCCAAAATGCTGGGTTTGTGCTGCTTCTGCACTGCGCGAATGAGTCATATCCTTGCGCGACATGCAGTGACCGGCCTCAGTACAGCTAACGTACTGTGGCCGAATTCCAATGCCCGTAGCACGACCGTATTTCCGGTAGCTGTAGTCCGGCTGGAGTCCGACGACCGCATCTCGGCTGTCCTCCGGCGGACGTACTTCGGCCGTACACGGGTGGCTTTAGAATGGCCGGAGCCCTGCGGCTGGAATCTGGCCGTATGACCGTAAGCCGGTCGACTGGCCGACGGACACTGGCCGTTGGACCGCCATGGGAGTACGGCCGTATACGGCCAAAAGGCCCACATTTGGACATGGGCCGAACATGGCTGCCGGAAAACGGCCGGACAGAAAATCACCGGCCAAAGTACACCGGCCTGTTTTAGGCCGAACAGTCCTGTGCTGCCTGGGCTGTCACCCCCGCCCTCTTCTCACGCTGTTCCCCTCCTGTCTCGGTCGTCCCGCCATAATCGCAGCTATCTGGTTTGCTTAATGCAATTCAATTTTCCCGCGTTCGCACAAATGGCGCGCCATCTGTTGGGGAATTTCGTTACTGTTTGCCTTGGCGCACGATCCATGAGATCCATGCTTGAGCGCGAGCACTTCTTGTATGTTGTGATTAAAGCGTTGTTTTGAACGCGTTTTCCGTTCCCAATCCCAAGAATTACGCTAAAGTCTACTATTATTAGAGAAGTGGTAGAATCAATTATGTTTTTATGTTTTGCTTCCGATATGCACAATGTTTTCTTTTTATAGAACAATATTGACAAGTATGGAGAATGGAGTTTGGAAATGTGCTTTGTAAACGACTTTTACTTTTGGTCGGACGGTTCAATCAAGAGACAGACAGACAGACAGACAGACAGACAGACAGACAGACAGACAGACAGACAGACAGACAGACAGACAGACAGACAGACAAAAATTTTCACTTTTAAGTAGACCAAGAAAGATTCGTCTTTAAAAGTAACGACCTCAGTTGTTGATACTGGAGCTGTAAGAATGACATTAGTACACGCACCAACGAACTATTGTACAGGCGTAAACACGCATGCATGTTGCGTGTATTTGTAAAATGCGTGTATTTGTATTTGTATCTTTTCCGTACAGAAATGGAATTTGGAAGAATGACACTAGCTAAGCCACCTAAATAACAGAGTGGATGCCTAAGGACGGAAAGAGAAGTGAGCAAAAACAGAGAATTCGGTGCAGGAAAGAAATAACACATCTGGTCACACGGAAATGAAAAAAAGACACCTGTAAAACATCAACAACCCTTCTAAATAAAAAAAAAATCCTTTGGAGACTTAAGACGGCGTGCTTTAAAAGCGAAAGTCTGGCGTACTATTCTAACCGTACCTTTTGCATACACGTTTACCCGTCAACACCTTAATCTAATCGATTCACCTTTATCTACTTAAAACAGCGCGCGTGCTTTGAAAGCGAAAGTCTGGCGTACAATTCTGACCTTCTGCATACACGTCCACCCGTCAACAGCTTACTCTACTCGATTCACCTTAATCTACTTTACACCACCTTTATACACTTTTGTTCCCCTAAACCAACCTTAATCCCATGCTTTATCCACCTTAATTAATCATAATTTATCTCAATCCAACGTAATCCACATTTCCACCATGACCCATCGTAACCCTCCGTTATCCAACCCTACTAATCCTCACTATCAATCACTAATCAGTCTAACTTGTAATAACTTGTAATCATGTGAATAATTACTCATAAATTGACATGCACCAGGCTAATAATTTTTGTTCTCCTTTGGTCTAGCCTCTTTCCAACTACGCTATTGCTAGTTTATTTTTATTTCTTTTCGTCAAAACTAACACCGCGTGCATTTTCAATTAAAATACTTTCGATATTCCCGCTTATGTACTCCTCTTCTGTCTCAAATGTGCCTGAGATTTCCCTTGCGCTAAATAATTCCGGCATGCATATGCCGTGCCATCGATTGCAGTAGTTTAAAAGGTCGTGCCTTCGTTTCAAGCTGTCAGTTTTAGCCGAAACGATTTTGCAGCGGGCGCTGAAAACGACGTCAAACAATAGAGACGACGACAAAGGGGCGATGTCAAAAGGGCCCCACCAGAAGTCAACGCAAAAAAACCTGCAGGGGTTCGTCAGGACTTGCTTCGCATGTAAAATAAAAGCTACAGCAGCGGATCTCATTTGTCAGAATGCAAACGAAAACAAGGGCGTAAGTTAAAGACCTGACAGCGCTGTAAACAGACGACTTCTGGCGCAGTTGTTGCACGGGTGCTTCTCGCGCCAAAGTCAACCTTACTCCATTCCCCGAAGGGAATAACGCCACGAGAGGAGTGTCACAAAGTAAACAAGTCCCTTGTGCAAGACCTTAGAAACTTTCCAGCAGCCAACATGCTTGGCGTTTCCTTCTATTTTCCCCCAAATCTCTCCCACCCAATAAAGCAGGAGGTACTCAAGGAAAAAATGCCTGTGCACGACATATTGATTGGCTTCAAGCGTCGTCCTTATTCCCCTTTACTTTTCTCGAAAGCACTGTACGTTTTTGAGAGGCCAGACGTAGCATGATTACATTTTGGTAAACAGCAAAAACCAAGCTGATTACTTTAACAGCTATTTACGACTTCCTTTTACCGTCTGCTTATCGTCCGTAAGACATGCGGCCCCCAGCCGCTCTTACCTACACATTTATAATAACAGACGCACAATTTCTTTTCTTTTTTAATAAATTGTTGACACGAAGTCGTAATGGCATCATAGAGATGCATATGCCCAGGATTCGGAGGAAACAAACCCCGGACGGCACAATCTGAGAATGAATTGCATTCCGTACACTGACCTGTATACTACACTGGTACCTAGATAACGCAAGCGGTCTAATGGAAACGTCTCTTTGAATGGTGCACTGAGAACGACACGAAAAAAAGACGGCCAACCCCATTAAAATAAAGTCGTACAGTTCATTGAATGCAATGAGGAAACGTCATCGGGTACGGTGAATGGACCGAATGAAAACGGTAGTATATATTACAACAGTACGCACTCAGATACGCGTTGTGTGGCGTGCCAGCAGTGCGAACGGGGGAAATTTAGCTGAACTAAATTGAGAAAACCTAAATTAGCATTCAGCACGGAGAAAGCGAACAAAAGGAAAAAAATCGTGAGATGTGGGTGCTACGTAATGGGGCCACGACGCTCGCGAGAAAAAAGCTGGTGCACCGGCATTTTTTCAATTTTATGTACAGGTTGCAAATTTACGCGCACGGCTGGACAGACAGACGTGCGCAAGGTTTTAAAAGCGTTTCAGGGTTAAGTAATTGAAACAAGCGCATGCGCAGGCCGGCTGGTTGTGATCATATAGGCCACTCTAAGGCGCGTTTGACAAACCTGGCCGCATAGGCGCACCCCACGTGCGCGTCTTTATCGCGTGGTATTACAAGAACCGAAGAATTAAAAATGAATGGCGCTCGCACTAATGTGTAAGACTTGAAGGTAGCGAAGCTGTACGCAACGGTAGCGTTTTTCTTCTCTTTCGCCTCACGGCGTTGTTTAAGCCTCGCCTCTGTTCGAGCGACCACAGCTGGACGTTCGTCTTCCTTTCTCTCACACGATTCTGCGCTGCACGTGGCCTCGTGGCCTTCCTTTGTGGCGTGCGCTCATCGCTGCGGCGGCGGCGGCCTCCTCGCCTTCCTCCGCCACCCCTCCCGCACGGTTTCCGCGCACGTCTCCTTTCCTTCCTCACCTATATCTCTCCTCCCACCTATCTCTCCCCGTTATCGGGCCGCTGCTCCGTGCCGGGCGCTTGCGGAAGGGGGTGTGGTTTGACCTCTAGCGCTCAAGGGCAAAGCTGGTCGCCCCGCGAACACTGCCCGAGGTGGCGTAGTGTAGCTTGCGCTACAATAAATGTGCTGATAGGCCGATGCGAACTAAAAGATACCAAGCTCTCTTTATTTTCAAAAATAATGGGTACAATTGATCTCAGAGAATATGCTGCAGTAAAAAAAACGATCTTTGCCAAAAAAGCACTGGGGCTCGAACCCAGGCCGTGATTCTGCCCACGATTCTGCCTCTAGGCTACTTAGGGGAAGCAGGCAAGCAGCATTCTATTCTCGTTTTACCGTTGCTTACGAGAATAGAATGAGCGTTCTAAAGCAAACCAGTAGATTGCGCTAGGGTGTGTGCGTTTAGGAGGCTATATTTGTCAAACACGCAACCCCGACACATGCCACGGGATGATGACGTTAAGAGCAATGGGGGTCCAGGTGAAGGTTACATCAACGCACATTTCAGCCTTCACTCGCAGCAGCTAATTACACACGCCGTTACTTCGTGCTTTCCAATGTCGAAAAGCGAAACAACAAGCACGTTGCGTATAAAATATCCTCGCTCGAAGCACTTCCAATGCGCTAAATATATGGATGACCGTGTCACCTCACTGGGGCTGACATTTTGGACGTCACGCGATGGTGACGTATGACGAATGCGAATGACGCGATTCCTAATATAAGATCTGGAGGGTGGGGAGAAGTTCCACGTGCATATTCGTTGGGGAATGGCCGAAGAGAAAAAGCGTCTCACCGACTGTCTACTGCGACCGAAATAGTTTTCCTTGCGCCATCGTAGAAGTCATAGGCCTGGCCTGCTCGGACAAAGGTTTGGTCCTGCTCCCACCGAGTTATTGTTACTTCCCTCCCGCGCACGTACATTAGCAAGATAAACGTGAGTCCGTTTATATATATATATATATATATATATATATATATATATATATATATATATATATATATATATATATAAGCACCACAACTGGTCGTGAACAGTCATTTCGGTTTCCTCTAATAGGTCCTTCCCTTATGTTACATTCAATATAATAACAGAAAAGTTGCTGCCACCGCACTCTTCTACTTTCTTTGTACCCAGCGCAGGCTCATTCATTAGCAGTCGCTTGATCCATATAGGCAAAAAAAGACAACTGCGGCTACGGCTTGGCCTCGAGACAATCCCCATAGGTGACCACGCTCTTGGTTGGCTCATTCCGTTCCCTACAGCACATTTCCCGTTGTTCCGAAGCGCGTATCCAACGTTCCCTAATTCGTCCACGCCCCTCTGGCCTCTCTTTGTACAGTGCCTTCTTTTCCGCACTCGGGAGAATAATGACTTTTTAACTGCTGTCCGAAGCCCAGACTGACCATTGTTCTATCCACCGTCGCGCCACTTTGGTCATTGTTAATTTCATTACGAGGAGGAAAGCGCGCCCTCTAATTAGCGTCATTAGCCAGTTTGCTCTTTCTAGTTTTCTTTGCTTCTTTACTTCTACCTTATTCGCTTGTTGGTTTCTAGGCTTCACTTCGTGCTTTCTGCCTTCATGCTTACCCACAAATCCTAATTTATTTATTTGCTTCAGTTTTTTGTTCCTTTATTCACCCGTTTTTTTTTTCTGGCTTCTTAAAATCTTGTTAGATCCCTTTCGCTTTCTTCGCATTTTGTTATTTCTCTTTCACAGGTCATTTATTCTTCACGGAGCACTTTTCCCGCTGACTTGCCTTCATGGGCCTTCGTTTGATGCGGGGCTTGATACACGTCAGCTTCAAACGCTGCTCCTATACCCCGAACTACTTATTCATGTTTTTACTAGTTGCGTTTCTTGAGGGGCGCCGTTCCTCTCAACGCTCCCATTGTTTCAATTATTCCTTGCTCTCTGTGCTTTTTTTTTTTTTTGCTTTCAAGTGCCCATTCTTGCCGGTGGTCGAGCGGAACCACGCTATTGCGTCGTGCGGATCCAATATACCCTGCGAGGTATGGCGGGGACGGAAATTGCTGACGTCAGATATCCGCTCTTGATTTGTTTTTCTCCATCGTTCTCTATTCAGTCCTCACAGGTAGTACCTTCAAACGAACGTCGAACATATTGAGGGGTCTGTGGGCATCAAGAGAGAGCCGCTGTTAACAATTGCCGACCAGTTTTAGAGCAGCACGTGTCTTACCCTTGGAGCAATAAATAAATAAATAAATAAATAAATAAATAAATAAATAAATAAATAAATAAATAAATAAATAAATAAATAAAAGGTCGATAATACGCTGGTGGATCGTTGAGAATGCGCAAACATCGGGCTCGGACTAAAGCGCCCTCCTCGCTCCAGCTTTCGAATCCCGAAACGGGGCGTTTCTCGCACTCCCGTCGCACACCCTTCCCACCGTGCTATCCGTCGAAAGTGGTCACGTTCGCTCGCTTCAGCAGCGGCATTGGATGCGTGTCTCTCCGTATTTTGCCCACCAGTTTCGGCATTTCGTCGTTGACAATCCCGCTTCATCCTGTGTCCCCGCATACTCGGCCCTACACTTGCGTCACACTCCATATTACAATGCGTAAAGCTACTGATGCAACCACCGGCTTGGAGCTGGGCTTAACCTTTCCATCTCCACGCGCGCCCTGTCGTTCTTTGCTGTTCTGCCGCTCTGTGACCGCGGATCGACGACGGAAGTTTTACCGGACTGCCCCCTTAATTGCTCACGTAATGATAGGGTAAATCGGTAGGCCCATACGGCACGAACACTCCTCGTAGGTGAAAGAAGAGAACTATGCGAATGGTCATACCGAAGTGGGTGTGCCTTGCCGAGCCTACAAATAAACGTCGTCAAACAATCGATACGTGTTCCATGTTTGCTTTGGTGACAGCTGGGGCATAGTATTGCAGGTGAAAAAATGTCCGAGACAGCAGCTAACAAGAAGTTTCTCGAGCTTTGGAGTTGATATAACAAACACGACGCGACAAATGGCAAATATATATATATATATATATATATATATATATATATATATATATACCGGACGACGGAGGGTCGACTAAAAGATGCTTTGCATCTAAAACAACTTTATTGGAGCGAACTTGTGCTTCCCTAACAACACCGCCGATTTACATCCAGAACATTGTAGATCAAAGAAGATTATTGTAGGCTAGTGATGTTAGGGCGAAACGCTATCCTAATCAGAATGAGATAACCCGTGCGGCATAAAAATAAAGGATGGAACACGCGCTTCGCTTGGGACACAGAACACAACCGGGCGCGGCCTGGCAGTAAAAACAAAACATAAACAAAGAAACCCAAAGTTCGCGGCAATATACATACATACATACATACATACATACATACATACATACATACATACATACATACATACATACATACATACATACATACATACATACATACATGCGTGCATGCGTGCATACATACATACATACATACATACATACATACATACATACATACATACATACACACATCAAGCGCTATTTGCCTTACGATTGCACGTGCTTTTCTTGCCGCTGGCGAGCTCTCTCGTTACACCCATTTTGCCTCAAGTGTGACTCTTCTCAGGCAGGTATACTTCCGAACGCACGCACGCACACGCACACACTCGCCCAAACAAGATGAGAAAAAATTCTCATGCGCTGCTAACTGCTCGTAAAAAGAGACGCTAACTAACAACGGCGTGCGAGAGCAGAAAGACGGCCAACCAGCAGCACAAGGCAAAGGAAACGGCAGCAGCAAGGCGTGTCTGACCACAGCCGTGACGCGACTAACCACGTCAATCGAACAGCTACGTTAAGGTACACGGAGGCTGTCGTGTTCGATGTTTGAAACTAGCCTCCAGTCGTTCTTCCTCGCTGCGGAAACGTGTTGTCGGTCACGCCCGTCGGACAGCTGGGATATCAATCCTCGTTAACGTTTACCTAACGCGCTGCTCTTTGGCGCACTTGTCTCGTGTTCCCGTGTTGCGCGTTTTTGTTGTTTTGTTTATGGAGGGGCCTCTGGCCGGACAAGGTGCAGGGAACGTGGTACAGGACGCAAGGGAACGCGGAACATTCCCTTAGCGAGCATTCCCGTGTCCTCGCAAAAGATGGATGGTGCTTTGGAAGGAGGAACTAATAGAGCGAATTCTTCACGAGCCGGCAAGTTAGTGGATGAATAAATTATTTGTCGCTTACGATGATTAGCGTGCGCATCGTGTAACAACCCTCTTTTGAATGAATGAATGAATGAATGAATGAATGAATGAATGAATGAATGAATGAATGAATGAAATGAGTGGAGCTACTGAAGTGATATGTTCGTGTAAATATACCTGCCATTATCTTTAACATGATCTAAAATTCCATCTGGGAACCAATGAATGAATGGAGCAATGAATGGAGCAATGAATGAATGAATGAATGAATGAATGAATGAATGAATGAATGAATGATCGTGCTTTTTGCTACCGCGCAAATGAGAATGAGCGGCGGGTTGCTACGACTCATCTGGTACTCACACCTCATATTCTTTGACAACTGACCGCGTATAACGCTTGGAAAATTATGCCAAAGAAATTACTTCGCTCTAAAACATGGACGAAGAAGAAACACGTATCGCACAACACAGTGCCGAACTTCCAACTATATTTTATTGAAAAAAGACGCTGCTTAAATACACAAAAACTAAAATGCTAAAAGTAGTGTGACGTCAAAGTGTATCACGTTTCTAAAAAGGCTACTTCTTTATCTGACAGTGATATGGACGGAGTACTAACACAGTTATCCCCTGCCTGTCTGATAAAATGAGCTTCAAGAATTTCGCGCTGGAGCTTTCCTCTTGCTCTCCTCAATAACTTTGTGCTATCTAGCAGGGGGCTACACTTGCATCTTTTGCAGTGCGTTAGTATTCCGTGTTAGTAACTGTGTTAGAACTTGTTAGCACTCCGTCCACATCGCTGTCGGATAAAGAAATAGCCTTTTTAGAGACGTGATGCACTTTGACGTCCCAATGCTTTTAGTATTGTAGTTTTTGTGTATATAAGCAGCGTCTTTTTTAATAAAATCAAGTTGCAAGTTCGGCACTGTGTTGTGTGTTACGCGTTTCTTCTTCGTCCCTGTTTTAGCCCCGAGTAATTTTTTTTTTTGCGTTATGTACCAACTCGCTCACATCAAGCTTTTGTTACTTGGAAAATTAGAAAGCAAGCCGCATGAACTACCCAGCAGCTTTATAAAAGAAATGAGGCTCATGCAGTTTACGAATACCCTTTGCAACACCTCACAATCCCTCCCGAACCAAAGAACCCTTCTCTCAGGCTGAGTTTCTAGTTAGATTTCAGTTTGATGTTAAAATAAACACGTCGAATCGCCCTGATGCCACAGCCCTTCGCTACCCTCCAAAGCCCTTTAATTCGTGAGCCACCCACGCGCCCGAGTTTTATTTAAGCACATCTCGAGGTAGCCGCCGTCAAGAAATTCACGGTGTCTCCATCGCTTTTCAAAACACGTCCCTCAAGTATTCATATCCTCGTATATTCTCGTATTCCTTATGAAACGCGGAGGTTGGTTTCTGTTTGGCATCTTTCCCTTGCCCGTCTCCCATTCGACCGGGCCGTTCCACGACGGAAAACATGTCAGAGTATCAGCTTTCGTAACGCGGCGAACTGTATTCAGCCGCTGCCGCCCGGCCGATAAATATTTGGCCGGAGCGCCGTATAAGTTTGTATATAACGTTTGCCCCCGAAGTAGGAAGTCCGGTCTAATAAAATGCAACGCCGACAACACAGGGTGGAACGATACGGCGGACCAACATAAGTCCGAGGCCGGAGCACGTGCGTTGCGTTGAATAATGTACGCCCACGCCCGTTATACTCTCGGTTTGAAATTCATGGCCGCCGTGTTGGTTCTTTCTTTTTTTTGCTACGGCTCGCTCATCTTTTGCATAAGTTTGCATTACGAAAAAAAACAAAAAAAAAACAAGGAAACGAGAAAAGAGAATATGAGAAGAAAAAGAAAGAAAGAAAGAGACGGGAAGAGAACGGATAACAAGAGAACAAGAAATAAAAAAGAAAGGAAGTACGTAAGGAAGAAACAAAAAAGAAAGAGGGGAAGGAACAAAGAGAAAAGCACAAAAGAAAGAAAGAGAAAACGAAAGGAAGAAAAAGGGAACAGAAGAAAGAGAAAAGACAGGGAGAGAAAAGAAAGGAATAAAGAAAGAAAGAAAGAAAGAAAGAAAGAAAGAAAGAAAGAAAGAAAGAAAGAAAGAAAGAAAGAAAGAAATACACGGAATATATGCACTGACGACCTGCGGGTCTAAACATCTTTTTTCCCAAACAAACAAAAAGAAAGAAAGCAAGAAAGAAAGAGAAGGGAAGTGTTAAAACAAGAAACAGAGGACCCGAGCCAACAATAAAGAATGAAATAAAGAAAGAGAGCAAGCAAGCAAGAAAGAAAGAAAGAAGAGGACCTCGTAAACATGTGCATTGACGACCTTCAAGTGTAAACATCTTCTTGCGTCCCTTCCGGTGGTTTATATTTTCGTCCTGGGATTCGTATAAGGGTATTCACACTATCCTTTTTTTTATCGTAATAAAGGTAATCACGATATCCTTTTTCTTTCAGCGGGGAAATAGATGAATCAAAGGAGTTTACAAGAAATTACAGCAATGTGTTTCAGAACGTGCTTTATGCTCGGGAAGCGTGAAATCTGTGAGTGGGTTATATGATCATATGCCTAATGTGACAGAGCATTGATTGTTTTATGTCATTGAGGTTTTTAATAGTACCATTATTACATACACAATGTCGAAACGGTCTTCTTTTAATACCTGCCACCGTTTTGTGTATGTGTTTTCGTGAATACCGTGAACTTCAGTCGTTCCCGGGTGCATCTGTACTGTGGGAACTGTGTTTACTGCGAGTCGTTGTAACATTATATTTGCCTTTTATATGTTACTAACCACATTCGTCTCCGTGCGTTAAGCCGCCGTGTTCGCCTTTCATTATTCTCGTTTTATTCGTGCGGCAGTTTTAAGTGCAATGCACTTCTTAAGCGACCCTGAACCTGCGTCCACCGGCGATGTCCGCGCACGTGGAGATGGGCGCGCGCAGCCTGGCCGCTGACATGGCACATACCCACGTGGGGGATTGGCCAGGAATCTCCTCGTCTTCCTTGGCAACGGGGGGAGATGCGCGCGCGCTGCCTGGCCGCTGACATGGCACATACCCACGTGGGGGATTGGCCAAGAATCGGGCGTGAGAAGGGCTAATGCACCCGCTTAAAGGAGTACTGACACGAAATTTCAAAGCTGAGATCCGCTCTAGCAATCAAGTACAACGACAACACAAATAGGTGTCTGTGAATAAATGCATCTTTCTTTCTTTGTAGTTGTGTGTGTGTGTGTGATCTCTCTTTCGCGAACATTACCGAACCGCGCCAATTCAACTCGTGCATTCGCACTTTCACATTCTTCCCCTCGGGGAAATGCGGGGAATTTTTAGCTGACTGTGCCGCTAATTTTCTTTTTTTACATCTTATTCCGATTTAAGGTGAGTGCACCATCTTGCAGTGAGCTTCGTTCGCTTTTTTTGGCACCTTCATACTCCGCGCACTAGCACAGTTTTAGGCCCACGTGCTGCTTCTGAGCGCTGTACGACGCTAAAGATTGATTGATTGATTGATTCATTGATTGATTGATTGATTGACTGGCTGATTGATTGATTGATTGAATGATTGACTGGCTGATTGAATGATTGACTGGCTGATTGATTGATTGATTGATTGATTGATTGATTGATTGATTGATTGATTGATTGATTGACTTCTGAAGCGTTTCGCAGTTGTCATTTTCGTGCTCAGAAAGGTTTTCTGTGTTTATATCACGAGGCAATGTTCTAGCCGGTTGTCTGAGGCCACAGTTGTTTTTTCTTCTGCTACTCTTCTTAACTACACCTACTACCTTTTTCCCTCTCCTCCTTTTCCTGCAGAGTTGCATGTCGGCAAACCTCGCTGCGTTTTCCTCTTTAATAAAGACTCTCTCTCTCTCTCTCTCTCTCTCTCTCTCTCTCTCTCTCTCTCTCTCTCTGATGTAGAAAACGCATCATTCGCCAAACGTATCCTCTACATTGATTGAAAAACACCTGTTAAGACAGGAAGGCCAGAGGTCCGAGCGTGGATAAGGGAAGAAAGGATGGAAATGTAAAGCGTTCCTCCTTGATATTCTACGTGCGCGAGCCACACACCTCGATATCACATCAATTTGACAACCAGCTGAGCAAGAAGCACGACCAGCTTAAAGGGCGCCGCAATACACGGGAAAGAAACGACCTGACAGCCACCCGTTTGTTTACACAGCTCCTTTCGGTAAATCCGAAATTATAATGCGGAGGTCTGTGTGTGAATGCGAACGACGCAGTTTGCCCAGGACCGGCCCTCCTGAGCGAGCTTTCTTCCGAGTATTCCGAGCTTGCTTTCCCTGCCTCCTCGAGTGACATTCGCGCGTTGTTTAAGACGGGCGATTATCCGAACAAGCTGGCTACGAGCGCGCCAGGACAGAAATCTGCATTTCGAGCCGGGCTCACGTCAGGAGATACGCATCGAGACATTCTCGGGCGGCGCTAGTTGGTCAAACAACCCTCCAGGTTCGAGGAAACGCGTGCCCGCTTTACATGGCACGCCTGAGCTGCACTAATTGCCTCTTCGCCTCTTTTCTAGTTTTTGAAGCGTGAGCCACACCGGCCAAGGTTGAGCAGTTTCACGTGGCTGCTGGAGGGCCGTGCTGCGCATGCGTGAGGAGCACTGACGCCTAAAGGTGCACCGCTGGCTCGCCGGAGCTGCGGCCGCCGCGACTGGATGGATTGAATTGTATTGGAATGCGCTGGATTGGATTGGATTAAATTGGTTTGTATTGTATTGGATTGGAAATCGTTTTAGCAGCAGTAAGCGTGATAATCAGCTAATCCTAGACAACCAGGAAAGCTAAAAATAACCAGCTGAACCTTAACTCACGCTACGTATGTCCTGGCATAGCCGAGCTAAGCCACTGATAATTTTTTTTTTCTTGCAACTTCGAAACTTACAAATCTCTGCGACACATCGAGATAACCTGAAAAATAAAAATAACCAGCTACACCTAGATAAATAGCATCGAAGGAGAACAACTGGAACGGCAACGACAAAAGGAATAAGGGCGTAGTTTCTGGGATTAGGGGAAGTCGAGAGAGGTTTATGAAATCTTTTTGTTCGTTTTGTTGTTGCAAGTTTCCTGGTTTTCTACCTGAATTTCTTTTTTCCGGTCTTCGTGGATCCTGGGGAGTATACGCAGGCCGGAGTGCACCGCGAAGTACCACTTAGGGGAATGAGATCAGCTTAGCTTGGCCGGAAAAATAGAAGCGCGGATTTAGAGCCGGCGCAGTCGACATGTGATAACACAAACCTCGGCGCGCTGCCCAGAACCTGGATTAAATTACAAAGAACAGTAGACGGACACGGACGCCATTTCGCAAAGAAAAAGGATAAATGTGGCAGAAATCGGGGGAGGGGGAGAGAAAGGGGAGACAAAGGTAAGCTTTTCTAAGGACATAGGCAAGCTTTTCAGTGGGACGGGATTCACTTCAGCCCCAGGCTAGGAAACAAGGTGGGGTGGCGCTTAGGTGGGAGAGCGGTAGCTTTTTTAGGGGGCCCCGCGCAGCTAAGGAAGGCAAACTAGGAGACGAAGGGGAAGCAAGAGACACTTGCACACTCAACGCTGGGAGGCAGCCAGGCCTAGAGCTAAACGGAGAACCTACGGACGTAACTGAGAGCGTTAACAGAAGCCATTTAAGTGGAAACAATGGAGCAAACAATTCTGAAAAAGACAAAAACAGACCCCGTAAGCGGAAAGGGAAAAACAAGTGCAATAAATATTTAATCAGCTACATAAATATGCAGGGAGGCAGAAAGCCAGATAAGTGGGTGGAAATTCAAAAGCAACTTGAACGGGAAGGAATAGACGTGTACGCTTTAGCCGAGACTCACCTCCGGGACCTAGAAGCCCCACCTATCATAGACAATTATGTCTGGGAAGGTTGCAACAGGACCACAGGAATGAAGAAAGGGGGAGGTGTTGGCATGCTCATTAAACAAGGGACCGACTGGCAGAGAGTGCATGAAAGTTGTAAAGAGCATCTATGGGTTAGAGGCACCATAGAGGGGAAAAATACATGGTTAGGAGTGGTGTATCTGTGGACCGGAAGTAGTGCTAGGGAGGAAAATGAGGAAATGGTAAACTGTTTGAGAAGAGATATAAACGATTTCAAAGACTCGGGCGAAATAATCATAGTTGGAGATATGAATGCCCATATAGAAGGTTTGGATGGATACACAGACCACAACGGTTCTCTAGTGATAGATCTATGCCAGGAAAATCGGCTTGTAATAGTAAACACGGAAAGCAAGTGTGACGGACAAATAACGTGGGAATGCGGTAACAGACAGTCCAGCATAGACTACAGTTTAGTATCCGAGACAGTATACGGAAGGCTGCGGGAAATGAGGATAGATGACAATGGAACAGACAGCTTAGGAAGCGACCACAAGCGGTTTAGCTTGCACTTTGGAGGAGCAACCCGGACGATAAATACCCAGGCAAAAATTGGGATTACGACGAAATGATTGCGTTCATAAAGGGTAAGATGAATAAAGCAAAGGAACGAAACCGATGGAAAGGGAAGAGAAAGCCGAGAAGCTGGTGGAATAAGGAAATAAAAGAGGCTATTGACCAGCGAAGGAAGGCGTCGAGAGAACATAGAGAAGCAAAAAGAACTGGTATGGAACCGGAGGTAGTGAAGGAAAAGTGGGATGTCTACCGTGGGAAAAAACTAGAAGTGCAGAAAATGGTGCAAGCAAAGATCAAGCAGAAAAGCGAACAATGGATGGCAGAAATACGGAAGAAGGACAAAAGCGCATCCAAGAAGTTTTGGAACCATGTAAAATCACTAAGCTCAAAAAATGATAACCATCAAAAATTCCTGATTGACGAGGAGGGGGAACATTTAGAAGGAGAGCACGCGTTGGCGCATATTCATCGAGTGATTAGTGAGAAGTTTAGGACAATAGTGTTAGAGAAACCTGCACCGATAACATCAGCGCCACAAAAGACTGCGGAAAGGGAAATAAGTTTGAGCAACCTTGATTGGAAAAAAGCAGAGCAAAAGGTTTCCCCCCAGACAGCAGTGGGCCCGGACGGAATACCAATGCAACTAATAAACCTACTTGGACCTAAAAGTAAGGAAGCGCTTATGAGGGCATAGATAAGGTGATAGAAACCAAACAAATACCAGAGGACTGGTTAGAAAGTAGGATGAATTTAATATATAAAAGTAGAGGAGACAAAGCCAGTATTGATTCATATAGACCACTCACAGTAACGTCAGTGGTGTATAGATTCGTAATGCAGGCGATAAAATCAGAAATTCAAGCATGGATGGAAGAAAATGAAATACTTGGGGAACTGCAGAATGGATTTAGACAAGACAGGCGACTGGATGACAATCTGTTCGTGATAACGCAATGCATTGAAATTGCGAAAGCACAGAATAGACCACTATGGATTACATTCTTGGACATAAAAGGGGCATATGACAACGTAAACAGAGAACGGCTGTGGAGAATGCTGAAACTCCAGGGATTAGATGACGAGTTAGTACAGTTCCTTATAGCAATCTATAAAGACAATAGAGTGCACCTTACTTGGGAAGGACAGAAATGCGCCCAGCAGGTCAACATCCATCGGGGACTGAAACAGGGATGCCCTTTGAGCCCAATACTGTTCATGCTTTACATGGCAGGGTTAGAAAAGAAACTGGAAGAAAGTCAAGTAGGGTTTAGCCTAACCCATATGCTGCAAGGCGAAGTGGTACAACAGCATATTCCGGGAATGTTATACGCAGACGACATTGTTCTTTTAGCTGATAACCAAACCGATATGCAGCGGCTAATAAATATTTGCGGCCAGGAAGCCACTGACCTCGGGTTAAATTTCAGTGCAGAAAAATCAGGAATAATGGTTTTCAATGACGCTACCACCGACGTAGTGTCTATCCAGCAAGGCGAATTACCTAGAGTGAAGGAATATAAATATTTGGGAGTGTGGATAAACGAAGGGGATAACTACTTAAGTACTCACGAGGAGCAACTTAAGCTTAAGGGAAAGCGAAACGCAGCTATAATGAAGCATAGAGCTCTGTGGGGGTATAACAAATATGAAGTAGTAAGAGGAATGTGGAAAGGAGTAATGGTTCCAGGCTTCACGTTTGCGAATGCTGTACTCTGCTTAAAATCAGACGTTCTATCAGGCCTTGAAGTAAACCAGAGAACGGTAGGACGTTTGGCCTTAGGCGCGCATGGAAAAACAACTAACGAAGCAGTTCAGGGAGATATGGGCTGGGCGTCGTTTGAAGTTAGAGAAGCTCAAAGTAAAATATGCTTTGACATGAGGTTGAGGGCAATGGATCAACGAAGGTGGGCAGCTAAGGTTTTTAGGTACCTATACTTGAAAAGCGTGGACACGCAGTGGTTAAGGAAGACTAGACGGCTAACGATGAAATACGGAAAGAACAGTGGGGAATCCAAAACAGCCAAGGTAACCAAAAAAGAGGCAAGGCAGATTGAAACGAATAAATGGAGGGAAAAAATGGAAGCTAAAACGTCGTTAGAGATGTACAGGGCTGAGAAGATGAACATCAGAAAGGAAAATTTCTACGATAATTCCCAGGGCAGTGCTTTGCTTTTTGAGGCTAGAGCAGGGTGCCTGCGAACTAAGAGTTTTGTGGGGAAGTATTCACAAAATGATGGGGTATGTGTGGTCTGCGGAAAAGAAACAGAAAATATGCGGCACATAGTGTTAGAATGTGAGGGTATCCATCCAAATCTACATGAAGGGAATATTGGGCTTTCAGAAGCCCTAGGATTTAAGGGTATCAGTGAGGAAGTTAACTTCAAGGCTGTCGAGGGGACGAAAAGAAGATTAGAATGCTGGTGGACGAAAAGCAGAGGGGGGAATATTGCCTAGGACAGTTACCACCTGTAACAGGGAAAAGAAAGTATTTCGGGCCTAATAAGCCTTAGGGCCTGCCATAAGCAGCGCTAGTATTAAACCAAGAGTGTAAAACATGGTTATATTAGTCCTTTTTGGTAAGATGACATGTCATCACCCCGATTCAAAGGGGAAACCAATAGGAATCATCATCATCATCATCATCAGGTAAGTCCAGGACCAACGAAATAAATTAGGGCCGTTCCACTCAATGTGAAAGCTCTCGGAAGTGCAGAACAGTGATTCACCATAATGGGCTGTGGCGCCGTCATCCGCTCACTGCTACCACCCAATGCAATTTAAATTTCCCGCCTTC